>NC_067398.1:225578053-225950553 GCF_016432865.1 Antechinus flavipes | reverse complement strand
TATTATTCCTCATTGCTTGTTGTTTTAAAGTTTCCATTTCTGCAAGGACAATTTTCAAGCTAATTTTTTTTTACTCTTTTAAAGTAGACAAAATTTATTTGGGAATGTGAGTAAACTATTTACATAGTAAATAGCATATTATGCAATGCCTGACTACATTGGAATCAATAATTAAGTTGTTTATGAATGCTTAAAACACTTAAATCAATTTTGAGAATTGGATAATCTATATTATCTAGGAAAATAACATACAAATTTTTTGCATTTTTGAATCTGACCATTCAGACAAAAAATTTGATCATTCTAAGAAAAATATCATTGCTTGTGATTTAAAGTATATTCAATAGATGATTAAAACTTAATCAATTTTTATGTCTGAAGTAAAATAATGACATTTCAGAGATTTTTCCTTTTTTTGACAAAATGGTCCAGGAATAGTTTATAAACCAAAACATGCTGTACAAAGCCCACTATTTACACTCTCAAGCACCAAAGATGGTTCTAGAATGTTGCAGTGGAGGCTCCTATTGTTCAGAAAACATTTTTACTACATTACTACAATAATGTGAAGTAGGCTCTCAGATACACTTGGCATGGCCCTATGGCTCTGTATTTTGAATTATGTATAGACTTGACAATCAGAGTGTTATTATAGTATTCTACAAGAGGACATGCAACATTAGGAAACACAGAATCTTTGCTAGTTCTTGGTAATACTCAATTCAATTAGGTGGGGCATAATAAAATTATAGTTACCATTTGTAATGGGCTGAAACTGAGCTGATGCACTGAGGTCCAAGCTAATTATCAATTGGACAATACTCTATTAGCATATGCTTGGAGAAAGAATGGCCCTGCCTACTACTCTGTGCTGGCTGGATCTGTTGGCGTATAGAGAGATATGAAGGAGGGATTAGAGGGTAGAGGAGGACAAGCAAGTGTGACTCCAAGCGATAGAAAGAAGAGGAGATTCCTGTGTCCATTTCTCTCCTCCCCCTTCGACAAAAAATAAAGATCAAGGACTTTTGCTTACCTGACTCCAGCTGATTCTAAAGTATCCAGGGTGCTAATGCAGTCATTACAACCATCCCCTTATTACCTCTACTCTTTATCTTTATCCACAAAAGCAAGCAAGCAAATAAACAAACAAACAAACCAAAGCATCACCCCTATCCTCTGTTATCCCAATCTCATACTGGAGCAGATAAAGATAGTCCCTAGATAACTGTATATATCGGGACAGATTGGTACCATGTGTCTGGAATTAAATTACATAACTTAAATGACCAATAAATTCATGGATCAATTCCTCATCACAACATAAGGGTTTAATCTTAGCTTCATAAAAGTTAAGCCATTGAATCACAATGTTTCCTAGAAATTCTTTCAAAGTAAGAAGTCTTTGGATATAGATCTGTCAATAAAATGTATGTCTGCTATCCAAAAACCCATAGAGCTAAATTTGGAAAGAGTTATCACCAAGTTGACCACAGAGTATTGAAACTATGACCATAGCAGCTCTCCAAGACCTCTACAAAAATATATAATAAAACTTAAAGTGCTATGTACAAATCTATATGATTATCATTATTATCAAATGGTTGTAGAGGGATTTTTATGTGCATGAACAGATGGGATACTTGCACTGAACAAATCATCTATCCATTCCCCAAAGCCATGTATATCTTTTTATTCTAGCTCTTTTTACTCTACTCTGTGTGATATTTTTACCCCAGAAACACCCAAGAATATGACTTTGCTCCTGTAAACACTCTGGGTTCTATTTTAGAGGCATTTGACATTAAGTGACTAGCCTAGGATCACACAGTTAGTAAGTTTGTAAGGCCAGATTTAAACTTGGGAAGATTCAGGGCAGCTAGGTGGCACAGTGGATAGAGCACCAGCCCTAAAGTCAGGAAGACCTGAGTTCAAAATCTGGCCTCAGACACTTAACACCTCCTAGCTGTGTGACCCTGGGCAAGTCACTTAACCTCAATTGCCTCAGCAATAAATAAATAAATAAATAAACTTAGGAAACTGAATCTTCCTGACTTCAGTCTTGGCACCCTATCCACAGTGCTATCTAGCTCCCTCTAATAGCTACTTGATCAATATTCTATCACCTACTTAGCAAACTTTATTTTTAATAATAATGGTAATGAGCATTTCTATGGCACTTTATATACATTAACTCATTTGATACACACGACTATTCTAAATTTATTATTATTATCCCCATGTCATATATGAGGAAACTGAGGCTTAGAGTGATAAAGTGGCTTGCCAATAATCATATAACTAATAGTGTGTTAAGGAGAATTTGAACTCAGATCTTCCTGTTTAACCATCTTCTAGCTCCTTCTTTTGAAAATTAAAATCTGTGGCTAAGATGCCAAAAAAAGATAATGATAAATATTGGAGGGGATATTGTGGGGAAATATTGTGGGAAAACTGTGATATTAATACATTGTTGGTGGAATTGTGAACTGATCCAATTATTCTGGAGAACTATTTGGAACTATGCTCAATAGTTCAAAAGTCAATAGACTATCAAACTATGCATACTCTTTGACCCAGCAGTCTCTCTGCTGGCTCTGTATCCCAAAGAGACCACAAAAATAGAAAAATTACCCACTTTTTTTGTTTATAGCAGCCCTTTTTGTAGTGGCAAGGAACTGGAAACTGAGTAAATGCCCATCAGTTGGGGAATGGCTGAATTAGGGTGGTATATGAATGTGATGGAATATTATTATTTTGTAAGAAATGACCAGCAGGATGATTTCAGAAAGGGCTGGTGAGACTTATATGAACTGATGCTAAGTGAAGTGAATAGAACTAAGAGAACATTGTACACAGCAATAACAAGGTTATGCAATGATCAACTCTGATGGACATAGCTCTTTTCAACAGTAAGATGATTAGGACCGATTCCAATAGATTTGTGATGGAGAGAGCCACCTGCATTCAGAAAGAGGACTATGGGGACTGAATGTGGATCACAGCATAGTATTTTCACCTTTGTTGTAGCTAGTTGTTCAATTTTTTAAAAAAATTTCCTTTTCGATCTGATTTTTCTTAGGCAGCATGATAAATGTGGAAATGTTTAGAAGACTTGTACATGTTTAACCTATATTCAATTACTTGTTTTTTAAGGGGGTGGGAGGGAGGAAAGGAGAAAAAATTGGTACACAAAGTTCTGCAAGGATAAATGTTTAAAACTATCATTGCATGCATTTTTTAAAATTTTTTATTGACAGAGCCCATACCTGGGTAATTTTTTTTTACAACATTATTCCTTGCACTCACTTCTGTTCTGATTTTTCCCCTCCCTCCGTTCACCCCCTCCCCCAGATGGCAAGCAGTCCTATACAAGTTAAATATGTCACAGTGTATCCTAGATACAATATATGTGTGCAGAACTGAACAGTTCTCTTATTGCACAGGAAGAATTGGATTCAAAAGGTAAAAATAACCTGGGAAGAAAGACAAAATGCGAACAGTTTACATTCATTTCCCAGTGTTCTTTCTTTGGGTATAGCTGCTTCTGTTCATCCTTGATCAATTGAAACTGAGTTAGATCTCTTTGTCGAAGAAATCCACTTCCATCAGAATACATGCTCATACAGTATCGTTGTTGAGGTATATAATGATCTGGTTCTGCTCATTTCACTTGGCATCAGTTCATGTAAGTCTCTCCAATCCTCTCTGTATTCATCCTGCTAGTCATTTCTTATAGAACAATAATATTCCATAACATTCATATACCGCAATTTACTCAACCATTCTCAAATTGATAGGCATCCACTCAGTTTCCAGCTTCTAGCCACTACAAACAGGGCTGCCACAAACATTTTGGCACATACAGGTCCCTTTCCCTTCTTTAGTGTCTCTTTGGGGTATAAGCCCAGTAAAAACACTGATAGATCAAAGGGTATCCACAGTTTGATAACTTTTTGAGCATAGTTCCAAATTGGTCTCCAGAATGGCTGGATGTAGTCACAATTCTACCAAAAATGTATCAGTGTCCCTGTTTTCCCACATCCCCTCCAACATTCCCCATTATCTTTCCCTGTCATTCTAGCCAATCTGACAGGTGTGTAGTGGTATCTCAGAGTTGTCTTAATTTGCATTTCTCTGGTTAATAATGATGGAGCATATTTTCATATGGCTAGAAATAGTTTCAATTTCTTTGTCTGAGAATTGTCTGTTCATATCCTTTGACCATTTATCAATTGGATATGGCTTGATTTCTTATAAATTAGAGTCAATTCTCTATATATTTTGGAAATGAGGCCTTTATCAGAACTTTTGACTGTGAAAATGTTTTCCTAGTTTATTGTTTCCCTTCTAATCTTGTCTGCATTAGTTTTGTTTGTACTAAAACTTTTCAATTTGATATAATCAAAATTTTCTATTTTGCAGTCAATAGTGATCTCTAGTTCTTCTTTGGTCATAAATTCCTTCCTCTTCCACAGGTCTGAGAGGTAAACTATTCTATGCTTTTCCAATTTATTTATAATCTCATTCTTTATGCCTAGGTCATGAACCCATTTTGACTTTATCTTGGTATATGGTGTTAAGTGTGGGTCAATGCCTAGTTTCTGCCATACTAATTTCCAATTTTCCAAGCAACTTTTGTCAAATAATGCATTCTTATCCCAAAAACTGGGGTCTTTGAGTTTGTCAAACACTAGATTATTAAAGTTATTGGCTGTTTTGTCCTTTGAACCTAACCTATTCCATTGAGCAACTAGTTTATCTCTTAGCCAATACCAGATGGTTTTAGTAACTGCTGCTTTATAATATAATTTTAGATCTGGTACAGCTAAGCCACCTTCATTTGATTTTTTTTTCATTAATTCCCTTGAAATTCTTGACCTTTTGTTTTTCTATATGAACTTTGTTTTTATTTTTTCTAGGTCATTAAAATAGTTTTTTGGGAGTCTGATTGGTATAGCACTAAATAAATAGATTAGTTTAGGTAGTATTGTCATCTTTATTATATTTGCTCACCCAATCCAAGAGCATTTAATATTTTTCCAGTTGGTTAGGTCAGACTTAATTTGTGTGGAAAGTGTTTTGTAGTTTTGCTCATAAAGTTTCTGATTTTCCCTTGGCAGATAGATTCCTAAATATTTTATACAATCAGTAGTTACTTTAAATGGAATTTCTCTTTGTAACTCTAACAGTTGGGTTTTGTTAGTGATAAGAATGCTGATGACTTTTGTGGGTTTATATTGTATCCTGCAACTTTGCTAAAGATGTGGATTGTTTCTAATAACTTTTTAGTAGAATCTCTGGGGTTCTCTAAGTATACCATCATATCATCAGGAAAGAATGATAATTTGGTTGAGTGATAATTTGGTTTCCTCATTGCCTATTCTTATTCCTTTAATCTCTTTCTCAACTCTTATTGCCAAAGCTAGCATTTCTAATACAATATTAAATAGTAACAGTGATAGTGGGCAACCTTGTTTCACTCCTGGTCTTATTGGGAATGGTTGCAGTTTGTCCCCATTACATATGATGCTTACTGATGGTTTTAAATAGATGCTACTAATTATTTTAAGGAAAAGTCCATTTATTCCTATACTCTCAAGTGTTTTTAATAGGAATGGATGTTGGATTTTATCAAATGCTTTTTCTGCATCTATTGAGATGATCATATAGTTTTTGTTAATTTGGTTATTAATATGGCCAATTATACTGATAGTTTTCCTAATATTGAACCAGTCCTGCATTTCTGGTATAAATCTTACTTGATCATGTTGTATTATCCTGGGGATGATTTTCTGTAGATTTTTTGCTAATATCTTATTTAAGATTTTAGCATCAATATTCATTAGAAAGATTGGTCTATAATTTTCTTTCTCTGTTTTCAACCTATCTGGTTTAGGTATCAGTACCATGTCTGTGTCATAAAAGGAATTTGGTAGGATTCCTTCATTCCCTATTTTTTCAAATAGCTTATAAAGCATTGGGGCTAATTGTTCTTTGAATGTTTGGTAGAATTCACATCTAAATCCATCTGGTCCTGGGGATTTTTTTTTTAGGGAGTTGATTAATAGCTTGTTCTATTTCTTTTTCTGAAATGGGACTATTTAAGCAACTTATTTCCTCTTTGTTAAACTGGGAAGCCAATATTTTTGGAGGTAGTCATCCATTTTACTTAGGTTATCAAATTTATTGGCATAAAATTGGGCAAAAAAAAAAAACCCTTATTATTTCTTTAATTTCCTCTTCATTGGTGGAAAGTTCTTCCTTTAGTTTAGGGAGTTTGACAACTAATTTCTTTTTCCTCTCTCCTTTTTCTAAATAATGAGATTATTTAGGTTCCAATTACTTTTTGGTCTATTTACACCTAACTTTTTGTTGAATGTAGTTTTTATTGCATTGTGATCTGAAAAGAAAGCATTTACTATTTCTGCCTTCCTGCAGAAAATCCTTTTCAGATTTACCAAAGGTTTATCAATTTTATTGTTTTTTTTTTTCATAAAACCAACTCTTACTTTTATTTATTAGTTCAATAGTTTTTTTTTTACTTTCAATATTATTAATTTCTCCTTTTAATTTTAGAATTTCAAGTTTAGTAATTGATTGGGGGTTTTTAATTTGGTCTTTTTCTAGCTTTTTAAGTTGCAAGCCCAATTTGTTGATCTTCTCTTTCTCTATTTTATTCAGGTAAGCCTCTAAGGATATAAAATTTCTCCTTATTACCGCTTTGGCTGCATCCCACAAATTTTGGTATGATGTCTTACCGTTGTCATTATCTTGAGTGAAATTATGAATTGTGTCTATAATTTGCTGTTTCACCCAATCATTCTTTAAGATGATATTATTTAGGTTCCAATTACTTTTTGGTCTATTTACACCTTTTTGTTGAATGTAGTTTTTATTGCATTGTGATCTGAAAAGAAAGCATTTACTATTTCTGCCTTCCTGCATTTAATTTTGAGGTCTTTATGTCCTAATATATGTTCAATTTTTGTGTAGGTTCCATGAACTTCTGAGAAGAAAGTATACTCCTTTCTGTCACCATTCATTTTCCTCCAGAGATCTATCATACCTAATTTTTTCTAATATTCTATTTATTATTTTAATTTCTTTCTTATTTGTTTTGATTTATCTAAATCTGAGAGTGCAAGATTGAGATCTCCCGCTATTATAGTTTTGCTGTCTATTTCTTTTCGCAACTCTCTTAACTTCTCCTTTAGGAAGTTAGATGCTATACTACTTGGTGCATATATGTTTAATATTGATATTGCTTCATTGTCTATAGTACCCTTTAGCAAGATATAGTTTCCTTCCTTATCTCTTTTAATTAGATCAATTTTTGCTTTTTCTTGATCTGAGATAAAGATGGCTACCTCTGCTTTTATGACTTCACCTGAAGCATAATAGATTCTGCTCCAGCCTTTTACTTTTCTCTGTATGTATTTCCCTGTTTTAATTGTGTTTTCTGTAAACAACATATTATAGGTTTCTGACTTTTGATCCAGTCTGCTATCCGCCTCCTCTTTATGGGACAGTTCATCCCATTCACATTTATAGTTAAAATTACTAATTCTGCATTTCCTGCCAACCTAATATCCTCAGATTATGCTTTTCTTTTTCTTGCCCCCCCTTCTCCCCTTCCCTATTATTAAACTTATTGGTCCCACTTGCATCACACAGTTCTCCCTCTTTAGGATCTCTCTCTCTTCCCTTTGAATCCCTTCCCCTTTTTTGTAGCCTTCCCTTTTTATACTTTTTCCTTTTCCCTTTTCCTCTCCTATTTTTTAATGAGGTGAGAGAAGAGTCTCTGTAAAACAAATATGTCAATTATTTCCTCTTTAAGCCAATTTTGATGAAAGTAGGATTCACACAATGTTCTTCCCCCTCTCTAAGTTCCCTCAGATATGATAGGTTTCCTTTGCCTCATTGTCGCGTGTAGTTTCCCTCTTTTTATCTCTCCTTTTCCCTTTTTCTGACATTCCCCTTTCCATTTCTACTTCCCTTTTTTATATCAGTAAAATCAAATTATACATGTGATTTTTATGTACATCCACAACAGAAATACTGTTCTCAAGAGTTCCTTTTACCTTTTTCTACTTGTCTTGAGTCCTGTTGTTGGAGATCAAATTTTTTGTTTAAATCTGTTTTTTTTTCCTTAGAAACAAATGGAATTCCTCTGTTTCATTAAATGTCCATCTTCTTCCATGGAAAAAAATGTTCAGCTTAGCTGGGTTGTTTATTCTTGGCTGCATTCCAAGTTCTTTTGCCTTTTGGAATATCAGATTCCAGGCCCTTCGATCCTTTAATGTTGAGGCAGCTAGATCTTGCATGACCCTTATTGTGGCACCTCAGTATTTGAATTGTTTTTTCCTGGCTGCTTGTAATATTTTTTCTTTAGTCTGAAAATTCTGAAATTTAGCCACAATATTCCTCAGAGTCTTTATTTTAGGGTCTTTTTCGGAAGGTGTTCAATGAATTCTTTCAACACCTATGTTACCTTCTGATTCCATTACTTCTGGGCAGTTCTCTTTGATGATTTCCTGTAAAATAGTATCTAGGCTCTTTTTTTCATCATAATTTTCAGTTAGTCCAATGATCCTCAGATTATCTCTTCTAGATCTATTTTCCAGATATGTTGTTTTTCCAAGTAAATATTTGACATTTTTTTTCCAATCTTTCATTTTTTTGGTTTGCTTGATTGATTCTTGATGTCTTAATGAATCAGTCATTTCTATTTGTTCAGTTCTGATTTTTAGTGAGCTATTTTCTTCATTAGCTTTTTTTACTTCTTTTTTGTATATGTCCAATTGAGTTTTTAAATGAGTTGTTTTGCACTATGGAATTTTTTTTCCATTTCACTAATTTTTTTTTAGTGAGTTATTTTCTTTTTTCAATTCACAAATCCTATTTCTTGGGAATTCCTAACCTTTTCCAATTCATAAATTCTGTTTCCCTGCACTTCTTGGGAGGTTTTTACCTTTTCCAATTCACATTTCAGGAAATTGTTGCTCTCTTGCATAACTTCTCTTTCCTTTCCCCATTTTTCTTCTAGTTCTCTTTTAAGGTTTTCAATAGTCTCTTCTAGGAGAGCCTTTTGTATTGGGGACCAACAATTGTCTGGAGATGTCTGCTATTAGTCTCTTCAGGGTTGAAAAGCTGCTCTCTTTCTGTATAGAAACTATCAATCGTCCTTTGGATTTTTTTACTCATTTTGTTAAAGTCTGTATGGTCTGCCTTCAGAGCCAGGAGGTGACCATCTTCCTCTGCAGAGCAGTGATAGGTGTATGAACAGGTAGCTGTCCTGTCAGCCGGCTACAAAAAGCAGTGAGGTACTGGAGTTTTCTGGGAAAGAGTTCCCCACCAGGAAGTAACTCAGGCCTGCAGGGACAAGCTGGGAAAGTGCCCTGTAAAGAACCCCCGCTGTGTGGGATAACAACTGCCCTGGGGCTAGACGCTGAGCAGTGAGAGTTTCTCTACCCCAAGCCAAAGCTCGCCCTGGGACTGTGGGTATTAGCTGCTGAGCAGTGAATGGCCCTGCAGGGACCCGATGTGTCTCTGCCCCAGGAAGCACAGTCTACTGGGGAAGTTCTATTGTCTCAGGCTGAGCAGATTAGAGGCTGCCCAGGCTGTGTCCCCCTGCCCTGCAGATTTGTAACTGCCCCTGCAAAAGCCCAAAACTTCAGGATGTGGCTGCAGGACTGTGTTAAGGATCTGCCTGGGTCACTTCTGGGTTTGAGGGGTTACAGCCAGATCTCATTAGGTTCTGGCATTTTTTAGAATACCCTCTGTTTTAGGCTTTAATTTCTCTGCCAGTTTACTGCTTTGTAATCAAGGCAGAGCAGTTAGCCTATAGCAAAGTCATCTCTATAACTTCTCTAGCCACAGAGATCACCCCCGCCCCTGGTCTGCTCAGGACGTTAGCCTCTCACTGCCTGTGCTAGTCTGTTCCTGGCCCTTCAGGACAAACAAATCCTGGCGATCTTCCAGATTATCTTCTGCTGGTAAATTGTGTGCTTCTAATCTTAATGAATTTAAGCAATGAAGAGCTATTTTTGAGGCTGAATTTAATAGTTGGTTATGAGGGGAATGAGAGGAGCTTAGAAAGTCAAGTGTGCTTTCTCCACCATCTTGGCTCCGCCTCCATTGCATGCATTTTGAAAATAAAAGGCCATTATTTAAAAAAAGAAAACAAAAATCTTATAAAGTATGAAATTCTTCATGCTTTTAAAATCCCAAAAATGAACACCATAAAGTCCTAGGTAAGTGAATGTTGAATTTGTATAATGTACCTGAGTGTATAATGGGAATAGATCCAAAGACTTAGTATGTGGTAAACAGGTCTCCTGCAGAAGAGCATCCCACCTTCTTTCAAGTAGGTTTGAAAAGAAATCAAGACCCAAGGCTGTTAGCACAGATTGCCCTAATAACATCAGAATCAGTAGTAGGAGAAAGTGATACCATAAAGGAGTTGGGAATATATCTCATTAAGAAAGATGCCATTACCCTGCTTTGTGTCACCTCTGAATCATGGGTATCAATGGATCCATTTCCTAATGATATGGTATCAGAGTTTAGAAGAGCTGATAATTATAGAGAAACACATGGAGACCAAACGTAGTACCAGCACACTGATTCTGAGGACCACATGGAAGTACTTCCACATAGTAATCCTTAAAAAAAAAAAAGTAAAAGCAAAATTCAGTTAAAAAACTACTACATTTGTAGTTGAAAGAGTTATATTTGAGACCTTAGAGAAGTCTTATTTCTCTCTCCTTCAATTTCTTTATCAGCAAATTAAGAAGACTGGAATAATAACCTCTAAGGTCCCTTTCATTTATCTCTCATTTTCTGATAAAATGACTATGTGGAGCTTTCCTGCAAAAAAGAGAGTTAGTAAATGCCAGTCTGTTAATATCCCTAGAGGTAAGAGGCAGGTTAGGAATCATATAAATGTAAGCAAACCTACAGATACTGTCCTATTATTAAAAGTTGTTGTTCAGACTTCTTCAGTAACTTGAACTAAAATGCTTACAAATGGGGAATTAACATACATTTAACATGGAGAAGGATATCAATGGACACAAATGTGATTAAATTCCTAAAATGTAATCCAGGTCATTTGTGCTATAAGGTATCTATAGAATAATTGTTATGATTTTTTTTTTTGGTATTTAAGGAGTTTCAGAGATCTCAGAAAATGTCAATGTTATGGCTCAAATTAATCTATTTTAAAGTTAGAATTGAAATGGATAAATTTGTTAAAATATGAAAAATCAAAATAAGTAGCAAATTAAAAACAGAAAAGACTTGATTTTTGTTTTCTTTTGAGAAACTGAACTAAAAGATGCCCTAAGTTTTTAGGGGAGCAAATATAAATCCAATTAATACCATAACAAGTGTCCTCTGGGATCTTTGGAATTCATTGGTTTCACTCAAAATTTTGTGTTTTAACCTTAATTATGTTACATTAAGGTGCTAGAATTCCTCATTGAAGTCATTTCCCCTATCTTACAAGTTCTATGATCTTATCTTTAGGATTCTTTTATTTTGGGTTAATAAAATAAGTATAATTTAAAATAGAAAATATGACCTTAGGGTCAGCAGTTTGGACCACTATACTTTCTAAATACTTTAGATAATCTGGGGAGTGATCAAATAATAATTCAAAATAATACAAAATATATAATAATTATTAACACTAATCAAAATTAGTAATTATTACAAATTAAAATAATTAGAGCTTTTTAATTGAAGAAAGGGACAAGGGGAAACTTCAAGTGCATGCATGAGAATACAACAAGTTTTCATTAGGTTAAGGAAAGGCCAAATAAAAAGAAATGATTTAAGTTTTAAAATGAGAGATTTTGGTAGAGCATTAGCAAGAAATTCATGGCTGCTATCAGAATAATAAGATACTGATGGAGACTATGATTGTAGTACACTAATCCTTAGAGGTGTGAAAAATAAAAGAATAGAAAACCTATGAAAGGCTTACTCATTTTCCAATACTGTGATGGCTTTGTGGTTTTGCATTTGTAGGTATTCTTCTCATGGCTGAAGAACAGAACTTATTCATGACTACCAATTCTTTGTACCTTTTCTCATCCATTTCCTCTCATAAATTCATCACATTCAAGGATAGAGAGAGAGGGTGGAAGGCAAAGGACTCTATTCAATGTGCTGGGACCTTCTTTAAATAATCTTTGTGTTATTTGAATATCAATGAAATGATGGACTTTCCATTACATTTCTCATGTGATAGACCCATCACTTTTTTTACTCATAAATTTCTTTGAAAATATATTTTACACTACTTTTCATTTATTCTTCATGTGTTGTGTACTTTATTCACATTTATTGCGTACCTCCCCTTTACATTGTCCATAGAAAAATATTCATAGTGGAATTTTTTGTGGCAGCAAAAAAACTGAAGCCAAGGTGAGCAACCATACATTGCAAAATCATTTTAAAAAATTGTAGGGCATGAATGAAATATCATTGAGCAAGAAATTGTAAATATGGGGAATTAAGAGAAATATGAGTAGATTTGAATGAACTGATCCAGTGTAAACAGAAGTAGGAAGACAATTTATGCAATAAGTATAGTAAACAAGAATATTAAAAATAAAACATAATTCTAAGTGACAATCATAATCAACTTTGATCCAGAAAAAGAGATGATGAAATGGACATCCTTTCTTTTATGGGAATAGAATTTACATATATTGTGGCCATATCAGTTGATTTTTTAAAATTTATTAATTATTAATATTCATGGAGAAGAAGACATGTCTAGATATGTTTGGGAGATAAAATATAAGGTATCATTAATACTTTTTTAAAAGATGGTCTTTATTCAGGGAGAATCTTAAAGACATTAAAAGAATTATACAATTTCCTAAATACAATCTAGGCCATTCTTCTCTTCTTATTCAATTCTGTGCCTGGCTCCTTGTCCAGCCATAGAAATATGAAATGATAGAATAGACTTAAAGAATTTCCATTTGGGTGCCAATCACAGTCAAAACACACCACCGCCTAGCCAGCCCCTCAGAATCACCACTAGCACATTGACAGAGAATAACAATTACCCACACTCTGAAAACCCATCCTGTAAGTCCCAAAATCAGTTCAAAGAATAGCTATAGATGGGGTGCTATATTTAAACATTATATTCCAGGCCTATCCCAGTAGCAAAAATGATGCAATTTTTCACTTTATATGCCCAGCAATTAGCACATTATTTCATACATAATGGATATTTTAAAAATATTTATTGAATTAAATTAAATGAATAACATATGTCTAGACAAGATAGTGTGAATTATTGATAAAAAAAAATAGAGAGGGGGGGCAGCTAGGTGATACAGTGATAGAGCACCAGCCCTGAAGTCAGGAGGACTTGAGTTCAAATCTGGCCTCAGATACTTAACACCTCCTAGCTATGTGACCCTAGGCAAGTCACTTAACTCCAATTGCCTCAGTAAAAAAAAAAAAATAAATATATATATATATTATATATATATATGGAGAGGGAGAGAGAAAGAGAAACCACATAGAGAGAGAGAAAGACCACATACTCAGCCTTCATAACAAATAATATTAGTTAGCTTCCTTAAATGAAGCATTTTTTGGCTTTCTCTTGCCTGTATAATTTGAGTAAAAATGAAATGTATGGTCTAAACCACACCTTCTTATTCTTAGAGCAGTTACCTACATTTTAGTCTAATTTCAAAAGAACAGTAGAAGTTTTCTGTTCCCCATTCTGAGATGCTTCCACACAACTGTATATTTTCTTTCTGATGGTCATTTTTTCCATTCTGAAAATAGGGCATGCAGGAAATCTGTTCTATTTTCACTTTAGGTTGAAATTTGAATTTATTTTCATTTCACAAAATGACTTATATTAATTATTTTTCCAAATTGGTAGTTGTCAATAAAAATTAAACTCTTATTATTTGCCATATAGTATTTGGCACAGTGGATAAAGTTCCAGGCCTAGAGTAAAAAAAGACTCATATTCTGAGTTCAAGTCTGACCTCAGACATTTACCAGCTTTGCCTAGGCAAGTCGCTCAAACCTGTTTGCCTCCATTAGTCATCTGTAAACTGAGCTGCAGAAGAAATGGCAAAAAACTTCAGTATCTTTGGCAAGAAAACCCCAAATGAGGTCACAAAGAATTGGACATGACCTAAATAACGGAAAATAAGAGTCTATGGCAGGCTCTGTGTTAGGTGCTAGAGATAGTAAGACAGTTCCTACTGTTAGAAGATCTCACAGTATAATGGAGGAGATAATATGTAAACAGACATGTATATCTATCTTTATATATATGTATATTTATATAAACAAGGCATCTAGGATAATAGTGCTTTTATGTTCATGTTAATGTTGTATCTTTGCTTATCACATTTTGACCTCTCCATGAATCAATAATCTCATCAACAGATGTACTCCTTCCAGTGCCCTTCCATCACTTCTCATACTATAACTCTTGACCAAATCATTCCATCATTCATGGGGGTCTACCAAATATTTATGGGGCTTCCTCTACATTGCTTGACATTTCATGGATACCATTAGAGCACAAAGGATATCCATTTATTATCCATCATTCTTTCTACTTAATTAGCTGACATTCTTTTTTTTTAGTCATTACAGACCTGATATCTTTTACACCACTTCTCTTGCACAATTATTCATGAGTAATACATTGAAGTTTACTCATGATGTGCTTTTCCATTGCCCTTTGAATGACCCACAACTTCAAAGACTATAACATTTCATCTTTCAAAGTATTTTTAAATGATTTTAATATAGTCATGGGAGGCATTTAGTAGGAGGATAGCCCTAAGGTGAAACTTTGCTCTACTAGATCAAAAAAAAATTTTTTTATATTCAATAAGCAATAAGCTCAATGAAATGTACTCTCCACAGTATTCATTCAATTGTTTGATCTTGAAGATGTGGTCTCAGGTTATTTGTGAAAACCTGCTTATTTTCTGCCCTTACTTTCATGGGGAAAAGTAATTTGGTTGGCAAAATCCGTTTTTTGCTTTTTACCCAATCAAATTATTTCATACTTCAAAAAGAGATCACAAAGTATATGCTTTCTTGTTTATACATTTTAAACTTCATGTTGCCCTTATACAGAGGTGATATGAAACCCCTTTGAGAAAAATAATTACCAATAACCAGTGATTTGGAGAAATTCAGATTTCCTTCTTAATCCTCATTTCAAGACTCTCTGAGGGTTGAGTTGATGGTCTCCTCTATCTAGATCCCTCCTAAGTAGGTAGTCATTGTGTTCTATTCAGGCTTGAATAAGGTATAAAATTCTTTGAATAGAGTGTCCAAGGCTGTAAGGAGGATGGAACTTACCGTGTTTCCCTGATAATAAGACCTATCCCGAAAATAAGCCCTCCCCTTACTGTGTAAGATTCCTCTAAAATAAGCCCTCCCCCGAAAATAAGCCCTATTGAGATTGCTCCTGTAGTAAAGGTGATCCCCTGCGCTACACGCTACATTACAGTACCCTCTGTATGCACCGTCCCCCTCCCCTCCCCAGGTGAAACGCACGCCACGCTCTGAGCTGCATCCAATCAGAGCTGCAGCAGGGAGCGCATCATCCTGTTCTTCCCCAGTGATTTTCTTGCTGGCGCCATTGAGAGCAGTGCCGCGGAGGAGAGCTGAGGCAGGACAACATAAAAACCCGGTATGTAAGCAGGAGTGAGGGGGCATGATGGAGGATAAAAGGGGCATGATGGAGGATAAAAGAAGAACTCAGGGGGCATCATGGAGGATAAAAGAAGAACTCAGCCAGCACTCACCGCGCTAAAGAAATGAAGAACTTCCTTGCAGAGAGAAGAATAGATCAAGTAATGATTCCTGCAGGAATGACTGCCTATCTCCAGACCCTTGATATTGCAATAAACAAGCCTTTCAAGAACCATTTGCACATGGAAGTCAATGACTACATTGAAAATAGAATGGAAAGAAATCAGCGTGGAAACTTTGTGAAGCCCTGTCTGCAAGAAGTTGTGACTTGGGTGAAGAAGTCATGGAATAAAATGACTGACAGCTGTGTCACCAAGGCACTACGAGCAGGTTACCTGGACAAGACATGTTCATTTAAAGAGAGCTATATTGCTGGACATGACAGATTGGGACCACTTCTTCTGAAGGAAATAGAGGCACAAGACATCCAGGATGGAATTCAGGGTATGGACACTTATGACGATGTTGTTGAAGAAGATGACATGATCATTATTGAATAAAGGTACTTTTTTTTGTTCACATTTACCTGTTTATTAAAATTGCTGCCAATGTTCATTAAAATAGGTTCTCCCCTGAAAATAAGCCCTCTGGTGTTTTTCTGTCCAAAAAAATTAATAAGATAGTGTCATTATCGGGGAAACACAGTAGAAGTGGATGACCTAATAAAAGTTCAGGTACAACCCTCATTGTATTATTCTTTCTCTTATTAATTGTTAACCAATGAGGGATGATTGTCAACCTGGAGACCACATATTCTTCAAAGGGCACAAAACCTGTGAGCCCACCACCATAATTGTCTTTAGTTATTATAAAAAGCCAGCCAAATGACCATCCTTTTATTATTAATAGTAACTCATTTTCACTTATCATTAATAATTCTTGAATTATAAGTAAAATTATGAAACTACCTAGAAATCATCTCTCAAACTTTTAAAAATGCCACACCTTGGTGAACTTATGGGAAGACATGTACAAAAATCACACAGGATTGCCAAACACAGATAAATTATGATTCACATCACTGGAGGAAACATCTGATTTTGGTTATTTACCATGCAATGAAGTACCAGAATTTGGAGGTCACAGATTTTTTTTCTTATTTCCCAATCACCTACAAATTATGATTAATAATATAATGTGCAAGTAACTTCACTTCCCTGTCACTGTCCGGGTTTGTAAAATAGGCCTGAATGGCCTATGAAGTCCTCTCCAAATCTTGCTCTATAATCACATGTTCATGATGAATGAGATCAATGTGTCCCTCAAAACTTAGTTCTTTGTAACCTTTAGATGCTTAATAAAGCCAATCCTACCACTAATTCATCTTCCCATACCTTTTTTTTTTTTTGGGGGGGGGGGAAGTCCCCTAAGCTTTCCTTTTTTTAGCTATAGCTTCCTTTTATTTTCTGGTTTCATTTATAGCAAGAATTGATCACTCAACAAAGATTTATTAATCACCTAGTGTGTATTTAGTGCTATTCTAGGCACTTCAAAAATACAAAGACAAAAAAAAACAAATAATCCCTATTGTCAAGGAGTACAATAGAATGTACCTAAATTTGTTACTAGACAATATTCTCACATACTGGCCTTCTTATACCTTATACCTTTGTTGTCATTTCATTTGTTGTCAGCCATTTCAATTATGTCTGATCTTTATGACCCTATTTGGGATTTTCTTGGTAAAGATACTGGATTTGTTTGCCATTTCCTCCTCCAGCTCAGTGAGATAAGGAAACTGAGGTAAACAGGGTTAAGTGACTTGCCCACAGTCACTAAGTATCTGAGGCCATATTTGAACTCAGGAATATGAATCTTCCTGACTCCAGGCCTGAAAATATGACACCTAGCTTCCCTCCACACATAGAATATCAACAAGCAAACTATTGCTATCAATATTCAAAAAACTATGTAATTCTTAGAACATTCTCCTCTATTTTCTGCTATTTTTCAACTATCAACACACAAGTAAAAGACTCTCAGGATTGAGGGTCATCTTAAATTTTTTGTCATATTATCAGTTGCCATGAGCAAATAATTCTTCACTGAGTAGCAAGTCTTCAGGAAACTTCTCAAAAAACATACATAAGTTGTTTCTGGGACTATGCTCAAAGCCTTTAAAGCACAATGGAGTGGAATAAGTTATATAAAAATTTATTAAGTACTTACTATATTCCTGGTGCTATGCTAGGAACTGAGAATGCAAATACAAGCAAAAGTAAGGTAGCCTCTCCCCTCAAGACACTTGCATTCTAAAAAAGGGAGACAAAACATTAAAAAGGAGCTTAAAAAGAGTTAGATGGAAGTTATAAAAGTAGTTCTATAGAGTCAATTGTCTCAACTAAGGTGCCTTAAATGGAAACTAAATGGAAACTCTAAAGAGAAATTCATCAATGGTATGAAAAAGCTGCAGAGGAAGAAGTATCTCCAGGATGAGAAAGCCCTTGAAGAGAGGTGGAAAAGTTAGCATGGAGGAAACAGAGACCGAAATAAATTAGAACCTAGCAAGGAGCTTAGCTGAATTTGTGCTTCTCTGGTCCAGCCTTTAACGCCCCAAGATGATCTCTTTGCCACAATGGGCTGTTGGAAAAAAGCACTGTGGGTGTTCTCATCAATCATAAGATTTTTGTTTATTAATAAAGTGATTTTTAACTACTCTCCTGTTATTCTCTTCCATTATTTAAATATTTCAGTTTTATCTCTATAATATTAAGTATAGATTCTTCCTTTCATATTATTTTTGAAAGCTGTGAGATAATATTTTAATAATGAAAACTCTAATTGTAAATTGTTAATATTTTGGGGGGTGTAGACTTGCAATTTCATTGGCATAAGGTCTTCCTGGTAAAGAAACTTCCGATAAAAATTGGCAATGATTCTGCAGTTTAAATTCCTTTATTATCTATCCTACTGGTCTTTTTCTCTTATACTGCCACCATACCCCAAGTTCTTTGTGACACAGTGAAATTGAATTTTTTGCTGTTCCTCACACATAACATTTCCATCTCTGAGCATTTTCATTGGTCATATCCTATACTTGGAACTTTCCCTCTTCATATGTAGTTCTTCCCTGGCTTCCTTCAAGTTCCAGCCAAAACTCCATGTTCTACAAGAGTACTTTCCCAATCTCCCTTAATTCTAGTGTCTTCCCTTTGAAAAAAGTAGATATAATTTCACCAATTTTCCTGTCTATATCATATTTGTAAATAATTATGTCTTGCCATCATACAGTGATCTCCTTGAGATTGGAGACTATTTTTAAGTACTATTTTATTTTTCCAAATATATGCAAGATAATTTTCAACATTCGCCTTTGTATAATCTTTTGTTCCAATTTTTTCTCCCTTCTGCCTTAAGACAGCAAATAAAATGATATAGTTTAAACATATGTAATTCTTCTCAACATATTTCTATATTTGTTATACTGTGCAAGAAAAATTAGATCAAAAAAGAAAAAAAACGAGAAATTTTAAAACAAATAAACAAACAGCAATAAAAATGTGATCCACTTTGAGTCTCCATAGTTCTCTCTCTGGATGCGAACAGCACTTTCCATCCCAAGTCTATTGGAATTGCCTGGAATTACCTCATTGTTGAAAAGAGCCAAATCCATCATAGTTGATCATCATATAATCTTGTTGTTATTGTGAATAATGTTCTCTTGGTTCTGCTCACTTCACTTTGTATCAGTTCATGTTAAGTCTTTCCAGGCTTTTCTGAAATCAGTCTGCTCCTCATTTCTTATAGAACAATAATATTCCATAACATTCATATACCATAACTTATTCAGCCATTCCCCAAATGATGGGCATCCATTTCTTATCACTACACAAAGGGCTGCTACCAACAGTTTTGCACATGAGGATCTCTTTCCCTCCTTTATGATCTTTTTGAGATGTAAACCAAGTAAAGACACCTCTGGATCAAAGGGAATATCAGTTTTATAGCCCTTTGGGCATAGTAATTGGAAACTATGTTTTGACTTTCTTTGTACTTCCAGGGCTTAGTAAAGTGCCTGACACATACATAATAAATGTTTATTAATGGACCTACTAAAGAGTTGCCTGGGTCACTAAGAGATCAAGTGGTATGTCCAGGGTCACAAAGCTAGTATCTATCAAAAGCAGAATTTGAATCCAGGTGTCCTGATTCTGTGGCTGATCTTAAATGTATAATAGATATTGCTTCACACTGTGATTACAGAATAATAATAATTATTAACATAGCACACTTTGGGAATTTACAACAAATGTATGAACATTATCTCATTAATCCTAACAACATTCTTGTGAGCCAGAATAAATGAATAGAAACATGTCAAAAAATTTTTTTTTAGTGAGTTAGGTCTTTATTTCTTTATTTACCAATGCAAAGTCAAAGTTATACTCTGGAAAATAATAAAATAAAAACTGGAAAATAAGAAAATCTTCTTTTGTCTATGTTTTCTTTTACAACATGGCTAATATGGAAGTGCATTTTGCATGACTATTCATATATAATCTATATCAAATTGCTTGCTTTCTTAAGGAGAGGGGAAGTAGAGGGAGAGATTTTAGAATTCAAAATTTTTTAAATGTTAACAATTGTTTTTAAATGTAATTTGAAAAAAATAAAATATTAAAAAATTTCAAAAAATGATCATTTCTTTAAATGTTTTTTTTTTCCATTTTCTACTTTTCAGTGTCAATTATCTTGTTTAAAGAGGTCAAGTTGAGTTGCCTCAATTACATGCTCTTTTTTCATCTGTTCTGGCACCAATTTTGATCATCAGTCTAACAAGCTGATTACGCCTTGCTATACACTGAAAGTTGGAAAATACTTTGGCAGCCTAGGCCAATTTATACTTGAAAGTAATGACCAATATTACATAATTTTTATTATAGTAATTTTATTTATTTTTAATACACATTGCTTTATGAATCGTGTTGGGAGAGAAAAAGCAAAGCAAAAAGGGAAAAACCATGGAAGAGATTTAAAAAAAAAAAAACAGAAAAAGAGAAATGTACAAAACATGTGTTGATTTATATTCAAACTCCTTAGTTCTTTTTCTAGATGCAGATGACATTTTCTGTCCAAAGTCTATTGGGATTACTTTGAATCACTGAACTACTGAGAAGAAAAAAGCCTTTCATAGTTGATCATAACACATTCTTGTTGTTATTGTGTACTATGTATTCCTGGTCCTGCTTGTTTCACTCAGCATCAGTTCATGTAAATCTTTCCAGGCCTTCCTATAATCAGGTTGTTCATATTTTTTTAAAGAACAATAATATTCCATTCCTTCATATATCCCAATATTACATAATTGATGAAGTTATTCAGCCTCTTTTTGAAGATCTGGGGAGGGAGGATTAGAATACTCAATACCACCCAAGTCAGTCTATTCTGCTTTTGGATAGTTGTAGATGTTAGGAAGATTTTCTGACATCAACCCTAAATTTTATCCTTTTGAACTTCTACATATTGCTCTTGATTTTGCCCTCTGGGGACAAAATTGAGCAAGATAATTCTACTTCCACAAATTAGTCCTTGACACATTGGAGGCAATAATCTTATTCCCTTTGACTCTTCACTTATTTATATTAAACATCCCCCAATTCCTTCAACTGATGTAGACCCAATGCTATTCACCAGTCTAGTTCCCTTCTCCAGCTATCCTCCAATTCCACTCAAGAAAAGTAGTGACATAAGACTAAACACAAAATTCCAGATGAAGTCAGATCAGAGAAAAATATCATAGGCCTATCATCTAATTCAGCTCAAGTTGGCATTGGGTTTTTTTGACTATCATATCACGTTGATAATTCCTATTATTTTCAGACAAACTACTACTCATGCCTCTTCCAACCTTGTCCTCGTGAAGCTTATTTTTGTATCCAAAGGCAATAGGAAGGAAGGAAAGGAGGAATGAAGAAAGGAACAAGGAAGGAAGGAAGGAATAAAGTTAAGAAAAAACATTGATTAAGTGCTTAGTATATACAAAGCACTTCTGTAAGTAATGGGGCTACAAATAGAAAAATACAATACTCCATGCTCTCAAAGAGCTCACATTCTGATGAGAGAGACAACATATATGGAAGTTTTCAGCTATGGAACATTTTTAGACAAAGCTTTCTGTGGTCTTTATAGTTGTTAATATTGTTATTTGTTCTTCATTCTCAAAGAGGATCATGACATTAGGGAGATGATACCATGACATGCAAGTGAATTGAATTTAAGTGAAGGAAATCTGTAAAAGGTCATCTGTCTCACTTTTTCCTCCAGAGTCATCTGGGTCCAGTGGCAAGATTATAGATCAGAAGGACTGGAGATAGCCTTGGATGCATTAGGAAATGATGACCTTTTTAAGGTAACATCTTTAACAAGTCTCAGTTTGACTGAGGCAACACCTATTACAGTAGCAAAGCAAATGGTGAAACCTCTTTCATGATAACTTCAAATCACTTTCTGTTGCCAAAGCATTTAACAGTGCCAAGGATTTTGGTGGCAAAAACTTTCTTTTCTGGGTTTCCAGTTAACAGTAACTATAACATCTGTGGGTGCAGTCTCTAGACTACAGCTCCTCAGAGAATCATTTTGCCAGGATGATGGCTCTATAAACTGAGCTGGAAGCATTGATATTCCCAAGATTCTTGGGTTCAATTCTAGGGTCTGAGGAGAGATTGGTGGTGTAGTAGAATGCAATGGATGACTTTGGTGCCTTCAATGTCTTACCAAGCTCTAAGTGCTCCATAGGGCTTGTGTCAGCCTCCTTCATGGCTGTTAGAACAAATTGTTCTCATCTGTCTATTCTGCTGAGAAAAGTCTTCACATGTTAGGGTAGTCATTCCCTAGCTCATCAATGGGTTTAAAGCCTATTGTCTACCCTCAACCTAGTTTAGCTCCTCTACTGAGATAGTTAAACCAGTGTTGTACATGCTACAGTTTCTTGGACCCACAGGTGAGAG
The DNA here is from genome assembly GCF_016432865.1 of Antechinus flavipes. Taxonomy (NCBI): domain Eukaryota; kingdom Metazoa; phylum Chordata; class Mammalia; order Dasyuromorphia; family Dasyuridae; genus Antechinus; species Antechinus flavipes. The sequence goes on along the minus strand of NC_067398.1, from coordinate 225,927,835 downwards.
TTGAGTGAAGATAGACACTAAATATAGGTGTGGAGTTCTGAAAAGGGTTCAGCAAACCTCTACCCTGAATACCTATTCAGACATGACACTGTCCTGTCTGTGATTACACTGTGATTACATTACACTGTCCATTCTGTGATCTTTATGAGCATGATATTCTTTTAAGAATAGATGAAAATGATCAGAAGTAAATTTTTGAAACTATAGAAGATTGTGTGTTAAGTTTGATGATGACTGAAATCGTAGCAATACTGCACATATATCTTCAGAAGTAGATATAAAGAAAATAATAATTTATTGCTGTACTGACATAAAATATTAATGATATTAGGGTTCAGAGTAAAAATCCTTAACTACTGAACAGAAAAAGGCAAGCAATAGAAAAATGGTACCCTAAATGCAAAAATATAAATCAAAGAACTTACTTGGCAAAGGAAAATTTATAATGTTTGCTCCCCCACCCCACCCCAAGAAATGTCTTCATTAATCCTACTAAAGTGCAGCTGTATAAAATTATAAATCATTTGACTTGGCTCAGGTAACAGGACTTTTATTTCAGAATACCATGTCAAAAAAAGCTAGAGGCTTTTAGTAACACTGAATCTTCTATAATACCTCATATTTAAAAAGAAAAAACTCAAAGAATGATTCTGTTATTGACTAGAAAAGTTATTTACCAACTATTTTGATAAGGAGAAATAAACATAAATCAATAGCATAGAGTCTGATGGTTGAAAAAGATTTATTATTCACACAGCATAGTCTCAAGTCAACAAAATTATTTTACTTAGAGCTGCATTCAGATAATACAAGGAAATAAATCCATTAATTATTCCAGAATGATGATTAATTCTATCCATTCCTTTTGAATAATTTTAAATATTTTATCTTTGATGAATTTTATTCAATTATGCTTCTGGCTTATTTGACAAACAGAAACTCTTTTGAATATTCTACTTCTCTGTTTCCTAATTATATCCAAATATCCTCGTAGGGAAATGTTGTGGCCCACAGTATTGGAATACCCTGGCAATAAAAACAGAATAGCAGGTGAACTCTAAATAAAAGGAAATGTTGGTATTTTACTATTACTAAATTTTCATCCCATGAGATAACAAAGGAAGTTAAAGATAGAAAGGAAGCATTTAACTAGAGACTTAATTTCTGCTGGAATGGAAAAGTAATTAAATGCCTACTGTGTGCTAAACATAGTGCTAGACACTGGAGATACAAATAACAAAGTAAGACAGTCCATATCCTCAAGGAGCTAACCTACTAATTGGAATGGGGAGAGCCAATATTAAGGGAGTGATAAATTAACAGCTAAGGCTAGGGGAGGGGTAGATAAGAAAGGTAGTTTCCACGTGTAGAGTCACAGAAATGGTGAGGGTAGCCTTGGAGAGTTAAAAGTCATAGCTTTTCCAAAACAACAGTAGTATTAGTTTGACTAATATTCCCAGAGCAAGAGGTAGAAAAGAAAGAGTGAGGAAGAGTCTGAGTTCTAGAACAGGACAGACTCCATGATGTGAGAAGTATTTAGTGAAATATAATCTGGAGATGGCCAGATAAGGGGAGTAAAGTAAGTTTGTACTAACTCACCAACAGGACACCTCAGACCAAAGCTAAGATTTCGGAAGCTGAGGCAAGAATTTTATAACTTAGTACCTTAATGGATATGCAATTAGGGGCATGGTTCCTAGAAGAATGGTCTCCAAACCTTTTTTGACAGTACTCTTTTATCAGGGGGGAAAAATGAGTATCAGGTCAATCCAGGCCAATCTTCTGGATCACAATTGGTGTATAATGAAACTAATAAAAATTACTCCACTTAACAATGAGCTCTTAAAGGATAAATCACTAATTCAAATTCATGTTGCTCCCCATCCTTCTACGCTGAATCAGAGAACTACCTCACACAGCAGTGAGAATTCTGCCAAACCTCAGAGCCAGCAGGCTACAAGACAAGAAAGTCTTGTCACTGGTTCAAACTTCACGCCAAATCCTAAAGACATCCTCTTTGCCTTATTGAAAGGAATCTAGTCTATATAAAATCTAGTTTTTTATAAAACAGATACCTTTGGTAGGTAAAGTATTAGTCCTGAAGTCAGGAAAACCTGAGTTCAAATCTGGCCTTAGACATTTATTAGATATATGATCCCGGACAAATCACTTAACCTTTGTCTGACTCAGGTTCCTAATGTGTAAAATAGAGATAATAGCATATATCACCAGTGTTTTATAAAGAGCAAATGAGATAATATTTATGAAGTGCTCTGTGAGCATTTAAAGCACTATGTTAATGCTAGTTATCAACAAAAATAATCATGAAGATGATGATGATGATAAATTGCAATGCTTGGCAGTAAGGTTCTCAAAACTTTCTAAACAAATAGTTATCATTTGAAAGGCCTTCAGGACATTACTAAAAAAGTCTGACCTCAGGGGTCAAATGAAAAATCTAACATAGGTAGTATTGGAGGAGAAGCTAAGTAAAGATATGCAGAAAATTTAAAACATCAAACCATCTAATATTGTTGTTCTGTTATTCCAATCATGTCCAAACTCTTCATGAATTCATTTAGGATTTTATTGGCAGAGATACTGAAATGGTTTGCCATTTCTGTCTCCAGATCATTTTACAAATGAGGAAACTGAGGTAAACAGTATTAAATGACTTGCTCGGAGTCACATAACTAGTAAATGTCTGAGGCCACATTTGAACTCAGATCTTTCTGATTCCAGGCCCAGAACTCTGTCCATCATGCACTTATCTACCACTAAATCCTGTAAAAAGTAAAATCATGCAGGAAGGGTAATATCGAGAGATTTCCACAATGGATTTCCCAAAGCAAGGTATTGATAAAGAACAGGATCAGCGTCACAGTACAAATAATAAACAAGAGTTTACTAATGATTAATGGGACACTGTTGGGGGCACAGTCCCTAGGAGAATAGTCGCATTCTTCTCATGACCATCAAATAGTCACTGATTCCCATTATAGGCCAGGATCACCTGTAGAAAGATAACTAAGAAGTTGTAAATCTCATCTGTGCAATTTCTTTAGGGTCTTGAGCCAATACACTCAGTATGTTAAGTGGCAAAACCTCTTAACCCCTGGGTAATAATATCAAATCTTTGCTTTTTTAGAGAGCAAAATGAAGACTACCTATCACTTTCATCCAAGAATTCAGGATTTCCATGAGTTGTCTAAGGGATCTCCTGTCTTCTAAATGAACTCACATTCTCTATTATTGTGCATAGACAGTTTCACCTCCCTATGCCATTAGAAAGCAAATCATTTCCCAGCAATTTCACTCCTTGGTTCCTGGAGCCATCCCAGGAAAAAGGAAACCTGAATATAGAGAGCAAAAACATTTCCCCAGAATATATAGTACCTTCAGTGAAAGGGGGAAAGGCTTAATGACTTCAGGCAGGGAATATAATAAGGAAGAGTAGGAACAAATCAATCAGGATTATATATACATACAGACAAATATGTACACAGATATAACATATCCTTATCAGATAGTTCTATTTGGAGGTTGAATTCCAGAAACTGCTGTACCAGAAGATCATTCCACTTCTTTTTCTAGAAGTAATGATGTTAGTCACAGGTAAAGGGAACAAAAATATACATATATTTATATAAGTAGCATATAAGTGCTAAACTCTCTACTAATATTATTTGATCCTCACAACCACCCTAAGTTGTGATACTGTTATTGTTTACATTTTACAGTTGAAGAAACTGAGGTAAATAGGATAAGTAACTTACCCAGAGTCACATAGTTAGTGAGTATATGAGGCCATATGTGAATTCAAAGCTTCCTGATTCTACACTCAGTGGTCTCTCCACTATGCTCCCTAGAAGCTTCTGTAAGAGGACACTATGTACCCTGATAACCAGGAACAAGATGCCAAAGTTATTATTTTGAGCCCATTCCAGCATTCAAACAATGCCCCTGATTGAGGATAGAGTACTCCATCTCAACTTCTAACCCAAAGAATGTGATGGTGGTGGGCCCAGTCTCAGTCCCTCTTTCATATCAAAATGCATATAGGAAGTGGTGCAGAGGAATTTCATAAAGATGAAGGATTTATTCTATAAAAGCATTGATGATAGCTGCCATAGTGACAGACATAACTTGCAATGCAATATCATAGACTGAATAAACATCAGCTGCAAGAAGGGCAAACTTCTTATTCTGAGGTACAGAAAGAGAGCTAATATGATCAATTTATCAGTTGGAGGCAAGCCAGGAATAATGAGAGATTATGCTATTCTGGTCCTTCAAATTAGACACTGATTTGAATAAGATTATTTTTGAATAGAAGTATCTGTCTCTTCCTCAGTTAAAAGGATTTTAAGTTTCCATGTCTGCATATTATTATAGCCCCCATATCCATATTGAGAATGGACCTAGTTCTCACTCTGCCATTCTCACAAGGGTATCAATCTGATTATTCAAATAAATATGGGACATAAAATATCTCAGATAGGCATTAATGTGTCCTACTAAAAACTGTTTATTAGAGAAGACATCAGTAAAATTTCTCCGTTTGGTTGTGAATACAATTAAGAGAACCTCTTTTCGTCCATATCAATTCTCTCCAAGCCACTCAGTCAGACCCATGGCTATCATTCAGAAATCAATATAACTGAAAATATTATCTGTATTCAGAATTCAGTATAGGTGAAAATATTATCTGCCCTGTCCTATAAGGTTCTCTTATATATCAGTCATGTAAATCATAGCTTGACCCATTGGGTAGATTTTCCATTACTCTCATTTCTCAGGTGTTACTGAATTGTTATCGAAGTTTGGTAACACATTTCCTTTCTTCTAATAGGCAGAGATATCAATGAATCAGGCAAGTGTTCCTCAAAAGTTAAGATTTCACAGGTAGGCTTCCATTGGTTTAACAGAAGAGGCAACAAAGTCTTTTCAGTAAGTTTCATGTCTCTTTTTATGTAGATGGTCATCATATATAATGCAAAAACAAATAAAAGTGAATTTAACAAAAAAAAGTTTTCAGAATAATTCATTCTTCTTTCTTTAAGTAGTTCTTAATGGACGATATATTTCAATATTTTATGCCTGCTTGGATATTTAGTTGTACTTTCTTGTGAGTTTGGGAAACAGCAAAAAAAAAAAAAAAAAAAAAGCCATTTGGTTGGACCTTACAATGCAGGAAAGGATTCAAAGTTAAAAAAAAAAAAGTTTATTTCTGATTCTACACTCAATAGGTAGCCAATGAAATTTACTGAGTAGTAGGGTGATGTTGCCAGACCTATATTTTAGGTGGTGAGAAGTTTGGCAGGTATAGAACATGAAGAGAATAAGGAGAGAGAGCAAGGAGTCAAGTGTGTGTGGGGGAAATACTAAAAAAAAATTCAGGTGAGAGGTGATGGGGAGCTGATAGGTCTATCAGCTGTGAATAGAGAAAAGAGAATTGTACAAGTAATAGAGGCAATCGGGAAAGGCTTCATTCATATAAGAACAGGCATTTGAATTGATCTTTGGAGTAAGCTAAAAAGTTTACTAAGAAGCAGAGGTGAGAAGAGAATATACTTTAGCTGAGGAGGAGAGACTGTGTTAGGGGACAGAAATGGGTAATAAAATATCATGTGGGGAACAAGATCAGTTTAATTGAATTGTAGAGCATGGGAAGGGGAATAATGTTTAATAAAACTGCAAAGGTAGAAGGTTATGAAGTGATTTAAATGACAAATAGGAGTTTGTATTCGATCCTAGAGGAGATAAGAAGCCACTACATTTTATTGATAGTGAATATTACATATTTGAAATTTATGAGTAAAAAGGATATATTGGAAAGAGAAGAAACGATCCAGGAAAATCAACAAGGAAACTATTGGAATAGTTCAGGTGAGATATGGTGAGGATATGTGGAGAGTTTTAGAGGAAGAATACATAAAACTTGACAAGTGATTGGATTTGTGGGATGTTGGAGAATGCTAAGATTCTAAGATTATGAGCACGAATATCTGAAGGAATAATAGTGACTAAATTACTAAGAATTAGATTTCAACTTAATGTAAGATAAACTTTCTAACAATTAGAGGGGTTCAAAATTGGATTGGGTTGAGATAGAATGTTCCCTCAAATATTCAATAAAGATGAAATGATCAACTATCAGGAACATTGTGGGTGGTATTCATACATGGAGAGTATTTTCTCCTACTGAGAAGTTGTACTGAATGACTTAAGTGTCTTCCACCTTTCAATTTTTTTCATTTACTTTAAATGAAAGATTAAGAATCCTTTATTTAGGATTCTATGAAAATTATTCTAGCTTTCATATATGTCTATATGACCTAAATGGAAGAAAGTATAGCTAAAATATAGAATCACAATTTAACAAGACAGCATTTTTTTCATTTTTTGGAGGATTTCATTTTTCCAAATACATGCAAAGATAATTTTCAACATTCCCCCTTGCAAAACCTTGTGTTCCAAATTTTTCTCCCTTTCCTCCCCTTTTTCCTTCCCCCTCCTCAACACAGCAAGCAATTTGATGTACGTTAACACGTGTAATTATTCTAAGCAAATTTCCATATTATAATACTGAGCAAAAAAAAAAAAATCAGATAAAAAAAAAAACAAGGAAACAACACAAAAAGGTGAAAATGCTATGCTTTGGTCCACATTCAATATTCATAATTCACTCAGGATGGGAATGGCATTTTCCATCATAGTTGGGTGAAATTCCTTGAATCACTTCATTGTTGAAAAGAGCTAAATCCATCATTGTTGATCATCATATGATCTTTTCACTGTGTAAAATGTCCTCTCGGTTCTGCTCACTTCATGTAGCATTAGTTCATGTAAGTCTCTCCAGGCTTTTCTGAAATCAGTCTGATCATCAATAATATTACATTACATTCATATACCATAACTTATTCAATCACTCAGTTTCCAGCTCCTTGCTACTACAGAAAGGGGTGCTACAAATATTTGCACATGTGGGTCCTTTCCTCTCTTTTATGTTCTCTTGGAATACAGATCCAATAGAGATCTGCTGGATCAAAAAGTATACACAGTTTTATAGCCCTTTTGGCATAGTTCCAAATTACTCTCCAGAATGGTTGGATCATTTCCCAATTCCAAACAATACATTAGTGTTCAAATTTTCCCACATTCCCTTCAACATTTATCATTATCTTTTCCTGTCATCTTAGCCAATCTGAGAGGTGTAAAAGGGTATCTCAGAGTTGTCTTAATTTGCATTTTTCTAATCAATAGTGATTTAGAAATTTTTTTTCATATGACTAGAAATGGCTTTATTTTCTTTGTCTGAAAATGGTCTTTTCATATCCCTTGACCATTTATTAATTGGAGAATGACTTATGTTCTTATAAATTTGAGTCAATTCTCTATTTATTTTTAAAATAAAGCCTTTATCAGAAATATTGGCTATAACATTTTTTCTCAGCTTTCAGCTTCCTTTGTAATCTTGGCTGCATTGGTTTTTGTTTGTGCAAAAATATTTCAATTTAATATAATCAAAATTGTCTATTTTGCATTTCATAATATTTTCTAGTTCTTTGGCCACAAATTCTTTCCTTCTCCACAGATCTGAGAGGTAAACTATCTAGCTCTTCTAATTTGCTTACACTATCACCCTTTATATCTGAAATATGAACCCATTTCAACCTTATCTTAGTATAGGGTGTTAGATGTTGGTCAATTCCTAGTTTCTTCCATATTGTTCTCTAGTTTTTTTGCAGTAATTTTTGTCAAATAGTGAGTTCTTATTTCAAAAACTGGAGTCTTTGAGTTTATCAAACACTGAAATACTGTTGTTGTTGACTATTGTGTCATGTTAACCTAACTGATTCCACAGGTTTACTACTCTATTTCTTAGCCAATACCAAATGGTTTTGATGACTGCTTCTTTATTATATAGTTTTATAATTTTAGATCTGGTGCAATTAAGCCACCTTTCTTTGCATTTTTTTCATTAATTCTCTTAAAATTCTTGGCCTATTGTTCTGTCAGATGAATTTTGTTATCATTTATTCTAGCTCTGTAAAGTAATTTCTTGGCAGTTTGACTAGTATGACATTAAAGAAGTAGATTAATTTAGGTAGAATTGTTATTTTTATTATACTAGCTCAGCCTACCCATGAACACTTGATATTCTTCCTGTTGTTTAGAGCTAACTTTATTTGTGTGAAACATTTTGTAATTGTCTTCATATAGTTCCTGGCTTTGTTTTGTAATGCCAGAGAAACTGAGGCAGGATAGAGATTAGAGAATTTTTAATATATTATTTATTGGAGAACTTAATTGATTGACTGGATTGGACTTTCTTTTCAAAGTATCCAGTGTTGAATGTGAGACTCCAAGGTTTTTTTATAGGATTCTGGTGAAAAGAGAAACAAAGGCAGAAGGCAAAGAGCGGGAATTTTGAGGGATGGACCATAAATTCGGTTCTGACAGGTTGGGGGTGAGAACTATAAATTCTTACTAACTGGGAGGTAAGGAGATGTCCAACTAGACACAGGAAGTCTGAAGAAATAGAATTAGGTATCTGAGAGGACAAATGCAGTCTTGTCTTTTGGAATGTTAGAGTGGCTACTAATATAATATCTTAGCCCTAATGGATAGAAAAAAGGGGGGCATTGCCTTCTAACTCAGGGAAATTGAGATATTATAATTCAGGGAAACTAATGCAGGGAAACAGAGGTAAAACAATTCAAGGAGAGTGTGGCATAACAGTTTTGGCAAGAAGACTCAAATATTTTACATTACCTTTGTTTATATTATTATTTGTTATTATTGTATTATTATATATTATTATTTATATTATCTTTAATTATTTTAAATGGGGTTTCCTTTTCTATCTCTTGTTGCTGGGCTTTGTTAGTAACATGCAGAAATATCAGTGATTTATGTTAGTGTATTTTATATCTTGAAGCTTTATTAAAGTTGTTAATTGTTTCTAGTAGTTTTTTAGATGATTATCTAAGATTTTCTAAATATATATCATCATATCATCTGCAAAGAGTGATAGTTTTGTTTCCTCATTAGTTACTCTAATTCCTTCAATTTCTTCTTCTTGTTGCTAAAGCTAACATTTCTAGTACAATATTGAATAATAGTGGTGATAATAGGCATCCTTGTTTCACCCTGATCTTATTGGGAAAATCTCTAGCTTCTCCTCATTACAAATAATGCTTGCTGATGATTTTAGGTATATGCTGTTTATCATTTTAAGGAAAGCTCCATTTATTTCTATGCTCTCTACTGTTATAATTAGGAATGGGTGTTTGTATTTTGTCAAATGCTTTTTCTGCATCTATTGAGATGATCATATGGTTTCTGTTCATTTGGTTATTGATATAGTCAATTATGATGAGAATTTTCCTGATATTGAAATAGCCCTGCATTCCTGGTATAAATCCATCTTGGTTAAAGTATATTATCCTCATGATAAATTGCTGTAATCTCTTATTTAATATTTTTGCATCAATACATTAGGAAAATTAGTCTACAATTTTCTTTCTCTGTTTTTAGGTCAGTATTTTAAAATAAAGATTGCTGGAGGCAGAGCCACAATGGCTGAATAAAGGCAGGAACTCGTCCAACCTCTCCCCCAAATCACTCCAACTCTAAACAAATTTTAGAGCATCAAAACACCCAAAAAGATGGAATAGAACATTTTCCAGCTGATGGTAAATTAGTAGGTCAGCAGCAAAGATCTGTGACACCAAGGTGGGGGTCCAGCATCTAGTCCTCGTGCAGACTGCACAGCTCAGCCCCATTTTGAGTCAGTAGCAGTATAGGTGGCTTCCAGACTTCTAAGCCCAGAGATACCAAAGAGGAGCTGGAAAGTCAGCAAAAAAGGTCTATGGAACCAGGATGGGAGCCCAGTGCACAATGCCAACACAGGCCACATCAGGGCAGGCCCCCTGTATCAGACCCCAGTATTGAACCAGGAGCTGTGCTGAAGGCTTTTGGACCTATTGGCCAAGAATACCAGGGAGGACTTGGAAGTCAGCAGAGATGATCCATGGCAACGGGATGTGGTATGTAGTCCCAGCATAGTACCTACCCTAACCGTGGTGTTGCTTTAGCTACTGTGGGGCAGGGATACTTCTAACAGCTCCAGGACAGAAAAGAGTGTTTGTTTTTAGATTCCTAGAAGGATCTCTGAAAACAGCTGTACAAAACCACTGAAGCTTGGGACAGTGCACCCTCCACCCTAAAAACAGAGCCCTAATCTGACAAAAAGTTAAAAGTAGAGTAATAGGTTAGGAAAGTAAGTAAACAACAGAAAAAAAAAAACATTTCTCACCATTGAAAATTACTACAGTGACAAGGGAGATTAAAACACACACTCAGAAGATAACAAAGTCATAGCTCCTACATCCAAAGCCTCCAAGAAAAATAAGAATTGGGTTCAGGCCATGGAAAAGCTCAAGGAGAACTTGAAAATCAAATGAGAGAGGTAGAAGAAAAATTATGGAAAGAATTGAGAGTGGTGCAAAAGGAAATACAAAAAGCTAATGAAAAGAATGCCTTAAAAAAACCAAAATTGGCCAACTGGGAAGGAGGTACAAAAGCACTAAGGAAAATAATTCCTTAAAACATAAAATCGAACAATGGAAGCTATTGATTTTATAAGAAATCAATATAGAATAAAGCAAAACTCAAAAAAAGGAAAAAAAAGGAAAAATGTGAAATATCTCATTGGATAAACAACTGACCTGGAAAATAGATCTAGAAGAGACAATTTTAAAATTATTGGTCTATCTGAAAGTCACGATAAAAAAAAAAAAACACCTGGACATTATTTTTCAAGAAATTATCAAGGAAAAGTGTTTTGATAGTCTAAAACGAGAGTAAAATAGAAATTGAAAGAATCTATGCATTACCTCCTGAAAGAAATCCAAAAATTAAAACTCCCAGGAATATAGGACAGATTCAGGAATTCCCAAATCAAGGAGAAAATACTGTAAGCATCCAGAAAGAATCATTTTAAATATAATAGAACCACAGTCAGGATAACACAAGATTTAGTAGCTTCTACATTAAAGGACTGGAGAGCTTGGGATATGATATTCCATGAGAGCAATGGAGCTAGAATGACAACCAAGACTTGCCCAGAAAATCTGAGTATAATCCTTCAGAGGAAAAGGTAGTCATTCAATAAAATAGAGTACATTTATGCATTCATGATGAAAAGACCAGGACTGAATAGAAAATCTGATTTTCAATTACAGGACTCTGGAGAAGCATAAGGAGGTAATCAAGAAAATGATATCATAAGGGGCTTAATAAGGTTTATCTGTTTATATTGCTCTATGGAAGGATGCTATTTGTATTCCATCAGAATTTTCTCATTATTATGGCAGTTAGAAGAAGTATATATAGACAAAGGGCATGAGTTGAATATGAAGGAATATCTTTTTTTAAATGATGAAATTAAGGGGTGACAGAGGAATACACTGGGAGAAAGGGAGAAGTGGAATGGTACAAATTATCTGCTATAAAATAAGAGGCAAGAAAAGCTTTTACAGAGGAGAGGAAGAGGATAGTGAGTGAACCTTACTCTCAGAATTGGCTCAAATAGGTTATATACATACTCAATAAAGATATAGAAATTTCTTACCCTGCAGGAAAATAAAAGGGGAATGAGATATGGGAAGGGAAGAGGAAGGTGATAAGAAAAGGCATGTGGGGAGGAGAGGAGAGGGAGTGGTCAGTAGCAAAATAAAAATCGTTTCTGTTAGAAATACTATGGTATAGTATCGTAAAGTACATAGCTTACTTTATAGCAAAAAAGATCTCGGCTCAAATCTCGCTTCTGATACAAAATCACTGTGTGACCCTGGACAAATCACTTAATCTCTCTGCTCTAGGAAACTCTGTGAGACTGAATTGCAGAGAAGGTATTGAGAGGGAGTTTCTTTATTTGGCAGTACCTTCAGTTCAATTGTTCTTTCAGTCATATCCAACTATTTCTGATCCTTTTTTTTTTTTTTTTTTTTGGCAAAGATATTTAGCAAAGATATCCTAAAAAAATCCTAAAAGTAAATCATGTTGATAACACTATTTGGGGAAAGGGGAAAGGGTGTGAGAAATCTAAGACATATGACTCTTGCCATCTCAGTGATGTTAACTTCATATACAGAGTGACAATGAGGACATAGTGAAAATATGGAGCCCTCAGGCATGCTAACTTCAATTGCTATTGTTTAACTACTTTTCTAAATACCTTAGTTTAGGAAGAAAGCTCATAAGCTGCAAAGCATCAAGAGGTCAACTTCAAAGAGGTCTAGGACTGAGTCCATGTCACATGAAGAATTTTTGAAAGAACTTGGGGAAGTTTAACTTGAATGGCAGAAGTCTCAGGAGAGACACTATGGCATCATTTAAATATCTGAAGTGCTGTCATATGAAAGAGATATTAGACTTGTTCTGTTTGATCTCAGAGAACAGCATCAAGAGCAACAAGTAGGAAATATCAAGACATAAATTTAGGTTAGACATAGGTTGCAGAGGATGAAGAGGCTGAAAAGTTCTATGAGGAATTTGATAAGACCCTCCAGCCTAAATGGGCATTGTACACATACACACACACATATATATAAATGCAAATTTGGAAAATGTTGAGTATTAGAAAAAATACATATGAAATGTGGAGAAGCATGGTTTCAGGGAAAAAAAGGAATGAGGGAGGCTAAGGACTTGTAAATTATAAGAAGCCTTTCTTTGAGGGAGGGAAAGCAGGGGATGATGGGAGAATGCAGGCCCCAGAGATAACAAACACCAAACAACATTGCAAAAACAAATAAAATAATAACAAAAAATAATGGATTCTGCTTTCACAGACAGGAAAATACTTGTCTAATACTAGTATGAGAAGATATACCTGAATCAACTATGTGTAAGAGAACTAACTTACCAAGCTGAGATCAGAATTGTTAAAAAGCCAAAGTATAATATAAGTTTGTAACAATTTAATCTTAAGCTCTTTAAATAAGCAATTGAACATCAACAATAGGATTAATGATCAAAAATGACTGATGCTAATTATAATAATTTTATTCTTAAGGAAACTAACAGAAATTAATTGCTACAATGAAGAGACCAAAAGAGCCCACAGAGTGCCTAAGTAAGCAAACATCAATCTTACTTATCAAATAGAGAGAAATGGACGCCAAAGGCAACATGGAATTTGAATATAAACTTGTTTCTTAAATTTTGTAAAGATGGATGATAGATTTTTATAAGCAGTATTGTCTCATATATTGATGGCATTGTAAAACTCATTTAAAGAAAACTTGATAAAAGAGAAGTCATCCTAAGGGCACATAAGGACAAAGATGGAAGACAACAAATTAGAAATATAAATGAGATTTTTTTTTTTACAAAAGTCATAAAACTGGTTTTTTCTATTAAGGATAAAGGAACCATCATACTTCAATGTTAAGAACCGAGTGCTACATATGCTTATAAGAGTGATAGCTATGGTGCTAAAGAGAACAAAGTTAAGAAAAATAGCCATAGCCAGACTGGATCAAGTATACTTAGAAGAGATGTGTGCTGTAGATAACAGAAATGTAAGGGTGTTGAGGGGTTTTTACACAAGGTATCTGAGGGGAAGATATTAAAGGTGTGGGAAAAAATCTTGAACCTAATATATATATATATATATATATATATATATATATATACTATGAAAAGATAGTCATCCATAAATACCTCCCTATGTGGCTATTCTTCCACCTATACAAAATCTTTATTAGATTCCCCTAAGTGTGAATCAAGGGCATCCTCAATGAAGATTTTAGCAGGGAACAAGCAGGCTTTAAAAAGCAATATTCAACAATGTACCATATCAGTACCATTTCACAACTGAATGAAAAATAAGAATATAAAATTCTGGTTTTTTAATTATTAAAAAGCATTTGACTCAGTAAGGAAAAATGTTACCTTAAAGGATTGTCTTCCACAAGGTATTTACTATCAATGCACTAAAAATCATTTAAAAAATACTCAAGATTCTTTGAAATAGAAATAACAGATAAAAGATATAATACCAATAATAAATAACCTTGTCCAATAACTCTTTGTCTACAGACATCAAACAAGACAGAAAATGGAACTGCATGCTTACCAAAGTTGTTTGCCATTGTGATGGAGGAGAGTCCAAATTGAAGGGAGATTTCCTATGGAGGATGATGTTCTGATGCTTCTTTTTATGGATAATATTATATAGATCATATCAAACCACAGAATATTACAGAGCTTCCTGAAGGAGATATGTAATTATTTAAGGGATTTTGGCCTGATCATCTTTATGAAAAAGACCAAGTGGATGAAGAATATCTATTGCCTAGATTACTATATGTAATTATTTAAGGGATTTTGGCCTGATCATCTTTATGAAAAAGACCAAGTGGATGAAGAATATCTATTGCCTAAATTACTATATGTAATTATTTAAGGGATTTTGGCCTGATCATCTTTATGAAAAAGACCAAGTGGATGAAGAATATCTATTGCCTAGATTACTATATGTATTTGAATGGCTACTCTATAGAGATTGGTCATCCACATGGATGAACACCTGGGTAGACAACAGAGATGGATAATGGATTGGGCTTAGATTTGAACAAGAAGACAACAGGTTTGACTGATTGCAGGAAAGCACAAAACTCTTTTAATAACGTCAAGCTACTCATGAAAGAAAAGACCAATATTTTTCGTATCAATATTCTACTGGTGAGGTCATGTGGTGGTGAAACATAGAATACTAGTTTCTGAAAAATGAAAAAAAAAAAAGGATATCACATAAAGGACAGTGGAAAGGCAAATGGTGTGTGTGAGGAATCTGTAACATATAACTCATGAAGAACTTCAAAGATCAGGAATTAAAGATGTCTTTATGGAATGCTAGGAAGAGAAAATCAGGCCATGTAACAAGGATGAAAACTAACAGGTATATCACAAGAGTGTTCTACTATAACTATCAGGAGAAAATGTGGAAGAACTCTAGTACATTGGAATATACATGCTTGGCAAACATGGATGTGGTATTTGAATAGTTGGAATGAGCTTTCAAACTGATGAGATCCTAAATCCTAGATCCATAGATCATAGATATTGAATCCAGAAAATCTTTTAATAATTGGAGTTATCCAAAAGTGGGTTGCCTGAAGAAGGGGAATGAATTTCCTTTCATTGGAGATCTTCTATCAGAGGATGGAGGACCACTTGTTGGATAATCTACAGTGGAGAATTCCTTTGGGATGATGAATTGGATAAAATAGTTCTTAATTAAAATTCCATGGTTCTTTGATTTTGGGGTCTTGCCTATTTTCACATCCCTCTATAAGGAAATCTCTACCATTCAGGGTTAGCCACCCTTTATACTACAATTCAGAACCTACTACAATACCTAAAGAATGGTTTTTGAGGAACTGCCCATTATTGTTGCCCTAAGGCCAGATAGATTTTAGTACTCATGTTTTGTGACTTTCCCTCTGGCTCATTCCCTAACTTTCTAATTCTGTCTGATGGTCCTGCATATTTGTGTTGACTCTTGTAGCAAGTACCCAGATTTCATGAAATCAGGCTGAAACTTCTGCTTTCCTGTCCTAGTTTAAAGTGACTCCAGTGTGATGAATACAAAAAAGATCATTCTTTCCGGGGAGCATAGAGGTACTTTGGTCCAAGTCTTTAAATAGATACAGTCCTTTGAGTTTTCTGGGCATATTCACATGTATTCTGCAAGCAACTGTATTCCAAAAGTATGACCACTCTTTTTACTTCTCAAGTGTCTCCTAAACATCTGTGTTAGATTATTTTCCAGCAAAGTCATTTGCATTTCTCCCAGATGAATCACATTTGTTATTTTCTGCTCATGTTTCTCACCTCTTGAGATACTTTTGTATTAGTTCTGAAATCCATTATTGATATTCACATCACCTCTCAATTTAGAACCATCAGCAGATTTTACCAATGGAACTGAGTGATATCTCTTACAGACCATTAAAAAATTTCATGATTCCAGGCCTAACACTAGACCTGTTACACTTTTATTATTTCTCCCTCAAATAAAGGGAAAACAAAAGCACCATTTCCTCAATGAGAGACTTATTTAAAAATTTCAGAGTGCTCTTGTTTTCAAGACAAACGATCAAATAAGTTGAAGAAATGCTTTAATTGTAATGTTTTAGAACACCAGAGATTTACTAGTACTAGATAGGATTATGAGTCTGAAATCTCAGGACAGAGGCGAGCCTTTGTAGCTCCAATGTAGCATCCCTACACCTGATTTGTAAGTGCCCCCTCCTCGCTAGGGTTTGTCAGCACAGTATCCTTTTCTATTTTGGAGTATCTCTCAGTAATGCCTTGACAGACATTCAGTCGTTCCCCCTTTCCCCCCACACCCCTTCCCCGAGGAAATCCATGCAATCGGTGCACAGCTGAGATTTGTGGAGGATGGGGAGTAGGGAGGCAAAGATGGTTAAAAGTACCTCTGAAAACGGAAATTCTGAGTGTTCAGTTGAAGGAGTGAGATTCATAAGAGCTCCCAGACTTTAATGGACCAATAAGTGCCGGGAATGGATCTTTTCCTCCCCCGTTCCCCTTTTAGGGCAATACTTTTAAGAACCTTGAGAAAAGAGCCATGAAGGCAACTAAAGTCTGCAGCGAAAGACGTGAAACCATTTCCAAGCAGCGCTCCCACGGAGCCCGAGGCGTGGGTGTCTGTGTGTGCATGGGTATGCGTGCCTGAGTGGGTGACTGAGTTTCAGAGCGAGAACAGAACAGAATCGTCCCCTCCATCTGCACCGGCAGGTTCAACGCTCTAGAGCTTAGAGGGGAAGGTAAGAGTGGAGTGGGTGGGTCGCTGCAAGTGGTGTTCCCTTATTGGCTGACTGCCGGACTCCCCCTCTAGGAAGACTGAGTGAAGCTGAGCGGGTGGGGGGGCCCCGAGTGCTGGTGCAGCTGGTCCTATTTTGGCTCGGCGCGATTCTAAGCCGGGGACATTGTTTCCGCCGTCGTGTTCCATTCCCCTGGACCAGAAGCAGAAGGGAAGAGCAGCAGCTGCCGAAGCAGCAGCAGCAGCAACAGCAGCACCGGAGCGTCAGCCTCGGCGGGAGGAGGAAGCAGTGGGGGAGGAGGTGGTGGCCGAGGGATTCTCTCTCTCTCTCTCTCTCTCCCTTTTTCTCTCTGTCCCTCCTTCTCCCCCTCCCCACCCTCTTTTCCCTCTAGTCTCTGCGCTACCCGAGCCTATGGTTGGCTTCCGAAAGCAACTCCGGAGAATTCCGGAGACTTCCCCCGCACCCGGTTCCCCCTACAGCTGCAGAGTTTGGGGGTAAGTGTTCCCTAGTCGTTCCCCCCTCCGCCCTTTCCCGTTGGGCTGTTTGTTTTGCTTTGGTTGCTTGGATTGCTTGATTCTCCCGGGCAGCGCCTCCGGGGAATGTGGGAAGGCCCAGGCTTCTCGGAAACTCGGCTCTTGAAAGTGGGGTCGGGTTGGGGATGGTGGAGAAAGAGCTTCCTCTACCTAACCACTCTCTGTACGGGATCTACCTTCCTCTTCCCCCGGGTTTTGTTGGATGGGGCTGTGTCGGAAACAGGTGGATTGGGGCGGGGGTGTGTCGCGGTTTCTGGGGGCTCCGACTGGACTCCAGTGAGGACCCCAGGCTCCCCGGGGAGGAGGTTAGCTTCTCGGCTGGGCTCGCC
Organism: Antechinus flavipes; assembly: GCF_016432865.1. Classification (NCBI taxonomy): domain Eukaryota; kingdom Metazoa; phylum Chordata; class Mammalia; order Dasyuromorphia; family Dasyuridae; genus Antechinus; species Antechinus flavipes. The sequence continues at coordinate 225,910,108 of NC_067398.1, read as the reverse complement.
TCTCTTCTGCCTCGGTGCGGTGCGTGCATGCTCGTGGGGCTGTATTGTGTCAGTGCGATGGATGTGACTCCCGATCCAGCCCAGGCTACCTTTCCTGCTGGCAGCTGCACGTCCTAGTTGACCCGGTAACGGAGGGGAAAGCATTGTGGAATGTGCCGCCGCTGGAAACTGCCTTCCGCGAATCTAGGTTAAATGGTATTGCAGGGGAAGGAAGGTATACCAGAGAGGGGAGGGGGGGGGGGAGGAGGGAGCCGAAGGTGACCACCGCAGCAGAAGCTCGGCTAGAAACTGTACCCTCCTTAGCTGCTTTTGCCTCCGAAACATTTTTTTTTTCCTTTGAAGAGACGCATTCTTAGACTGAGAATGGAGGAGACTGGTGCGTGTGCGTGTGTGTGGAGAGAAAGGAAAGGAAGAAGCTTGGCTGGATCCTATTTTGTTTGTGAGTTGATCTGGGAAGATAAAACACGGTTTAATCATGAACAACCGTCATTTAGATTCTGTGTATACGTAGCCGCACACATGGCAGGGAGAGGCTCAGGAGCATATGTTTAAATCTTTCCCCCCAACAGTCTTAACAAAGGCGGTTTCTCTATCTAGATGCAAGGTGCAAATGTTGCCCTGATGTGGCTTGCAAAGCGTTACTCTGTGTGATTGTAAAGAAGCTAAAGGGACAATCTGTTTCTTTTGTATTTCTTTTTTCTAAAGGCTGGAAGAATAATGCATGAGGTGGCTACGGAGGATTCGAAGATACAGTGATGGTGTGGGAAGTGGAGCTGAAGTCGGTGGGGTTTTGGTGAGGACTGACAGCTTATCATGACGGTGTTCAGGCAGGAGAACCTGGATGATTACTATGACACGGGGGAGGAGCTTGGCAGGTACAGTAAGCGCTGGAACTCTTGTGTCTGTGTTGTGGGGGTGATGAGTAATTCTGGGGGCCTTGGAGTTGGGAATGTGTAAGGCAGGCGAATATAAGCTGGAGTACAAAACACTCCCTAGCTGAGGTTTCTCTAACAGCAGCTCTTTCCCTGTCCCTTCTAAAAAGGGGGAGTTGTTAGAAAAGATATTTACTAGTCACAAAAAGGGGGCTTGGATTTAGATATAAGTGGACCAGTCTGCAGGAAATTGTCTACTAGGAGGTCACACAGAAATTCATTGTTACATTTTGATGCAGAGTATATTGACCAGTCCAGGACAAGTGCCCTTCTAATTCTCAGCTTTAACAATCTGTCATGTTTTGCCCATCTGTGACAGTAGGGAAGGATCTGAAATTATAATTGCAAGTGGAAAAATCTATTGTGTATAATTTAAAGAGATTGATTGGTATTAAAAAATAGAGTGATTAACAAATAAGAAGTTAGTATTAAATAATAAACAGCTAATATTTAAAAAATTCTAATTAATTGGATTTTTAAATATCTCATTTTATCTGGAATTTGGGCTTTCGTTGCAAGAGCTGTGATTCTCAGTGTAAAAATATTTCTGGTTCAGTTTTTAAATTGCTTTCTTTTTAGGCATTTGTGTACTGATATTTTCTTGAAATTGTTAGATCACCATCTGCATAGTAATGATGGATGTCAACATCTGTTGATGGTGTTCTTTGATTTTTAACTTCTTCAAAGTAACTTGAACATCTAGATGTTTTGATGCTTTCATTTGTCTCATTTGCACTGCTTTGTTTTAGAAAATCCAATAAAAAACCCCAATATCATATCTTTTCATAGCAGTTAGGATTTTGATTACTAAGGCTGTGATTCTTAATGTAAAATATCTCTGGTTCGGTTTTTTAAATGAATTTATTTATAAATGTTTGTGTACAGTTATTTTTCTTTAAGTTGTCTAATACTAGTCTTATAAGTGCCATAGACTTTTGATAGCTTTTGTCTTTCCCTATGTAAATAGCTACCATTTATATGTTGTTTAAAGTTTAGGAAAACATTGTACATATTTTACCACATTTGATCTTCACAACTATCCTGGTAGGTAGGTAAATAATTATTTATTATCCTCATTTTACAGATGAGGAAACTGAGGCACAGCAAGGGTTTTAAATGGCTAGCCCAGAGTCACATAGTTAATAGTGTCTGAGGCAGGATTTAAACTCAGGTCTTCCAAACTCCAAGTCCAGGACTTTTTTGCACTTCATCTGTTGCTGTTTGGTAGAAAACCTCTTTTATCCTTTAAAATTAAGTTACAAGAAGGTGCCAATGGTGGATGTGTTGTTAAATCATAAACAAAAAAAAGTTTATGTATCCATTTATATACATGGTCATATATATATATTCCTATATAACTCTTGGTACCTAAGATGAGTTTTCTTTCTTCTATCGAAAAAATGTGACTACATCTACTCTAGACTATTTCAACATAATTTCCTAAATTTACCTTTAAAAAACAAAAATAAAAACAATTCATAACCTTCCATCACTGCATGATCTGAAAATAATTTAAAATCTTGTAACAATACAATGTAGCAAATTTGAAGATATTTCTATGTATTTCTGAGAGCATATGTCATAAAACCAAGTAACTTAGGTATCACTGTTGGACACTTAGATACAGGAAATCTATTTTTAAAACTTTTGTAAATAGATTTATCAGTATTTTATTTTGGGGAGGGGGGCTGAAATATGTATTACAGGGATATATGGTCAAAATATTTGGTTTGCCTTAAATTAAGTCATTTGATTCCTGTGGTTTTGCAGCAATACTTGTGGTATTTTGGAGTGGTCCTTTGGGACTAAGAGGAGGTGAAAAAGTGTGGCATTAGCTCATTTTGGGCAGAATGGATAATTTATAGGTACTTCTTTATTTGAAAGGTATGGTTTGAAATCAGTTGAAAGCACAATTTAGCAATATATACTTCCATATTTTTTCTGAAACCTAAATTTCCTGTAGACCCTTTAGTCCTTTTTTTCAAGAAGTAAAAAATGAGGTCTACCTGTTGAGGGAAGTTTTGTAACCTGTGTAATATTTTTTCCCATTTCTATAAAGCTGTCATTTGTACTTCAGCAGAACTCTGGAGGGTGGTTTTTGTATGTCTGCTGTGTGGGACAAGGGTGGTTCAAAAGAACTGCAATTCAACAATTAAATTTTTGTGAGTAAAGGGAATGAATTTGTTGATTTATATGTATTTGATAGAGTTCTGGGCATGAAGTCAGGAAGACCTGGATTCAAAACCCGCCTATGTATGATTAGTGTAACTGGGTCAAGTAATTTAATCTTGCCTATAATATGCCTATTAAAAAAAATAAAAAGCTCTGGTACCTACTTAAGCGTTATTGTGAGGCTCATATGAAATAGTATAAAATTATGTTTTGTTAACTTTACAATTCTGTATGAATATCAGTTAATAATAAAATAATACCAAAGTAGGAAGTTTGGAAAGTTATATATTGCAAATGTTTTGGTAAGGTTCAAAATTTTAGCTATAGACTAGCCTGGAGGTAAAATGATGGGCCAGATGACCTCTGATTGCTCTTTCAAACCCTGTAATTTTTTATGTCTGCCCTGCAAATAGCTATTTGCCCAAAGCAAGTACTTACTCTAAGTGAGTAAGAAAGCATATTAGTTTCATAACTGTGTTTCAGTGGAAGACAGAAAGATTTGGAAGGAGGAAAGGGATGATAGAACAGTAGAAAAAAATTACAGGTATTAGAGATTGCTACTGTCAGCAAGGCTTGTCTAAATAGTATATTATGAGTTGCTTGTTCATCATCTGAATGTGAGCATGTAGCTACAATAAAGTCATGTAGCAATAATTAGCCTTCAAAATCCTTTCCCTTCCTCCACTGACATAGCTATATCTTCCCTGTCCCTTGATGTTACATTTTTACTTATAAATTCACCTTAATCTATGATGATTTCTACACATGATCATGAAGTTATTGTGTATTGTTTAATTCTTGCACAGATCAATTTATGTGTTTTTCTTACCAAGAAGATAGGTAATTTCCACTGCACTATATTGTCTCTAAAATGTACTTTATAACCTATAAAATCTAGTTGTTGTTTTTTTAAAAGACTAAAGGCTAAACCAATGTAACAAGCTCTGGGATATACTGCTATTTTGAAAAGACTATGAGTGTAGCAGCTGTTCAGTTTTCAGTTGTGTCCAACTCTTTCTGAGCCAGTTTAGGGTTTCCTTGGCAAAGATACTAGAGTGGCTTCTCCAAATTGTTTTATAGATGAGGAAACTGAGGCAACAGATGTAAGTGACTTGCCCAGGGTCATACTAGTAACTGTTTGAGGCCAGATTTGAACCTCAGGAAGATGAGTCTTTCTGACTCTGGGCTCAGTATTGTAGTACCTAATTGCCCATTAACACAACTTCTGAAAGATAAAAGATGTCAGGTATGAATTCAGTAACAAATATTAAAACCACCTTCCTAATTAAGTCAGCAGGTTGGCTGGCTGACTACCAAGTAGTGAATTTCTTTGATTACATTCATTCACATACATAGATTAATTCATGCATAGTTTACAAAACCATAAAAAACTTCTTATCTACATCACTGTAAGATATTCCCCTCAATAAAAGAAACATGTATCCTTGAAATATTTACTGAAGTAATTCTGTATCCTATTCTTCTCAGAGAGAGTATAAATTCCTCTAAAATGCCTATGTTGTCATTTGCATCCTCCATCCTATTCATTGTACATAGTATTGGTAGGTTCTATAGTATTTACCTTTAGAAAATTTTTAGACCCTTTCTCCCCAAAACTTTGGAGAAATGTGTTTTCAATAATGAAAATGAACTTAGAGAATCAATTATATAGCCTTACTTCTTTTCTAAATTAATTTTAATTAATAAATTAATAATTAAAATTAATATGGTTAGGATGATGAAAATGCAGAAAAGGCCATTTTTAAGCAAAATAAATTAAGTTTATTGACAAAATTTTTTATTAGAGAGATATAAAACTGAAGCTAATAACTCAAATTTAAAATCTTATTTTAACCTGCATTTTAAATAAGCAATAGTTACTTGAGTTAGCTAGGTGGTACAGTAGAGTGCTGGTCCTATGAAATCCAGAAGACCCCAGGTTTTCTGTTCAAATTTTGCCTCAGACACCTACTAGCAGTGTGAATTTAGGGAAATCACTTACCCACTGTCTGCTTCATTTCCTTATCTTTAAAATGGGGATAATAACATCAATGACATCTCCTGGTAGCTATGGGCTAAATGAAATAATAGTGCTTTGTAAATTATAAAGCACTATATAAATGTTTAGTAAGAGTAGTAATAGTTGTAGCAGCAGCAGCAGTATAGTATTACACTTTACCAAGAACTAAATATAATTTGTTTTAAATGCTATTTCTGATACTTATCAGAAATTGTCAATTCTGATAAATTGAATATGTGACCTTGAACAAATCACTTAAAGCACTCCAAACCTCAGGTTCTTCATCCATAAAATGGAGATGATAGCCTTTTTCTTGTGGGGTTGTATTGAGGATCAGAGGAAATAATATTTTAAAATACTTTGAAAATTTTAGAGTTATACCAGTTATGCTTAATTAACAGGATCATAGATTTAAAGAAGAAAAGCACCTTAGAAGTAACCTATTCTAGCTTTCTTCTTTTACATAGGCCTTCAGAGGTATTGCACAATAATGAGTGGCAGAGAGTATATTTGAATCAAGAGCCTCTGGTTCTTTCCACTGCACTACATTGTCTCTAAAATGTACTTTATAATCTATACCAGGTGTGTGTGAGAAAAGTCTTCAAAAAGATTTGGTTCAAATATATGTTCTAGGCAAATCCCATTTCAATTATTTTTAAATGCCACTTGTACCATAACATGTTAATAATAGTTTAGAGCTATGTGAAAGGATAATATAAGGCTGTCAATGAACAGCAATTTTTCTTGTCCTTTTGATAATCAGAAAAGAAGGAATGGGCTTGAACTGTATTGGAGGAAAGGCTGTGGATCATTGAAAAGTCTTTATTAAGCACCCACATATTTTTAGGGTGCACAGGGTTCTGGCTAGTCTATCAATTAAGTACTGTCTCTTCCTCATAGGAAATTAAAAACTAATGCATCATTGGGTACACATGTTAAAATATAAGAAAATATTTAGCATTGCACAAATACTATATTAAATAAGTAAATACATACTTATATTTAGAAAAGAGAAATTTTATATGCTGATTTCATGTATGTTAGCCTTGTCTCCTCAATTGTTTCATTCTTTAAGGACAGACCATACCTATTTAATAATAATAATATATAACAGATGTTCAATAAATCCTAATTACAAATATCAGAATTGGAAAGGACCTTAGAGGCTTTCCAGTGAGACTCTTATAACAATAATTCTCCTTTACAAAAACCTTGTTAGATGGTCCTGTAGCCTTTCAATTACAGAACTTTGGTGAGAGGGAACCCTTGAGCTCCTGGAGCAGCCCATTCCATTTTTGGATGACTAATTGTTAGGAAGTATTTCCTTCTGGTGAATAAAATTTTCTTTGCAATTTTCTTTGATTACTCTTTGATGTGCTTTGTTGCTAAAGCAGAACAAATCTAATACTTCTTCAACATGACTATTAAAAAAAGATTTGTTTCCGAAATCTTTTTGGGTCATGAGGATTTATTTTGTGTTTAGTTGTTTCAGACACTCTTTCTCTCTTTCTTTTTCATTTGGGATCTGAGGTCAAACAACTAGTGTCAAATAAATGAGGTCAGATTTGAACTCTGATCCTCCTGACTCCAAAGCTGGTATTCTAGCCACTGTGACACTTAGCTGGGAAGGAAGTTGTCTAAAATAGCACAACTAGCACTGTAAGCAAAGTTTTGTTATGTTTTCCCAATGTAAGGCTCTTTTTTATTTAAAAAAATACATATTTTTAAAGTATGCCTCCCTACCTTTTCATAATTCAGTGATTTTTATCTTTAGTCAAAAGCTAAAAGAAAATTGATTTTTTACCTAATGCAGCTGCTGACTGCCCCTGCTATCATAGGTAAAGTGGGGAATAAATAGGAACTGGCATACCTGCAGCTTTTAATTTTCATGCCTATTGAAAGTAGTGTGACTTGGCATTTTAAGCGGACTATTTCACAGATCCTTCACTTTCCCCCTTTTTTCCCAAAGGGCTTATTTCTTGCAGTTATAAATGGTATTAGTATGCAACACGCATCACTCAATCTGACTCCTGAAGTTAATATTTTAACGTAAAATAAAAATATACCTTTTGTAATTTTTTAACCATTGAGTACCTACAATCATTTAGGTTTAAAATTTGTAATTAAAAATGGTCTGTGCCCAGTTGGCCTGCCTTCTAAATTATTGATTTCTCATTTTATTATAGAGACATTAGGAAATTCTTCTAGGATTTATATGACTAGGTTTTGGTTTTGGTTTTGGTTTTTTAAGTAAAGGCTAATAATCTAACTTTGCTTTGTAATGCCATGGCAAATCATCAAAATAGATTTCTTACCTCATAAAGGTAGAATGGAAGCAAATTTTTTATACAGCATTTTAAGTTCTTAAATTCATTTTATCACTGTTAAAAGTGTTACTTCTAGAATCTTAGAGATGGTCAGGATCTCAAAGGCCCTCTAATAAAACCCATACCTCAACCAAAGTCTTATTTATGACATATCTGGCAAGAAATTACTTGTAGCCTTTCCTTGCCATCTCACAAGTGACTAAAGAACAGTGTCAATTGATGCCATACTTGGCTTGTTTTTTTGAGGTATTCTTAAATTCTGATCTTTTCCATGACTATAAGTCATCCCTAACAACTACTATAGGTGTAATTGTGGGGAATAAATAGAACTAATGTGTTTGCAACTTCTCGCTTTCACACCAGTTGTGTGTTAGATGCAATGCCTACTGGGGCCACTGCCACTTTGGTTAGGCTAATTTCCTCCTAAAAGTCAGGAGAGCTAGTAACACTGGATTGCTGCAAGGGGTTAGTAATGAAGTCACATGAGCTACTGATGTAGCTTTCATGTAATTTAGGGCATTAAAAAATCCAACCAATGAAGACCTGATCTTCCTTAGACTTGAAAGCTGTCCCACTCCCAAGTATCAACTCATCCTTCTGACTAAGCTTTTTTTTAAAGACATAAGGGAGGGTAGAGTCTACTTGAATAAGTAATATATTCTTGCTCAATTTTTTTCTAGGACATGTTAAATTTCCTTTTGTTAAATATTATATGATTTGTGAATTTTTAATTTTGTTTTGGTCCTGAGTCTGAACAACTAGCCCAAGTAGAATCAGGCCTCACCCAGAATATTAGGTAAAGTAGGCTGTTCTATTTCTTAAAAAGCTAATTGCTAGTAAAATTTTCCTTTTATCAAGGTTAAATTTGTCTTTGTATAGCTTCTACCCACTGCTCTTAGTTGTGACTTTGGGGTTCAATGGAATAAGTCTAATTGTTCTTCTATATGTTGGTTCTTCACATACCTTAACACAGATATAAATATCTTTTTTATATTTTCTCCCACTCCAGATCTTTAACTTTTCCTCATATAGCAGAAACTAGAAGCCCTGAACTATCATGATTGCTTTTATTGAATATTCTTTAGCTTATTATGTCATTTCTAAAATAGTATCCACAATTGAACACAGTTCTCTAGTTGTGATCTAAGCAGGTTAGAATATAGTGAGACTATTGCCTTAATGATATATATCTCTTGATTTACCTGATATTGAGTTAGCCTTCTTGGATTCAGTATCATCACATCACATTGTTGATCTACAATATTTTTTTGGATGAACTGTTGTATAGTCCCACTTTTTTTATAGTCCCCTATCTTTTCTTTGAGAATTTGATTTTAAAAAATCCAAACACATATAAAACTTTATCCTTATTAAATTTTTCCAATTATATTTCAGCCATCAATCTAAACTGAGATATTTCTGAATCCTAGCCTCTTTATCCAGTGCATCGTTATCCCTTTAAGCTTTGTGTCACTTGCAAATTTCATAAACTGCTCATTCAGCATTTATCCAAGTCATTGCTAAGATTAAAGAAGTACTCATTTAGAGAATTTCTTTCAAATTAACATTCAGCCATTGATGATTGCTCTTTGAATGTGAGCAATTAGGCCAATTCTGAATCCATTCAGCTATGCAGTCATTTAGATACGTCTTTACATCTTCAGTAGCATTCTCTATCTACCAGTGGAATAATATTGTCAACCAAGAAAGTTGGTTTGACTTGATCTTTTCATGATAAAGCTGTGTTGATTCTTTGTGATCTAGGCTTTCTTTTTTAGATGTTCACTGATAATTGTACTAGGAACTGAAGTCAATTTCATAGGTTTAGGGAATTTACCTCCCATTTTTTCCAGTTCTCTGAAAATCAGGGCAGCATTTTCCTTTCTCTTGTTCAGTGGTGTTTCTCCAATCCTCCATGATTTTTCAAAGGTCAGTGGCTCAGAAGTCACATAAGCCAGTTCTTTCAGTTCCTTAGATTGTACTTCATTTAGCCCAATTTGTCAAGAGAATTTTTTCAAAATAAGGAGCGAATCTGAATGAACCTATAATTGTTGTTCAGTTGTGTGTGACTCTTTATGACTTTATGCATCATATACCATGCATAAGGTTTTCTTGGCAAAGGTGATGGAGTTGGTTCAACATTTACTTCTCCAATGGATTAAGGCAAACAGATTAAGTGATTTGCCCAGAGTCACATAACTAGTAAGTGTCTGAATCTGGATTTGAACTCCTGTCTTCCTGATTCCAGGTTCAGCCCTAGATCCACTGACCCAGGTAGTTGCCTCAGCTACATTTCATTAAGTGCTTATTATATGCCAGTCACTGTACTAAATGCTAGGGATGCCAAAAAAAAAAAAAAAAACCAGTCCTTATACTCAATGAATTCACAGTTCAAGAATGGAGATAATATGCAAACAAGAAAATACGCAGAATAAATTAGGTGTAATCTTTGGGGGAAGGCACTAGCATTGTGAGGGACTGAGAATCCCTACTTGCAGGACTTTAAATGAAACTTGGAGGAAGCCAAGGAAGTTGTGAAGGAGAGAATTTCAGGCTAGTGAAAATATAAGGAATTAGGAGATGGGGTATCCTGTTCAATGAACAGCAAGGAAACCATTATCACTTGGTCATGGAGAAGAATCAAATTTAAGAAGAAGAATGGGAAAAGTAGGAAGGGGCCAGGTTATGAAGGATTTTGAAAGACAAACATAAGATTTAATATTTGATCTTTGGATCACTGGTATTGTTTAATATTTGATCACTGGAATTTAGGGAGAGTGTGTGTATGTGATACAGTCATTTAGGTTATAATTTAAGATAAATAATGTTGGATATTTAATTTTTATAATACATTGTTTTTGTTTAGTCTTTTCTGGATAAAAGATAATCATGTAAAAGTTAAATTAAGTTTATTTCACTATTATTTTTCATTTAGCATAACTCTATACAGTATGAGCATTAGCTCTATCCCGTTTTCTCTTTTTTCTTCTATATAATTTTAAAACAACCTGTGTTTCTTATCCTTAGCTTTTGTTACTCAAGAGAAAATATGAATGAAACCATCAAATGCTATAGAAATATTAAGGAAGACAAAATTTTTTGATATATAACCATTTGGAGGTCATTGATAACTCTAGAGCAGATAATCCCAGTAAAACGGTAGTGTCAGAAACAAGACACTTGTAAATGTGGAGAATAAATGAATGGTGAGGAAGTAGAAGCAATTTTAATAGCTAAGAGAAAGAATATAGGATAATGGTTTTGGAGAGTGGAAAGGTCAAAAATAGGATTTCATTAAAGATATGGAAGACCTGAGCACATTTGTTGACAGTGAGAAAGAAATATTAGGGAGAGATTGTAGATGGAGGAGGATGAATAATTCAAAGGGCAAATTTCTAGAGGAATAAAAGGAAATAGAAGGAGGGATTAGTCTTTTCAAGGAGAAGGACCACCATCATCCTCCAAGACTAGAGCAAATAAGGTGATGATTGGTGAAAATGAAGAGGTTTTAAGATGTAAGGAATTTAAAATAATAGATTGTGATCAACAGAATTGCTTCTAAATAAAGTGGTAAGACCACCTGCTGAGGAGGGGAAAAGTGGAATTTACCTCCTTGAGAAAAGAGGAAAGTAATTATGCTGAAGTAATTTTTTACAGTTTGTTTTTTCTGAATAAAATAAATGTGCAGACTATACTCAAATTATTCAATTGTTATGGAAAATAAGTTTGTTATATTGGAAAAGATTTTATTGAGCTTAATGTCTTATACATTCTAGTCAAAATCATGAAATATATTCATAAATTTCTCTTTTATAGGTGAAATTCAATAATAGTTTTCAGGTTGTATATCATGTTTATAGTATTTTAATTTAATTTCCTTTCTATTTAGTCCTTAATGGACATTTCTGTCTATATCATTGAAAAGCAGATTATATTTGAAATTGCTAATCTGTGTTATATAAAGTTTTCTTTTAAAGTTTCTAAGTAATATGTAATTTTCAAAGCTATCTTGCTTGTCTGTAATTCCTTTTGTTCCTTCCTCTTTTTGGATGGAGGTGGGGTGGGAAAGCATAACTATCTCTTCTTTCCCAATTCCCCTTCCAAAATAGAAAATTCCTGTAGCCAAATTACTTAGTCAAGTAAAACTTAACCATATTATACTTATCCAAAAATGTCTGTGTCATTTTGCATTTTTAATCTACCATCCTTCTGTTTGGAGATGGGTAAAATGCTTCATTGTTGGTACTGTAGAATTTGATAATCATTGAATTAATCAGAATTCTTAAGTTTTCAAAATTGTTTGTCTTTACAATGTTTTTATTGTATAAATTGTTTTCTTGGATCTTCTCACCTGACTGAATCATTTCATATGAAACTTCCCAGGTTTCTCTGAAAATTTCCCTTTGATATACTATAATTTATTCAGCCTTTTTCAATTGGATGGGTACTTCCTTTATTTCCAATTCTCTGATTCCATAAAAAGCTTCTATAAATATTTTTTGTATAAATGGGTCCCTTTCCTCTTTCTTTGATTTCGTTGGGGTATGGGTCTGGTGGGAGAGCTTACTGGGTCACTGTGGCATGGCTTGGGGAACATTTTCAAACTGTTTTGGAGCTAATTGCTTTGACAGGATCAATTCATAGTTTCACAAATAGTGCACTGATATGTTTTCCCACCATCCCTCCAACACCCACCATCCCTCCAACATTTGTCGATTTCCTTTTATTGTCATCTCCCCCCAGTCTAAGGGGTATAAAGAAGTGTACCTCAGAAATGTTTTAATTTGCATTTGAGCATAGTTCTTTCCTTTAAAAGAGTAAATAATGTATTATTTCTCTTCTGCTTTTCATTGAAAAATGATGACTTTTGTATAGGTTTGTATGAGCAATTTTATTTTTGAGATTGATGATAAATTTCACCTCAAAGCTTTATTTTATTGGAAGTTGTGGTGGAATGGCCAGGCATTTTTATTATTTTCTTGACATGAACATATTCACACAAGTCCTCATTTGATTAATATGCTTGAACAAATAATATTTTGTGAACCAAAAAGCTCTGTCCTTTAAATTGACTTTTAAGAATCATCAGTTTAAACTGTCAGGCTGAGATAAAACTGTTTTATAATTTATTCATTTTACTTTAAGAAATTTGTTGAGTCTGATATTTCTTTTAATAGTCTTCTATCTTGCTAAAGCTATTATGTGTATTTATTTACTTGGGTATGCTAAAAACTGGAAGGTTTTTGGGTATAATGTGCAGAGAGATGCAGAAATGAAGTTTTATACAAAAATTTTGAGTTTTTATTTATAAATTAGAAGTGAACTAATTATACCATCATATTACTAAACAGTTCTTTCCATAATATAGTTAATTATTGTTCAGACTTTCTATTCCTTTTGTCTTCCTCCTTAATCTAAGCTTGTAACCAATTGCTATCCTATTTTCCCCCCATCTTATCTAATAGTATTACCATAATGATTTTTTAAAATGGTAATTGTTATTATAATAAACCCTTTCTTTTGCTCTTTTTGAAAAGTATCCAGTTTTTTTTTACATGTGCTGTGGGTTGATCTGTCTAACATCCTTCTTATTTGTAGTTGGTCAAATGATTATTTGAGGAATGGTTAGAGAATAAGGTAGTAAAAAAGAATGAGAACCTAGATATGGTGGTATATGTTTCTAATTCCAATTTCTAGGGATACTGAGGCTAATGGGTCTCTTGAATTGTGGTGGTCTAAGTTCACTAAATGTTCAAATAAGAGATTAACAATATGGTGAGCCTCCTGAGAATAGGAATGTGAACTGGAGCATGGAGGTAGGGACACAAAATTGCCTAAAAAGCTCCTGTGTTGATGAGATGAATAACCTGTATAACCTGTGCAAGATGGAGATCTAATCGTTAAAGAAAAAAAAAGGAGAAAGGAAAAGGCAAATGGCTAAGAAGAGAGAAGAGTGTTTTCTAGAGTGTTGTACAGCTTTAATATGTCATCTCCTGTTCCAATCTGAGAAATGGTGCTATAGTATTTTCCATTTATCCATTATGTGGAAATTCAAAACGCTCTCTTTTTTTCCCAATAAGCTGGGAGTACCTTGGTAAGCCCCTTTCCCAAAAAAAGCTTTTCTAATGGAGAAAAGTAAAACTTTAAGGGAAATGTTTAATGGATTTAGAAGTTTCAAGCTGCTTTTACTTTTAAAAGGGTAAGGAGGAGTTGTGATTATATACATGTGTTAGGAGGATTAACTTGTTTTTTAATAATGACTACAGAATTTTGAAATGTTTGATTATATAAGATCCAAAATCCAGATGTCCTTGGAAATTCTGTATACACAAAAAGTACTCAGCAGCTATTTCCTGAAACTCAAAACAAAACTAATGAGTCATGAAATACCAGTCATAAGGGACCTATACTTTATTGGTTTCCTTTAAATTCATATAATTAAAAGCATAGTTTGCTGGGTGTTTCCACTGTAAATGTGAGAAACTTCCATAAATTTAGACAATTCAGGAGGTATGTTTGTAGGTAATGATCATGCTACAAGTCTTCTTTGACACTAATCACATATATCCAGTTGATGAATTAGTGTTAGCAGTCAATGGAAACTTCAGCAATTGGTATCTCTAATTGCAAATAGTTGAAGACTTTATTTCCCTAAATTTGTTGTTTCAGTTGTTTCTGATGCTTTGTGACCCTATTTGGAGTCTTCTTGGCAAAGAACTGGGATGGTTTGCCTTTTCCTTCTCCTGCTCATTTTACAATTGAGGAAACTGAGGCAAACATAATTAAGTAATACAGTTAGTGTCTGGGTCTTCCTCTCCAGGCCCTGTGCTCTATTCATTTTGCTATTTTTCCTCCCATTTCCCTAAATGGGAAGATACTTCAAATATATATTTAAAGATTATATATTCTAAAGATGGCAAAACTAGGATTATGGGATTATAGATTTACATCTAGAAAGAGATCTCAGGGATCCATTAATTTCAACTCCCTTATGTACAGATGGGAAAATTGAGGTTGAAAGAAGTTAAATGATTAGCTACTAGCCACTCACACAACCATTAAGTGAAATAATAAGGAATGTGTGATTTTTAAAAGATGACAGTTATTTTTAGAAGTAGTAATAATTTGGAATTCTTATTCAAAATTAATTTGGAGTTTAAGGGTTCAACTTAAATAGTGTCATATGTGTGTGTGCATACATATATATATACATACATATACATATACACTATATACTAGGTATATATATGTATAAAAATATATACACTATAATTTTAAAACATATACATGTATAAAATTTGTCATTACTTGTCTATTTGGTGGCTCTGGATTTTCAAAGGTGATGCTAACTGTAAATGTCAGTTCAGATATATCCTACCTAGGTGGAAGGATTCTGAATACAGGGTAAGCTATAAACTATATTTCTATCTTTTTTTTGTTTGAGGGCTGAGTAAGCTATCCAGAATTCAAAAAAGCTCATCTTTGGAAGGTTAGGTGCCCGGTGATTTGAATTTTTTAAAAATAGTATTAATTCATGTTGAACTAGTCATTGGTGGAAAAAATATATCCCTGGAAATAAAGTTCACATTTGGAAGGTAATTTAAAATGCTGTCATTCAGAGTTAAGGAGAAAGACACCATCATCTTATTATCTATCCTACTTTAGAAATTATATTAAGAGCACCAAAAATTAGAGGTTTTGGAGAACCAATTAAGACAAAATTGTGGAACAGTGCAATATAAAGAGAAAATAAAATGTGAGTTTAAATGCATTTTCCCCTTGATGCTTCTGAGAATCTAGCAATGAATTAAGTGGGACAAACATTTCCACTTAAAAAGTATGTCATTTGGTTCTTCCAGATTTGACTACACTAGATAGCTAGATGTTACCATGGATAGAGTACTGAATTTGGAATCGAGAAAACCTGAGTTGAGATTCCACTTCAGAAACTTAGTAGATTTCTGACTCTGAGCAAGGTACTTAAAATCTCTCAGCTTCAGTTTTCTTCATCTGTAAAATGGGAAAAATAATAGCACCTGCCCCACAAGGTTGTTGTGAGGATCAAATGACATAAAATGTAGCATGCTTTGCAAATCTTAAAACACCATATAAATAATAACTCTTAAGTATTTATCTGAAAAGATGATTGTATCAACTAGTGATGAATAATATAAACAATTTCTTTTTTTTAAAGACACTTTCTTATAGGCTTAATCATTTGAGATTCAGTTAAGACTTTGTTTTTAAATTATTGAACAAAGAAGAAAACTTGTATAACATGCTTTTAATTTATATTTGACCTGACCTAACCAGTAGCCTCCCTGGTATGATTACTACTTTTACCATACTCACACAGCCCTACTACCTAAAGTGCTAACTATAGGATCTTTTTTTTTCCCTTAAGTTTTATTGATGAGTCTTGTTTTTATATTACATACATTTGCAGGTTACTCCCTAATAATAAAAACCCTAATAATATTATAATCTTCTAGAAAAGTACATGCAACATTTCACATCTGTAACACTCCCTCAGTCCCTCCCTCCCTATCTCTTATCCCTTACTCTATTGGAAAAAAAAAGAACAAGAAAACAAATTTCTTTAAAAGTTTTGTATAGCCAAGTAAACAAATTCCCCTAGGGGCTAGCTACAAAATTATTATGTCTCATTCTGTACCCTAAATATAGCAAATTTGTTAAATCTCTTTAGTGAATAATATATTTCATTATCAGTCCCTTGGAATCATGAATGGTCTTTGTATTGATGTTAGTCCTTACAGCTTTCAAAGTTGTTTGTTTTTCCAATGTTATTGTTATTATATAAATTGTTCTCCTGGTTCTCTTTATTTTCATCACTTTATAAAAGTACTTAAAATTGTTCATTTTTATAATATTGATGTTATAATAGATCTTCTGATTCTTTTGCATTCTGCATCAGTTCATGAAAGTCTCTCCATGTCTTTATAAAATCATTTATTTTCTCATCTCTTATAGCATCATATTCATATACCACAATTTACTCAACTATTCCTTAATTGTTTTATTATCTATCCTTTTCTTTCTTCTCTCTTCCATCCATTATGTATTCTGATAAATGAAACCCCTTGCTTTCTTTCCCCAGTCCATTTAGGTTATTCTGCTAAGTATGCCCATTGCTGAGTTTGACACTATCGCCTTCCTAATCTTTTGGTACTTATCCATAGAGTCCAGTTCCTTTTACCTTTTGTACTCTGCCATATTTCACATTACCCAAACTGACTATGTTTGATAGACTATAATATAATCCGCATCAGTGAGAAGTAATTAACTATTTTAACATCTTGATGGATAGTAGATTGATTCTGGCACTAATTCTGCTTTGGTTGCTTGTAGGGGAATGACTTAGTTGATAAAGTGCCAGATTTGAAGTTACATTTGATAGCGTCTCAGACATTTAGTTATGTGACCTTGGACAAGTGACATAACCTTTAACTGCCTCAGTTTCTTCATCTGTAAAATATGAATAATAATGGCACCTAGGGTTTTTTGGTAAATAAAATTTTATATTTATAAAGTGCTTTGGAAACCTTAAGTGCCAGTTGTCATTATTATTGTTATTATATAATAACATCTTTGCCATCTCACTCCATACTACCTTTTCAGACAGTTTCCATATAATTCCCTAACATAATGTTGTTCAATCCAGCCCACTTGCTATTCTTAAGAATCCATCACATTTCACATCCTTTCTCCATGTGTTTGTATCCCCCCTCTGCCTGGAATATTCTCCTTCCTTATATCTTCTTTTTAGAACCCCTAACTTCAATTAGGGATCAGCTTAATCATCACCATTTATGCAAGACTTTTTCTGTTAGCCCAGCTGCTGGATCCCACTCTTCAGAAGAAAATTTCTTCCTTATTTTTTTATCTACTTAGTTCTGTTTATATTGTCTCTCCCTCATTCCCATAGAATGTATGCTCACTATAGATAGGAACTTTTTTATTCTTATATCTCTAGGCTCAGCACAGTTCCAAGCATGTAGTTTTTGCTTAATAATTATTATAGATAGATGGATTTTAAATGCATCCCAAGATTACATTGTTTTTGTTGTCATATTATCATCATTTGGTTGGTGACTCATATTGAATTTGCAATCCACTAAATCCCCTAAATATTTTCAGACAAATTGCTTCCTCTTTCCTGTTTGAATAATGTATATGTATGTCTTAATATATAATTATCCTGATTTGTTAAGGTCCAAAATATAGGATTTTTGTTAACTCTCCCAGTTTTGTTATAAATATTTTTGATGAGAATGCCATCAGAAGTTTAGTCCAGGAATTCTTCTGCTTGAAATAAACGTAACTTTTTATGTTTTAGTCACTTCTGTTGGACTGTTGCCAGCTTGTATTCTTGAACCTTTTGGTTTGGTTTAAATACTCTTCATTATTCTACTTGTGCTACCTCTGGAACAGCTTGTTTTTTGCTTCCCTTAAACTATGGAGGTACCTTGTGAAGCTACAGGGAAGATAGAATCATACCTGTGTAGGTTTAGCTCTGGTTTCCTGGAGGGTGACTGAATAAGATGAAGTATACTCAGGAGATTTAGGGATCTGAGGCTAGATAGAAATAAAGGGCTGAGTTTAGAACTGACTTGCTCATCTTTCACTGAAGCCAGCTTCAGCCCAAGACAAATCTGAAGGCTTAAGTGCATTAGTTTCCCTAGAGTTGAAGGATTGGGTCCCTGAAGGTCAAGGTTAGAAGATCATTGTTCATGGCAGAGAGAGATGAGCAGTGGCAAGGTACCCACATTGTCTAAAAGAAAGCACATGAATTCAGCTGAGAAAGAATTAAGGATTCTAGCTTCCAAGAGGAAGAGAGGTAAGATAGGATTACATTCCAGGAATAAAGCTAGGTGACTCAATGGAGGAAGCTCTGGACTAGGACTCAAGAAGGCCTGAGTTTAGCCTCCTTCAGACATATAACATCTGTAAACTTGGACAAGTCACCTATTTTTCACAGCCTCAGTTTCTTCATTTGTCAAATGGAGATAATAGCACTTATAGAGCTATTGTGAGCATCTAAAGTATAAAGTACATAGAAGTACTTTATAAATTCTAGTTATTATTTTAGAGAGGCAAATATACAAAGGGTATAAAGGTGGGAAGTAAATTGTGATAGTGATATCACTGAATGGACTACTGTTATTTACTTTTTCAAATGATTTAAGGTATTTTTAAAGATATTCAGGGAATAAAACAATTAGACTGCTATGCTAAGTTAGCAGCTTGATCCTGTGAATAATCCTTTTTTCCAAACAACTTAAAAAAATTTCCAAAATTGTGCTGCAAACTAGTGTCTCCTAGTATACCTTAGTCTAATAATCAGGGACTGAATTTTAATCATGGGGAGAATATAGAATATGTATGTAGGCATTATCCCTTGGTCTGGGTGTGAAACTTCCTCCATAAAGTAACAAATCTTGTTGTCTACTAATGAAAACTTTGTTCTGTTATTTATGATGGCTTCTTTATAAAATGAGACATTCCATTGAAAAACTTTGACTATCTTTGCCCGCCTGAGTTAACCTCAGGTTAATGGTGAAGTTCTTGGTTATTTACTACCTAATTGATGCATTATTATTGCTTTTGAGGTTAACTGTTAAGCTAGTCATTGGACTTGGATTTTAAAGTAAGGGAATTCTGTATACCTTATTGGGAAAGTTTTCCCAGAGGAGGGAGCAATGGAGAAGAAATAGTAGAGTAATTAATGATCTCTTGTACCAAATAGGAGCCAGAGCTAAGGATTAGGACTATGTGAAAGGAACAAAACCTCTGATGTCAAGAGGTTTTTATACCACATTGGCCTAGAGGAATGATATTAAGATCCCCAAGGTATTTTCTATTTGGGGTAAACGGTTCTCTGATAGATAGTGTAATAAGTCTGGAGGATTGTGCAGGTCACTAAGAAAGTGAGAATCACTAGAAGAAAGGATTTCTTGTATTGCTTGCTTCATATGAAGCATTTGCTTGCTTCGAAGTTTCCTTTGATGGGGGAGGACAGTAGAGAGAGAACCATATTTGTATTATGAATCTGGAAGGTTCTATAAATCTTAGGGGAAAGGGGGAAGTAAGGGTTGATTGTAGTTACCTGAGAAGCAAGGAGAATTGTTTTGATTGTTTATAGTCAATAATGAGTCTGTTTTCTTCCCTTTGAAATAAAAGCTAGTTGTGTATTTCAATGTATTGTTAGTCTGTCCTTGCATGAGAATTGAAGGTCCTTTCCCTTCTTTTGGGAATAGACATGTCTCTTTCTATCTCTCTCTCACTATCTACTTATATCTATCTGTTTAGATATAAACATTTACTAAATTTTAATTTGGTTTGGGAGTAGAGAACAAAATGAGGAATAGTCCCATATTCTCAAGAGTTACCTTGGATGCATGTTCTAAAGAGTAAGATTGTTGAGATTTCCCCAGCACTGATCTTGATCCATAGGGAAGAGGGAACAGAAAGGATTTAATACTATTCCATCTCAATGGCACCTACAATATTCCACATATGAATCTAGAGCTATAGTTCTAAGCTTCTTAAACTGGTCACAGAATTATGATTTATTATCAATAAATATTTTATTTATATACCTATATACCCAGGTTCATTTAAAAAAATTTCAGGCAAAAAGGGGTTGTGAATGGAAAAAGTTTAAGAAGCCCTCTTGTAGTTTAATTTAAAAAAGTGATTAAAGTATGTGATCTCTAGATTGCTTTCCATTAGTTGTAATTTTGTTTTAATGGTTAGTACCACAAAAAAATGTCTGAAACATTCTTTCAGGAAGGAAGTAGAGTTATACTATAGGGGTGACAAGTTTTTTGGTGTTATTTGTTTATAGAATCATAGATATAGTGTTGGAAGGGTCCTCAGAGGTCTAGTCCACCATTTTCATTTTATAGGTGAATATGAAGACATGGGAGATAGCAACATTGTAGATATGAGTAAAAATACCCACATAGTAAGAGACTTTTATTCAAAAAGCCTCTATATGTTTTCAACTAGATTGAATCATTCCTGCTTTTTATTTAGCTTTCTTCATAGCCAAAAACTTGGTTAAGCAGTGAGATCTAGGAATTGAAGAGTAACTCTGTGTGTATGTGTGTGTTACATACACACACACACACACACACACACACACACATATATATATATATGTATATATTATTTTTCCAAACACATGTAAAAATCCTCTTCAGAATTCACTTTTGCAAAACCTGTTATTCCAAATTTTTCTCTCTCTCTCCCCATCTATCCATTCCCCAACATAGCAAGCAATCCGATATATGTTAACATGTGCAATCCTTGAAGAGTTTTTAAAGCATTTTATTTACTGCTCTTTCCCACAGCAATTAGACATGATACTGAAAAAGGTCTGTATCATTGCTAGGAGTCCTTAGCATAGATATATTTGTTTAAAAATGAAAGACATGGGATAATTAAGTGGTACAGTGGATAGAGCACCAGCCCTGAAGTCAGGAGGACCTGAGTTCAAATGTGGCCTCAGACACTTAACACTTCCTAGCTGTGTGACCCTGGGCCAGTCACTTAACCCCAACTATCTCAATCAAAAAAAAAAAAAAAAGACATAAAGTAGCTGGTATATATAGTAGTATATACCAGCTAGCCTGGTATATACTAATTTAGGTTGTGGGAGGAAAATGAATATTTTGTCAAGCAAGAGCCACTTGTGCCAAAAGATATCTTTTAGTTGGCTAGCTTACATCAAAATCTGTGATACACTTATAGGCGTGGAATATGTTAGAATTTTATAGGTAAATTCACACTGACATATTTATTTGACTAGTCTTTGTTTTCGTCAGATATTGTTTAGTTTGTTGAAGGGATTGTGTTGCCTAAGTGAGCATTTAAAAATGTTTCATTATTCTAAACACTTATTAAATTACTTTTTTCTCACAAATATGGCATATCAAGGAGTAAACTCTGTAACAAATTCTAAAATCCTCTTTCTGTGACATTGTAGCAAGATAAGTTGTCAGGTAAACTGTCAGGATGAGAAGATGTTCAAAGAAGTTAGTTACAGGCATAGGGAGGCTTTAATCAAGAAATAACATGATTTGATCTTGAATATTTTATGCTAATTCCTTTTAAAAATTCTTTTTAAAGTGTTTGAACTAAATGCTATGGTTTTTAAAAGATTTATAGTTGCTTATCAAAGGCTAAAAAAATATGATCAATGATGGACAGCTAGCTGCAGTACAAAAACAATAGATTATAGGAGTTCATCAGAGTAATTGTTTTCTGACTTGAGGCTTTTAAGGACAATGCAAATTTTAAATTATCTCCTTGAATGAAAACTATAGTCATTTACATATATGGAGCATTAAAAAGTAAAAGCGTGGTCTAATGGAATCAATGGATTTTGCTGTAGGAAGATTTGGATTTGAATCCTGCTTACTTTATGTGTGATATTGAGCAAATCACTTAACTTCACTGCAGTTTCTTGATTTATAAAATGGGGAATTTTTGACTAGATGATCTCTAAGATCTCTTTCAGTTCAAAACCTATAATCCTATGAAAATAAGGATTATAAGTATTATTCCCATTTTTCAGAATCAATGAAGCATAAAACTGAATCAAAAGATCATCTAGTCCAAACTGTGACTATAAAGGAATCCATTTGCACAATATAAATGACAAGTGATGATTCTATAATGATAGTAATAATAATTTCGTTATTGAATTCTTTTTAGTTGTACCTCTTAACCCCATTTGAGTTTTTTCCCCCCTTGGCAGATACTGGAGTGGTTTGCCATTTCTTTCTCTATCTCATTTTGCATGGCTGAAGAAATTGAGGCAAACAGGGTTAAGTGACTTGCCTAGAATTACATAGCCAGAAAGTGTCTGAGGATGGATTTGAACTCAAGAAGGTGAATCTTCTTAACTCCAGACCAGGCAATTTATCTATTATACCATCTGTAAGAATAATAGCATTACTCTATTCTACTTCTTTTCTCCTTTTTCCTCTTCGCTTCCCCCTCCACCCAATCCTCTCTTGTTAAGTTATGTTTATTTGGTAGGGAAATCACTATATTTTTAGGGGATGATAGAGCCCTTGCCCAAGTTTCCCTCTTTGTTTATAAAATGCATAGTTCTTGAAAAAAAGAATAATTGCATTTAAGACTTGTATAAGCACTTTATAGGAATTACAATAGCAGCAATCCTGGAAAGAAGGTGAAATTATTATCCCTATTTCACAGATGAGGAAATTGATGCATACATTGGTAAAGTGACTTGCCCAGGCTCATGTATCTAGTAAGTGATAGAAACTGAATAGGAACTTAGGTCTTTCTGACTCTAATCTTATACTCTATGTACTGCATCACCTAGCTCCTTTACTTTTGAAGACCATCAATTAAAGAGAATTGCTACCTCCAAAAATAGCCCATTTCACTTTTGTATAACCTAATTGTTAGGAAAGTCTTCCTTTTATCAAACCTAGCTTTGTCTCTGTGAAGTGCATCACCCTCCTTCATAAATCAGGTTTTAATATATACATTTTGGAAAGTCTTTTCTGACTAATCCAACTTTCTGCTATTGACTCTGAACTCCTTTAACTCTTCAGTATATATGTTCAGTCTTTACACACAATTACACACTGCTCTCTGTAGTATTCTTATTTATTTTTATGGGTGTATGCTTTTCTTCTCTGTTTAATTCTAAACTCTTAAAAGATGGTTTCCTGCTTTTTGTTTCTTTTATACCTTCCTCTCTGCCCCTCTTGTAGTGCTTTCTGGAAAATTAGACTTCTCTAAATATTTGCTGTATAAATCAGAGAAGAATGGGTCTGAGTATGCAAGGAGGCCATAATATGTGAAAACAAAGATTATTTGTAATCCTTATTGATCCATGTGCCAACTTTCACATTTGACCATACCACAGTCTATTCATAAGATTTTTCTCTATCCATAAAATTTATAAAGGATAGTTACAGATGACCAGATTTGTAGCATCATGCTAGATGGACTCAGTTTTTTGCAACTGGTCAAAAACATAGTAGTTGATGATGACATAATTCAGTTTTTATAACTCTAAGTTTAGCATTCTTTTCACCATGTTATGTTAACTATTTAAGAAAGTTGCTCAAAATGCATTGAAATACTTCAGTTAAAAACTGTAAAATGGAGCATTCTTCTTTTGTAGCGTAGCACTAAAGAATAAGGCAGACTCCATGAAGAGATAATTACTAGGGGCATCTGGCTGGCATAGTGGATGGAGTTGTTCAATCATGTTTCAGTTATGTCCAATTCTTTGTGACCCCATTTGGGGTTTTCTTAGCAGAAGTACTAGACTGGTTTTCTAGGTGATGAGGAAACTAAGGCAAAGAGGATTAAGTGACTTGCCCAAGGTCTCATAGCTGTAAAGTGTCTGAATTGAATTTGAACTTCTACATGATTGTCAATTATTTTCTGTAGGAAAGTTGTGAACATGTCAAGAAAAACCCTCAACTTTAGGATTAGAATAGTGTTATTTTAGTAGATGAGCAGAGTAAGGGCAGCAAGGTCAAAATAAAGACCTCATAGCTCGAAAGTTGATCTATATAGCACATGCTTTTAGATCTCTTTGCCATTGGGAGTAGAGCTTGAGGATAAACAAAAAAAGAGATGGCAGTTTTTAACTTTAACTTAAGAATAGTCATTCTTAAAAACCATCAAATAAACTGGAAAGATAAAAAATATGAAGTAGAATAAAGAATGGCTTTTCTATATTTGAAGAAAAAAATCCAAAAGTGGGATTTACTGAGGAGAGAAACATGATTATAACTAAGAGAAAATAAGCTTTTGTTTTACTTTATACATTTTTTTAAAAAGCGAAACTAATGTAGAATCATAGTAAGACTATTGAGATCATCTTTGGTGAGGAATCTTAGAAAGGAAAAGATACTTTCCCCTCAGGGATCAGTAATCAAGGTAAATGGTAAAACAGCAGAATGGATCAAAGGACTTTCCTTCTTTAAGTAACTTTATTGTTGTTCAGTCATTTCAATCATATCTGTTGCTTTGTGAACCCATTTGAGATTTTCTTGGCAAACATACTTGAGTGATTAACTTTTCCTTCTCCAGTTCATTTTACAGATGAGGAAACTGAGGTAAAGAGAGTCAAATAACTTGTCCAGGGTCACATAGCTAATAAGTGTCTGATTCCATATTTGAACTCAGGAAGATGAATCTTTTTAATTTCAGGTATTATAATGGATAGAATACTGGGTCAATCTCTTTCCTCTCCTTGCTCAAATTACCACTCTGCATTTTTTTCCAGGTGTGAGTCAATAAATTTTTACTTTATTTGTTGTTAAGAGAAAGGGATTTTTCTCAAAGTCATTTTGTCTCACTTTTATAATATGAACTCACGGAATTTAGGTTGGAAGGGACCTTAGACATTATCTAGTCCAAGTCCTTCTTTTAGCAGATGAGAATTCTGAGATGGAGGGATAAAGTCAATTCCACCAGATCACATATTCTGTGATGGACATTGAAACTTAGACATGGAGAATGAGACATGTTTCTTCCCTCCCCTCACTTTAGTATATATATTTTAAATAAAAGTAGTTGGGGGGAAGGGAAGTGTAAATTGAATGCAAGATCCTGGAAGTAAGACATTTTTTGAGAGGTATAAATACTATTTTTTTAGCATCTTCCCTTTATTATGAAGCCAGATCCTATACTACAGACATTTTTAGATTTGAAAGAAATCCCAATCTAAGAAAGTTTCGCCAACCAACTATTGGTATTATTCACTGTCATAAGAAGAAATGCTGGCCAAAAAAAATTATTTTAAATAAACTGCCAAGATTATAGAACTCTTTCTGAGGAAGTTGAGTAAGATAAACTCTTAGGAAGAAAATGGGCAGTCTTTTCTGGCACAGAAACAAAGACATAATTTATTTATTGGTAGAGACCTAAGAGATTCTCCCATTGCTAACCATATATACTTATATATACATATATATCTATCCTATATGCATACCTATGTACATGTGTGTATACATATATATACACATGTGAGATATATATATGCATATATATATATATATTAGACTTAAAAATACTTTGTTTATGGATATATGTGTGAATGATTGATTGGTTGAAATAGGCCTACCTCAGAGCTTTGGAGAATTTTAAATTTCCCATAAATCTCTTAATATCAGGGTTTTTTTTTAAACATTTATTCAGTATCTTGGGGATCATTGAGTTCACTGTGGCTCCAGGTTTCCTTCTTTCTGCATCCTATGATTTGGGAGGGATAAATGTATTCTATTGATACATTCCTTTCTGATTAGACATAATAGAATGTATCAACATTATAGTTCAGGTTAAATGGGCTTCTGTGAAGTAACCACCATTTATAATATGTTTCATTGCTCTATGAGAGCAAGTTCTTATTCATTTTGTTTTATCTTCCACAGAGTTTCGTTTAGTGCCTTGTCTATGGTAGGCATTTCATCATTACTTGTTGAATAAATGAATGAATGAATGAATGAAAAAATTAAAAAATGTTATGAGTTCCAACCATCAGGTTTACAAGTGAATTTTTCTAATTCATTTTATCTGTAAGTTGGCATAATTTGTATGTCAATTGTTACTACAAACAGCAAATGAGAGTTTTAAGGACATGTTGGGACTTTAAGTGATAGGTGAAAAAGATATATGGATTTAAAAAAAATTAAATTTTTGAAATATTAAAATAAATAAAATCATGTTAAAATAAAAAAAGGTGACAAGTTCACTAAGAAAAGCATGGTATCTAGGACGTTCAGTTGTTTCAGTTGTATACAACTCTCTGTGACCCCATTTTGGGATTTTTCTTGGCAAAAATACCAGAATGGTTTGCCATTTCCTTCTCCAGCTCATTTGAGAAATGAGGAAATTTAAGCAAAGAGTTAAGTATGGCACTAGTCAGAGTCACACATCAGTAAGTGGCTGAAGTCAGAGTTGAATTTGTAAAGATGAGTCTTCCTGATTTTAATCCAGTTACTCTGGGCCAGCTAGCTGCCCTTACTAGGATTTGAGAGGTGATAGTTCTTTCATATCTTCCCTGATCAGACCACATCTAGGTTCTACTCTGTTCAGTTTTATAGTTTGATAAATAAATATTTAATTGTTTGTGGGTATTGTTTATTTACAAGCTATTGCTTTATAAAGTCTTGAACTTTGATTTTAACAAAAATGAATCAAGAGAACTATTCTACACAGTAACAACAAGATTATGGAATGATCTATAGTGAGGAACTTGGTTCTTTTCAACAGTGGAATTATTCAAGGTAATCCCAATAAACTTGTATAGTGGAAAGTGCCCATCCCATCCAGAGAAAGAATTATGAAGACTGAATGTGGATCAAAACATTATGTTTTCACCTTTTTATTGTTTTCTTGCTTGTTTTTTCTTTCTTTCTTGTGGTCTAATTCCTTATGATCTAATTTTTCTTGCACAGCATGACAAATGTGAAAATATGTTTAAAAGAATTACACGTTTAACCTATATCAGATGGCATTGCTATCTTGGGGAGGTGGGGAGAAAGGGAGAAAAATCTGAAACACAAGATTTTGCAAAAGTGAATGTTGAAGACTAATTTTGCATGTATTTGGAAAAAATAAAATACTATTAAAATATAATGAAATAAAAGTTGGTGTCACATGAACAATTTGGGGGAGGCATGGCTATAAAAACTAAAACTAAAACCACACAAAAAGTGTAGTTTTAGTAGGCTGAATGATCAATATGAGTCAACAGTGTGATGTAGCATCCAAAAATGTGACAGATGGGGCAGCTAAATAAAGTAAATAAAGTACCAGCCCTGGAGTCAGGAGGACATGAATTCAAATCTGATTTCAGACACTTAAACACTTTCTACTTGTATGACCCTGGACAAGCCAATCCTAATTGCCTTGTCCCCCCCCCCCAAAAAAAAAAAAAAAAGGTGACAAACTTAAGTTCATTAAGGAAAGCATAGTGTCTAGGACTTTCAGTTGTTTCAGTTGTGTTCAGCTCTCTGTGACCCGATTCGGGAGGTTTACTTGGCAAAGACACTGGAATGGTTTGCCATTTCCTTCTCATTTGACAGAAGAGGAAACTGAAGCAAAGAGGCCCAATTCCAGAATCATACATCTAGTAAATGTCTGAAGTCAGATTTGAACTCATGAAGATGAGTCTTCCTGATTTTAATCCAGTAGATAATCCAGTGGTATTTACTGCACCAGCTAGCTGCCCTTGCTAGAATTTGAGAGATGATAATTCTTTCATATTCTTCCCTGATCAGATCACATCTAGGTTATACTCTGTTCATTTTGGGAAGGATGCTTATAACAGGGAAGGTTACTAGCATGACAAAGAGTCTTCTTGTAGTTGAATACACTCTCATGCTTTCCATAGTTTCAAGTTTGATATGATGAAAAACTTATTACAATTATAACAATTCATAACTGGAGTAGGCTGCCTTAGGAAATAGTAGATTTGCCTCTCACTAGTAATCTTAAAGAAATAAATGGACCGTTGCTTGTCAAGCATGTTTTGAAAGGAGATTTTACTAATTGGTTACGAATAGGCTGGAAAAGCAATTCTGGAACTGATTCTGGAAAGCAATTTGGAATTATACCCAGAAAGTTAGCAGACTCTGTGTACCTTTTGTTCCTGGATATGTTTATTTAGTATTAATGTTTTTGGGATGAAGCATTATTTTTGGCAATGCCTACAAAAGCGTCATTTGTAGTCATACATTGAATAAATCCTTTTTGGTGATGGTGATAAAAGATTTTCTCAAGTCTTCATTGACTTCAGTCATTTATTTAGTTTTCACTTGATCTTCAACATCAAGGATTCATAATCTTTTCTGTGACATGGACTTCTTTGGCAGTCTAGAGGAACTTTTCTCATAATAATGCCTGCAAAAATTAAAATACATGATTACCATTGAAACCAACTATATTGAAATACATTTATCAAAATATTTTAAAAGAAGAGTCACAGACACATTGTCTGAAATGTATCCATTTACCCCTTGAGGTACATTGATTCCAACTTAAGAACCTGTGCTCTACAATAATTGAATAAATGCTTTTGTGTAGAGATCAATTAAAAAGACAAGGATACATTCAAAAAACTGTGGTTATTCAAATGACTAAAGGAAGACCATTAGAAATTATTTAGATAAGAAATCCTTTCTATTAAAATAGTGGAAAGTGGAAGCAGATAGAGGAGAATAGAGGAAATGAGGTGAGGAGAGAATTTGAAGTCCATTCTGGGTCAGAAATTGGATTGGACTTATTCCCAGTCATATGACTGACTGGTTGTGTCACTTAAGGCCAATTTCAAACTTCTCTAGATGTTTGTTTTGGGTTATTCCCCCCCCCCCAAGTACCCGGAAACAGTGTGATTTAATAAATCTGGGCTATAATGACAATTATACAGTTCATTAGCTCAATAACCTTCAACAAATTCCTTTAATTCAGAGTTTTCTTTAATCTACAAAATGAAAGTTTTTATAAATATTTATAAAAAGGAGGCAGTGTTATGCAGTGAAAAGAGTGGTGGTTTGAAGTCCAAAATTCCAGGTTCAATCCTGTTTCTTCTATTATTGCTTATTTTTCTGATATATGTATATTGTGCATATAAATATACATATATACATACATGCATATAAGCATGTATGTCTATATATTTCTTAAGTTTCTGCAAAGCACTTTACAAATATTATACTATTTTATCCTCATAATTAGTTCTAAAGCAACTATGCCTGAAAATAAAAACACTTCTCTGTCTATGCATCTTCTGTTGTTGTAACTTTATTTAAATGCTTTAAGATGCTCTTGATGAAATTTTGGGTTTTTTCCTCTCTGCAAATATTGTATTCATTTTACTTCATCTATAAAACATTGAGGTTGGACTAGCTGTGCCTCTAAAGTCACTTTCAGCTGTAAATCTATTATCCCAAGGTCCTTTTCCAGGTCTTATATTGTCTGACTTGATTCTCTAAGGATATGATGATATATTAGGCATTCTGTTCTCACTACTACTATTGGATAGCTTACAGAAATAAAAAATAAAAAGTAAAGCCATTCATTATAAAAGCAATTACAAAAAAAAAAAAAAAAACCTTTCATTTTAAATCTTACATTATGTTTCACAGAATTACTATTCTTCTGTGATTAGCCACTTAAATAAATCAAAGTTGACCATGTGTTTGGGTCACAAGTAAAAGTGAAAGTATTGTTTTCCCTTATCCTGGGTTGGAGAGAAGTGTTAAAAGAAAGTTTTATTGTAGTACATGCTGTGAACCTTTAACAGGGAACTTTTTCCTCTGGGTCAGAGATCAAAGCTTTTCCCTCCCATTCTTCCCTCCTCCCTTAGAGGCTTTCAGGACCTTTGGATTTAACAAGACTGTGTGGGCATTTATTTTATTTTATCATTATATGTTTGTATTATAAAATAAATGTCATTTATTTTATTGTCATATTTTTAAAAAAATATATCTTCTTATATATCTTGAATTTAACTGTCACCAACAATGTTTCAATATGAAGATGATTGTTTAAGAAACTAGGAATGCTTAAATACAGTTTTTATTTTTTTTAGGAAATATGTATTACATGTAGTGTGTGTGTGTGTGTGTGTGTGTGTGTGTGTGTGTATGCAAGCAATTTTACAAGGTAGTAATAAAATTGCTCTATTTGTGTTTCCTTATGACATTCTTTTCCTAAGTCTCAAAATTATTTATACTTTCAAATTTATGGTACTTTTGCATTTGCAAAATAACTAAAGTGAAGCCTAATGTATTCTCTGAATATTGATTTTTAAATACTTCTGAATTTATAAAATTTGGTCACTTTTTGGGAGCTCTTTTCTTATAATTGGAAACATTAAAAAAAATTGAACATAAAATATAGATTTTTTTACTGAGGAAAGACTCCAAAAGGTACTAGAATGCTACTGCCACATAAAGTCAATAATCAGATCTAAATTTTATATCATCCAAAGAAGTTCATTCAATGCCTTTCTTAGGTGATATATTTCACCAGTATCATTAGAAATGGATGTTTGAAACTAAAAAGCAATTATAGCTTAGAATTTGTGTATAACATAGTTTGTTCTGTGTTCATCTATAAATCTTTGAGCTACAAAGAATAGTCAAATCATGTGCTATTTCTAGTTCATATAGATCAGGACTTCTAAAACTTTTTCCACTCATAACACCTTTTTGCCCAAGAAATTTTTACACAACCCCAGGTATAATAGGTATATAAAATAGATGTACAAATTATTGATAATAAATCATAAATCTATTTTAAAACAATTCTTTGATATATATATATACATATATATATATAGTTTTACCATTTCTTAAAGATCAAAGCAAATTTTCATACTAATGAAATGGATATGCTTATTTATTTTTACATAAAGTATTAAATCTTGGTGGAATATTTGATATTACTGGATTTTGTTTTGTTTTGCCAAGCACTTTTTTTTTTTACTGTTTTTACTCCCCCCCTTTTTTTTATATTGTTGCCAAATTTTTCACAACCTCTATATTGTTACATGATTCCATATGGAGTTACAACCCACAGCTTAAGAAGTTTTGCTATCAATGATAGTTTTTTTTTATAAATATGATATAAACAGTCTCCTATTACAGAAGCTTAACAAGTTGTCAGAACTACTGTTTTATATTAAAATTTCCTTTAAATGAATATATTTATTTATTCTTGTTTCTTTATACAAACTTCATTTTAAATCTTACATTGTTTCACAGAATATTAGAAAAGAGAGTAAGTGGCTCTAAAGCAGGGGTCTTCAAACTATGGCCCGTGGGATAGATGCAGCAGCTAAAGATGGTTATCCCCCTCACCCAGGGCTATGAAGTTTCTTTATTTAAAGGCCCACAAAACAAAGTTTTTGTTTTTACTATAGTCCAGCCCTCCAACAGTCTGAGGGACAATGAACTGGCCCCCTATTTAAAAAGTTTGAGGACCTCTGAAAGCAACTATGCCTCATAATAAAAACACTTCTTTGTCTATGCATCTTCTTTTGTTGTAACTCTATTTGAATACTTTGAGACACTCACTAAAATTTTGATCTTTTTTTGCCTAAATATCATATTCATGATTTGGAAGTTTTTAACATATCCAAACACACCCCAATACATGTATATGCCATTGTCAACTCTGAAGTTCAGTAAGTAATTTTGTTAATTTTAACATCTAAACTAATTTGGTGATAAAAAATTTTCATAAAGCAAGGACATAGAATTTAGAATTGGAAGCTTCCTTGGATTTTGTAAATGAAGAAATTCAAACCCAGAGAAAGAAAGTTAACTTCCTCAAGGTCACACAGATAGGTACATATCCAAACCTAAATTAAATTTTCTTTGCCTTTACCCCCAATGCTTTGCAAAACATTTCAGTAGTTTGGGTATAGCTCAGACTGTATAGTGTCACTTTTATAGAACCAACACACAGCCTGGCATATAGTAAGCTTAATAATAAATACTTGTTTCTTCTTCCTATATAGAACCAAGATAATCAAGGCAAATGTATTCAACTGCAATCCAACTTGCACTTGGGGATATTGAGTCAAACGTCCTTTGATCTAATAATAGAAAGTGTTAGAATTTTGACAAAAACCACTATTCTCTGCTTATACTTTCTTTTTCTCTTTCTGTTTAGTTTCTGTGGGATATTCCTGCATTCATTTGATATGTTAAGATCTTTTAAAAAATATCCTTATGCTATTGATATTAAGATAAATAACAAGGATCTAAAAAAGCAAATATCTTTAGAAATATGGGTGATGCCATTGGTTTTGTACACTGTACAATTTATTTGGATTTAATAATTTTTAAATAAAAAAACCAGCTTGCGTAGAAGATCTTAACATCTTGAAGTATGGTTGGCTCATTTTCTTGCATATTGTAGTACAAACTATCCTTTTGTTCTTCCATTTATTTGGTATTCCCTAAACACAAAATATTGGGATACATTTTTCTTATACTTGTATTCCCCCATTACTCTTTCTCTCTTATTCTTCAATTTTCTCTAGCATATGATGTTACTTAAAAACTTTAGAACTTTTTTATTTCATTAATGGGTCCTTTTCCCACTTAACATAAACAGTGACCCCCCTTTCCACTCCTCCACTTATTAATTAGTTTTCAGTAGTTTCTATGAGCAAAAAAAAAAAAAATAATCATCTTTGTCCAATATGGTGACAAGCATCCCTTAGCTTATCTAGACTTGTTCTTGGATAACAGAAACACAGTTTATTGCCATCTAATTAGCAATAACTAGGTTCCTATTATTCAAAAATTAAGCTAGCTAAGTTGAGAAAGGCTTGTTAGCAGATTGTGTTTTGCTGTTGGAGTCATGGAGGGATAGTTCCTTGCCATAATGAGGCATTTGGTATAAGACTGGTGCGGAGAATGTATGTCCTATGCCAATAATAATATTTGTTTGAACTTCAGATTTTAGATGAAAATCTAAGAGAATGTGTTTTTTCATCTTGTTCAAATTATGTTAAATAATTAAATACTGTTATGGGGAAATTGTAGAATATTTACTGACTACTTTTATTATGCCTCATTTCTATTATCTTATTCTCTATATTCTTCAGTTGCCTTCTTATGGTATAGAGGTGAATCTAGGTTCTGGAACATTATTCAGGTAGACCACAGACTCTGAAAATTTACCAAACTATAAAGATTCTGAATATTGATCTGTAATAGATTGTCTATTACTTGAGGACTAGACTACATACGTGGAGAAATTTAGCATTAAAAGATTGTCCATGTGAAACTTATGAAAAGTATCTACATAGACATTAAGTGGTAGGACCCTCCATTGGTGAATGGAGTATCCATATAAAATGAAATCTTTTTTTGTTGTAATGAAGAAAAATCCTGTTGACAAACTTCCAAATCCCTTTCTTAATGTATGCTTTTAATATCAAAATATTGCCTTGAATCTTGCTCCAGCTTATGACTAAAAGAAACTCATGTTTAACATCAAGTATTGAACGTTTTGCTCATTTTTAAAGAGACAAAATCTGTAAATAAAATCCTCTTTAGTTACAGCAAATACAGTAGATAGAATGTGTTGATTATTTGGGTTGATATCATTCTCTGCTGATATTGTTTCTTTTCTTTCTGATCAGCATATATGAAAAGAGTATTAAAAAAAGAAGCTACTATGACAGGTGGATTTCAGAAGTAACCCACCAGGGGCTCTTTGAAAGTCAGTCTCCATCAAATGACTAAGCCCCAGAATGATGATATCCTCTATATTGAACTCTCTCTCTTTCTTTTTTTTTAAAAGCAGTCTCTACCCCAGGGAGTCTAAATAGGTATTCACACTAGGAATATTAAAATACCAACTGGTAAATTTAAAAAATGTATTCTGTCGATACTATGCTAAGGAACTATGTGTGTACGTATACATGTGTATGTTGTGTATATTTAAAAAGTGACATGAGGATTTTTTAAATCTTGCTTTTTTGGTAGTGTGAATGCTACCTGCTTGTTGATGCATTTTTTGTAAATGTGTGTATGTTCCTATGCATGTGTGTTTTTTTCTTATATGCTTTCGAAGTTATTTTTCACATTTTACCATTTGTTTGCATGACTGTTAATACTGCCAGCCTTCTGCTTCTTCTTTCCAGTCCTGTAGTTGTTGCTTCCCATTTTGGTCTTCTGTCTTTAATCACTGCAGGTGATAGTGCTCTGTCATTGGCAATTGTGAAAATGGGCAGATAGTTGTATTGTATTATCAGTTGAGCTTAATCTGGTACCATATTGGTTAGAGAACATACATTCAGCACAGAACAGCTATGATCCTTTAGGCATCACAATCAAACTTAACTTGATTATCTCATCTTATCTTTTTGCATATATTTTCATATTATATTTATGAAGTAAGAGGATTTTTTGAGTTTAACTGAAAATGAGTGCTTACATTTCTGCAAATGTTCTGAGGTTTTATAAGGACAATATTCCATTTTATCTAGTCAGTCAAAAATAATTTATTAAGTGGTATTAGGCTTTTATCTTCACCACCAGTATCTAGTTATATTTTTAATGCTTGAAAGGAATTAAGATTCTATTGAATGAAAATATGATTTCATTGAGATTGTGTTACATATAGACAGTCTCCAACTTATAACTCAATGTAATAATAATAGAACCATATTTCCAGAAAACTGTCCCTGCTTATCCTGTCTTCCCTCTCATTCTTGCTCTGCACAAGATCCTATACAAGGAGTTCCTGTTGTCAGGGGAGGAAGAGAATAAGCATTTATTAAGCATCTGCTAATAATGATAGTAATAATAACTTTAAACAATGCCTACTATGTACCAGTTGTTGTTCAGTCATGTTCACCTTTTCATGATTTTATTTCTTGGCAAAGATACTGGAATAGTTTGCCATTTCCTTCTCCAGCTCATTTTACAGATGAGGAAACTGAGGCAAACAGGGTAAGTGACTTGCTAAACTCACACAGCTATTAAATGCTTGAGGCCAGATTTGAACTCAGGAAGAGTCTTCCTGACTTCAGACCTTATAGTCTATCCATTGTGCCACCTACCTACCCCAATTATGTTCTAGGCACTGTGCCATGTACTTTACAGTGTCATCTTTTTTGATACTTAGAACAACCCCGGGGGTTAGATGCTGTTCTTATTCCTATTTTACAGTTGAAGAAACTGAGACAAAAATTATGATTTTCAAGTGATAAAATAGGATTTGTTTAAAGCTTAAATTCAGATCTTCTTTACGTCAGTTTTAGAACTCTTAACTACTGTATCACCTAGCTATCACATGAAAACCACTGGGGGAAGAGAACTGTTTGGAATCTGTGAACTCAGAAATGGGAGAAAAAAAATAAACTAAAAATCAAGAACATTTAGAGAAGATAAACCTCTCCCTTCCCAGGTTTTCTGACTTAATTGCTGGCCTATTTTAAAAAAAACTATTTTACTTATTTTTACTTATCTTTATTATTTTTATTTCTTTTCCTATTACTAAAGTTGTTTTTTTAATTATTTCAAACACTGACCAATATAAACATTTTAATATATTTGAGCCATATATCTAATGATGTTATCCTTGGGTCAAAAGATATGGACAATTTAATAACTTTTGGAATAAAGTTTCATGTTGATTTCAAGAATTATTGAACCAACAAACAGCTCTAACAATAGGATATCAAAGAACTTGTCTTTCCATATCTCTAACAGATGCTATTTCATCACCTTTATCAATGTGACAGGTACCAAATATTTAGGCACATAACTTAGCAAAAAACCTTTAAGACAGGGAAAACATTTATTCTGGAAGAGGCACGAGGACTCCTAATTTAAAATATAGTGCAAAGATGATATATTTTTTAAAAGATTATCATTGTATACAGAAACTGACCTAACCTGCTGCTAATAGAAATGCCAAAGAGGTACTGATAAGGAAGGGGTTGTTTACATATGCATAAGCTCTAAGCTCTCACATGAGACTATACTGAACGCTTTATATACTAAATGATAAACCATTGCCAAAATATTGACATAGGAAAGGAATAATTAAAAGAACAAATAGAACATGGCAGTAAAGTAGACAGTATGAGTTAATGTTAAAAAATAAAATACTGGGGTGGGGGGGAATTGAACTCTCAGAAAAATCCTGAACTTTCTTTCTCTGGTTTTCTTCATTACCAATTTTCCTTTTTAAAACAATAGTTGAGTTCTGGGACTCAACCAAAACTTAAACCAGCAGATCATTGTTAACCACAATTTAGGAAAAGAAGCAGAGGATTCTAATTTATAAAAGAGTAGAGGGAATGAGGAGATTATTTATAAAGAGAAATTCCTATATTGTTCCCTGAATTAATAGTATGCCTTTCCTTTCAAGAGTACCACTAGTGCTTCTGACTCTTCTACTGACTTTCATGAATTGTGCTATGTGGGTGGTTCTCGGTAAATTACACTATATTTTGCCTTTTGTATAGTACCATTTTACTAAAATTAAAATATTATCCAGATTTTACTGCTTTCATAGGTTAGTCTCCCAGGTTTTAGCCCAATTTGAAAGTGGAGATTACTGTAGGTTTATATTAAAACATTGATTTTACTTTGTTGATAACCATATCATCCAACAAAGAATCATTGTCAGCCACCTGCTGGATTCCAGTCGTTTACTAAAATGGGATGTGGAGCAGGTGGCCCTTCTCCTGTGATGCACTTGTAGTTAATCTCAGGATTATAGTACATCCTGATAGTGCTTGGGCCTCTCTGTGGGGAAATTTTTTAAATTTTGAAAGAAATGGAGACATTTAGAAGGCTTTTGAGTTGTAATTAAAATCTGGGTTAAGAATTTTGTTTTTCTGAGAAAAATAAAGGGGAAAAAACATACACATAAAAATAGAGAAAGCAAGAGAAAGTAAATGTGAGGCAGCATATGCTTCAGTGAAAAGAATTCTGAGCTTGGAATCAAATTCTCCTCTCTGATGCTTAGTGACTTAACTTTCCTGGGCAGATTGATCTCAAATACTAATTATCAGTAA
Source organism: Antechinus flavipes (assembly GCF_016432865.1). Lineage (NCBI taxonomy): Eukaryota > Metazoa > Chordata > Mammalia > Dasyuromorphia > Dasyuridae > Antechinus > Antechinus flavipes. The sequence continues at coordinate 225,873,073 of NC_067398.1, read as the reverse complement.
TTAAGTATAATCCATTATGAGCCTATTTAACTGTTCCAGGTTAAGTTAAATGATTATAAGCATATAACTTGTGGCTCTAAATGAACTTAAAATTAGATGAATCTGATAAATTACAAGATCTGGAATGTGAAGACATCATGGATGATATTTCTTTACCACAGAGACCAAAGAGAATGGGAAAGTAGATGTAGATGCCATGTACTGGAGGTGGGTAAAGAGTTGATTTTCAAGAAGGGGAAGAAGCTTTGGACAGCTAGAGTAAGCAAGTGATATAATGAAGAGAACATAGAACATAGAACATGGAGTCAGGAAGACCTGCACTAGATTTCTGCCATAAACACTTAGTAGCTACATGACAGTGGGTAAGTCTTTTAATCTTGTTTCCCTGTTTCCTCATCTGGAAAGAGAGATAATAGTAGCACTTCCCTCATAGGAATTTTGTGACGATCAAATGGAATGCTAGCTATAATTATCACATCACCATCATTATTATTTAAATTGTAGGTCAATGAGATTGACTAGATTCTTAGCAAAAGTCTAGAATAACTTATTTTACTGATTCAGTAGGATCTTTTGAGGGAAATAATTTTCTCCTTTGGCTAATCTGGGGATATTAAGCTAGACTAATTTTATTATTTCTTTTCTTTTTTTCCTTTTTCCTTTATTGTTCCTATTTTTTCTGGCTTGAGTTACCAGACTGGATAGATAAATACTATAGATATAGCTGCAGTCTATTATAGTATGGTTGGGGAAAAGATGGGAAAATGTAGTTTGGATAACAACATAGCTAGAGACACAACAGAATATAATCCTCAGAATGAAGATTCATTAATTAATGTTAAGATGGAAAAGGATATTCTCTACTGAAATATACTAGCATTCTATCATAGGTTCTGTTTTTTGGAACCATGATAAGGTGGAATATGCTCCCAAAAAAATCATAGCAGTGAGGATAATTGGAAGTCGTGTTGTGCAAGTGTCATTTCAAGGAACTAGAAATTTTTAATCTGGAAAAGTAAAGCCTTAAATTAAGTATGATTTTAGTCTTAAGATAGGTAAAGAATTATGTGAGAAAGGGCTTAAACCTATTTTGCTTATTCTGAAATAGAAATAGGAACAGTGAGTACACATTATAGAGAAGCAGATTTCAACTCATTATAAGGAAAATCTTTCTGACAATTAGAGGTTTCTATAAATGGCCCTGCTTCAGGAGGTAGTGACTTCCACAATTCTGCGGGTCTTCAAGCAAAGGCTGGCTGACACTTGATTTGTGATGTTTTACAGAATATTAACATATATTTCAGCTTATGGGTTAATAATATTCATAACAGCCAGTATTTATATAGGATTTTAAGATTTATAAATGCTTCCCTCCCCAAAAAAATCTAGGATTCTATGATTCTACTTTCATTAAATGTTCACAAAATATTATGTAATATTTTGTCAGATGCCTACCAAAAGTCTAGTATCCAGTATTCATGGAGTTCCCCACTAGTATCAAAAATTTATGTCTAGAGGCCATCTTTGCCCTTCCCTTTCCCCAAGTTCAAAAAGCCCCTTCCTCCCTTAGAACTTACATAGCACCTTGCTTGCATCTTTCTTTTTGCATGCATTATCAGTCTAGAAGAAGTGCCTACTATGTGCTAGGCACTGTTGATATAAATACAATAAATGAAATAGCATTATTTTGTATTATAGTTATTTTTGTCTCTATTGTTCACCTCCCAAAATTGAATACTAATCTTCTTGATTAGGGTTAGGCATCTAACCCTAATGAATGAATGAATGAAACAAATGAAGTTGTTTCTATTGATTCCTTCCCTCTCTACAAGCAAAAACATATAGGTTAGATTAGACTTCGGTGTCTTTTCCAAATCCATGATTATAAAATTCTGTGAAAATGCTTTTGTTGTTTCATCTTCCAGACCTGGCTGAAGTTCCCCCCTACATTTGGTCCTATTTTCTTTTCTTCTCTTCCCTTCTTTTCACTTTTATGTAAAATTGACTTAGAAATATTTGGATTTCATTGTTATATTAGTGTATAAATCAAATAAAATATCTAACTCATTTGTCATTCATGAGTTCTACAAAAACATTCAAGCTTTGTTCAAAAAAATTAGTTTGGGAATTCTTTTTGGAGAACAGTATATTGGGATTTTGCAAAAATTCCTCTGTAATTAGTTTTCATTGGGATGTAACTTGGGCAATTTTATAGGTTTAAAGACACCTTTGGAAAATCAAACAGAGTTTGGTTAATTTCTGCTCAGAGTTATATATAAAATTATTCTTTTCAAGTTGACCACTTAATTTTCTTTTAATGAACTATGTTGTATGTATGGTTGGGGGTTTTTGTGGGGAGGGAACAGGGCTGTATTCTTGTTCTCATCCACTTAAATATAATAAAATCTTAGAACTTTTTATTTCCCTTTCCATTAGGAACTTTATAACTCAGCAGATCTTGGGAAGGAATGATTTAAGAAACAGCTAAAATATATACTTTTATTAAAGTAATTTTATTTGGAGAAAATTTGCACCTTATGGAATCCAAACTTCAGAGATTCCCAGATGCATATCATCAAAAGATGTCTGCTTTGAGATACTCAGGTTAGGAATTAAGTGGTTAGTTTACATACAAAATCATCTGAGTTTTGTTCATCTAACATCTGAGAGACCTATGTAGATGTCAATTACCATCATTATCAAATGTAGACTCTTCATTTAAATCTCCTTGACTTCAAAGTCTTCTTTCTGTGTTAAAGACCCTTACCTTGAGAAGACTAAGAGGAATCTTATTGCATTTTAAAACATTTTGTCTTTATTTTCAAGATAGCTATTCCTGAAAAAAAGATTTGTAAATACTGGATTTGATCTCAAAGAACAAAGTTGCAGTTGTTACCACAGTTGTATCTTAATCTTAAACCAGGGCCCCAGAGAGCAACCAAGTAACAAAGACATCATTGTATTGAAGCTTGAAAGTCAGTTTTAAATCATCAGCACCTTTTTAGTTTGTTTTTAGTATACAACAGCATAGAGAAACTGACTTTATGGTGTCCCTGATAATAAAGTTTTCGGGTAAGTTATGATTGAGTAGAGGGAGACTCTTCCCCATTGTAGAATGTGAATGTAAGTAAATACTTGCCATTCTTTTTGTTTAAACCTTGCAAATAAAAATCCAGGTGAAAGTTTGTAATGTTTACATAGTGTTTTTTTTTTATATTAGGCCAAGAAGTGTTAAGCAATGAAAATTTTGTTACTGGTGACTTAAATCTAATAGTTATGAATTCTGACAGCTGAATTTTATTAAAAAGAAAGTAAATCAACAATGTACCTTCAAGATGCCTTAGGCTAATGAATAAATTTATAATACTATAAAAATAAAGCCTAATTTACATCTCTACCTCAGAGTTAAGGGCATTAGATAAAATTCTTTCTAATTTCTATAAGTAGTACTAATAATATCCTATGAAAAATATAGTGTTTTAATGTTTATAATTCAGTTTGCCTTATCTGTAAAAATCAGTTTATAATTCTCATGCCATTTACCTTTAGGTCTTATACTCATGCTTTTTACTATAACTATGCTTTTATTATTTAATTCTCACAAAAGAAATAATAGATGTAATACATACTCATTGAAATTTTGAGTAACTGAATACTAAATAAGTGAATACCCGAACACTAATGGTAACAAATTTTATTCTGTTTTTATTAGGAGCATTAATTGCTCCTAATCCAATCCAATCAATAATAGATTGATCTTCATTTTTTAAGTAAATTGGTAAATTCAGTATTTAGAGCCTGTTGGGTTAATTATTTATTCCCTCTTATTGCTAGTACAGATATTTTCCTTCCTCAGTAAATTTGAAAAGAGAATTGTGTGGCCTTTTTGACAAGCTAGATATCTAGGTGACATGTTGGGATTTGTATATATTTAGAAATGATTGGGGGACAGAGAATATAATTAAAAGTAAATTTCCATTGCTATGCTTTAACCAAAGGAAGATGTTTATAGGAAGCAATAGAAACTAAGAAAAGTTGAATTGACCTCACTCTTGACATCAGTTTGACATAAAGCTATTTTTCTAGGGCCTAAGGATTTTTGTCAAAATGAGAAGAATTGATCAAGTTCTCCTACTCATTTTAATTATTATATTTGGCAAACACCTATTGAAATAGTAATTCTGCATTAAATCATTTTCCTTCAAAGGAGAGAGAGTCTGAATACAGAATTTGTGCATCCAGATGAAATTTATTGAAAGATTTTCTTTATAGTCCACAAAACATCTTAAGAGAACAGGTCTACAAATCTCTGAGTCTGCATCCATTGTGATTTATGTGTTGGAATGTGGAGGGGGGGAGAATAAAGATGGCTTTTCAATTTTGGCTTTCTGAACAGGAAAAATCCTGATCCTATTTGAAAAGAAAAAAATTATTTAAAGACAGTCTGCTACAACAGAAAAAGCTGCTCCATTAAGAAAGATACCAGTTCTTCAAATGCCAGTTAAGCCTGCTTCAGAAAAACTATCTCTTCCTGTACCAAAACTAAACAGGATTACAAATACAAATAAATTTGCTTATTCAAGGAAAACATTTAGATGACTGGCTTTTTTTAGAATCAGGATTATATTTTAAGACCATTTCCCAAGCATTATAATAAATATTGATTTTGATTTTTTTAAAAGACAAAATTGAGAATTTTGCCTTATCCCTGACTTTTGCTTCTTGGTATTTCCTTACTGCTCAGGAACTCTAGGGTAGTGATTGTGGGAAATAAGGCATTATCTCTTAACACCATTTTCAGATTTGTGCTTTGGAATCTTGGAATCTGATTCATCCAATGCAAACTTTGGACCTGTTCTCATCCAGGTATAAGCCTTGGTTCTTGCACATTTGATTGAACTCTGAGAAACAGTCACCTGTCAAGGTAGTCATGAACTCAAAGAACAAAGGTTCTAAGATTTGTTAAAGGAATCATGGACTGGATAATTGCTCCTTACCCCATTAATTTTTTCTGCCACCTTTACTCCCCCTCCCACCTTGACCTCCAATGTGGGCATGAAAGACAGGCTGCACACAGCAGAGATAATAAGGTGTTAAAATGTTAACAGCTTGTTAATGCCCTATTATCCCTTTACCTAATATGAACACCTTTCGTTTTTGAATCATTAAGAGTCAATACTATATGCTGCTGAAAACTGACCACTCCCTTTAGATTAAAATAGTTAAGCTTCCCAGTCATGAAGGCAGTTTCAGAGAAACAGAGAACAACCTTGTAGAAGTACCTAAGATATAAATTTAAACCTAAAACCTTGGTGTCCTTGTTAATGAATTGGTGGGGTATAATTTATTGAGAGAAACAATTTTCCTTCTGTATTTAACCCTTATATTTTTATGGTTGAAAATATCATTATGAAAATAATTAACCAATCAAAGACATTTCACTTTGGTACAATAAGAAGTCTATTGAGATTGGTAGAATAGACTTAGTCATAGGTGATAAGGTATATATCAAATTGACAGATTAGTTTGGAACTAGAATTTAAGCATCTATCATAATAAAGACTCAAACTTTGATGGAAACAGCCCAGAATCCTGATGCCAAGAGCCTTTGGAATAGCAGTTTTTCGGCATTAGAAATTTATATGATTTTATCACTGGGAATGACATTAAAGAGGCTTTATCATCTACTTTGCTCCTGGACTATAAGGACCTTAGGATCTTTCTATTTGATTTGCAGCTGAAATGTGAAATGTGGGACTTTGATACTTTTCCATTTGTATCCCCAATGCTTAGCAAACAGTGCTTTGCACATTGTTATGAATTTATTAATTCTGAGTTAATTTTTATTTAGTTATTTGTGCTTGTTTTTTAATGATTTGTCCATTATTTATTGTCATTCAGGTAGGGGCTCCATTCTAGCTAAACCTTTGAAAAGGAATTTTTGGTGAGGAGTGAAGTGAGGAAATCACCTTGGCTTCTCCTCATCCCACCTTGTTGGGCTTTAGGGTTAGAGGGTTTGGAGCTTTCTGTTAGCATTGTATTCCTAGTACTTATGATATAGTATATGCATCAAGACCTGGTAACAAACTAGATTCTCTGACAAAAAGGAACTTCAAGTCCATCAAGAAAAGCTGATTCTTGACCAAGGAGAACCTTATGAGCACTCTACAAATTGGAGCTATGTCTTACCTCTGCCACATATTTTCTCTAGCCTTGAATCTGCTTTCTCCAATCTTGAAGCTGCTTTCTCCTGGACTCTATTTTGAGAGCATATGTCATAGAATTTGGGACAGGTTTTTTTCTAACAACTATTTTTTCTTTTTTTATTATTTTTTGCACTCACTAATGTTTTATTTTTCCAATTACATGTACAGATAGTTTTCAACATTCATTTTTATAAGATTTTGCGTTCCAAAATTTCCTCCCTTCTTCCTTTCTTTCTTCCCTCCTCAAGACAGCAAGCACTTTGACATAGGTTATAAATGTTAAATGTATTTCCACATTAGTTATGAACAATGATTCTTTCTGTATATTGTCTTAATAAAACCTCTAATCAGAAGCTAATTAATTCTAGGTAGCTGGTGGCCATTAATTAATGATAATCAAGGAGGAGCACCCTATTGGGGTCTGTGTCTGATGCACTGTAGCATCAGAAAGATATTCTCCAACCTTTCATGGCTAGTCCTAAGACCCTGAAGGTATGGTACAGTTATCCCCTGTAGTCCTGACCTGACAACGTAAGTGAAGTTTTGGAAAAATATAGAGACATACCAAAGTATGTCTGCCATAATAATTTATCAAAAATGTACTAATGGAATATGTTTAGTTGAAATTCAAGGAATGATTCACCAAAGAATCACATTTTATTATGAATTCAGCAAAATGATAGCATTAAAGAATGATTTGTATAGTCTTTTATTTCCATTGTGGCCACTGGAAGACTGTTCGAAGTCAACAAGATATCTTAAAAGGGAGAAGGCAATGTTTAATAATGTTACAGCTCTTGGCTCATGTAGTTAAGTGTTGATACTACTAAATAGCATACATTTAATGTTTAGAAAATAACAATATGTGTCTCAGTATGTTTTACAATCTAAGTAAGAATATTGGCTTGGCAGTTCATTCATTCATCAAGCTCTTATGTGCCTAGCACCATGTGTGGTGTTAGGGATACAGAGGCAAAAACTAAAAAGTCCTTGTCCTCGAAAAGAACATTCTACCGAGGAAAAAGAGACAGTTGAGTAAATATAAATATATAAAGTAAATGCAAAGTAATACAAAAATAAGGCTTTCATAACTGGAAGCATCAGGGGAATAAAAGCTGCATATATGGAATGGTAATTGAGCCCATCCTTGATAAAAGCTTGTGATTTAAAAAAAAAAAAAACAGAAGTAGAAGAAGTGAATTCTTGGAAGAGAGGTAATCCTGTCTGTGCAAAGTTAGAATAATGAAATGTCTTTTGTAGGAAACAAGTAGACCAATCTAGCTCTAAAGCAGAAGGGAAACCTAGTAAGAGACCACTGCAGTAATCCAGTCTGGAGGTGATAAAAGGCATAATCAAGATGGTAGTAATGTGAGTAGAGACATATGAGAGATGTTTTAAATGGGGTAGCCCTAGAATTTAGCAACTGATTGGATATTGAAAATGAGAGAATGGGGGAACATAACTTTGGGTCTTTGCAAATAAGTAGCTGAAGGATGTGTGACTGTCCTCCAGAGGTAGACGACTTAGGAATATAGGTGGGGTTAAGGGAAATATATTAAGTTTTGTTCTAAACATGTCAGATTTGAAATAACAATGAGACATCTTTTTGGAAATGACCAATAGACAATTGATCATTTGGGGCTGGAGGTCAGGAGAGAGAATAAACTTAACTTGATGTTTGATTGACCTGTCAGTGATTTGGGGAGGAATGCTCAGCCTTAGAAAAGCATTAGGAAATATTTAAACACGATCCAAATTAATTTTTTAAAATTCATTGTTTTTTTAAATACAAAATTGCATAAACATGAGAAAGATATATGATCAATCATCTGGTTTGAGCATTCACTCTACTCTTATAAACCTGTAACTTAGCAGCTAAATCCTTTGCAATTGCCTAGAGTAGAATTATTATACAAAGCACTGTTTCTTAGAAATGATTTTACTCTTTTCAGCATAATTATCCACAGTTTATGTGTGGTTATCATAGTTCTTAGCTACCTACAATAGTCTATAAATATTCATTAAGCAGCTGATATGCCAGCTAGGTGCTGAAAATACTTCATTAAATCAAACTGAAATGATTATTATCCTCTGTATTACCTCTACTTACAACTGACCTATCTAATATGTATTCCAAAGGGGCAAATTGAAATAAAACCAATTTGTGTCATGGATTTCTGTGAATAAAAACTATCATCAGAATATATCCCAATTAATATAGATTCGGCTGAATGTCTTAAGTATACAAGGTTGTACAGTGAGCTTCACAATTATGGTCTTAATTTGCTAGAAGATCATGAATCATCAAAAATACCAAATTATACAGTATTTGTATTCTATATGCATATATATGTATATATATATATATACACACACACACACACACACACATATATATATATATAATATATCATTTTATATAATTACTTAGAAAAGCATACTAATACATTTTAGTATGGTTGATAACAACAAATTTTAAATCTGAACCTTGACTAGCTAGGAAATTGAGTTTCCCAGAATATATACATTTCCAAGTGATTCTAGTTAATTGAAGTTTTAAAAGATATTAGCTCTTAAACAGAATAGTACTACATCATCCTGATAATGTTTGATTTTCTTTCCTTAAGCATTACTTATACTTTGATTATTTTGAATCCTAGGCTATATTATTCCTGCAAAGAGGTAAATAGAAAATTTTTCGCATTTAATTTAATATAGTGTTCTTTTTTTAGAAGAATTTGTGAATCTCTGAATATAGAATATATTTGATAATTTTTGGTTTGGACTTAGGGTTTCAAAGACATAGGAATTTCATTTAAAACTTGTGTGTTGCTTAGGGTTTTGAAAGGTTAAATAACTTGTTTGTCCTTGAACACTGAGATAACATGTAAGACAAAAGATGCAATCTGAGGCATTCCTAGTGTTAGTGTTGTAATAAGGGTAATATGGTTTCTCCTTATCCATATCTGCTGTGGCAATAGCATACTAATTTAGGAGGATTTATATAGGTTTCTAGCCAGGAAGATGTTTTTAAATCAGAAGATTTTGCTGAATCTTAGGATAGTGAGCTATCTGTGAAGTATGAGAGGCTCTGACTCTTTTCAAGTTGGCTTTCTTTATGCGCTAGGCAAATGGAGAGCCAAAACAGTGACTTGAGTCTTAGTCCTCTGCATTTATCTAGCTTTCCCTGAGCAGAAGCAACATGGGTTTTTTTTTTTTAGGCAAAATACTCTTTATTCTCTAAAAAATTTTCATTCATAGAAATTCTACAAAAAAAAAAAAAGGAGAGGAAGGGAAGGCAGCAGTATGGTGGGAGGGTAGGGAAAGTATTTGCTGGATTCTGGATTAGGAAGAGTATGTTAAAAGCAGCATACAAGAGCCAGCAGGGAGATCACATCTAGCCTTCTTGGAGTCCAGGAGATCATAGTAGCTATCACAGTTCCCATGGAAGACCAAGAAAGGTAAGTGGAAGCTTGAGAGTCCTGTTTCCTAGATGTTGCACTTGACAGTCTTAGAGTTCAATCCTACAACCAAAGAAGATTCTAGCCATTTCCAGAAAAATAGTATAGATCTTTGTGGTGCCATTATCCAGGAAAAGATGTTGGATCTCTGTAGCAACTTATCCAAGGATATCTGGAAAATTTTAATGTCATCAATAGCAGCAAGAAAGACAAGGAAGGGACATGGAATCATCTTTTTGGCTCAGTCATCCAAGAGGTTTTAGGAAAAAAGCCCTAAATCTCAAGACTGACAGAGATCACCTGCAGCTTCAACTTGAGAGGGAAGCAGGAGAAGGAGGACCTCCCTTCTATGAGGGAGTTTTTTGTTATGTTCCCCACCTTCCCCACCCCCCATCTTTCCAGAGTCACACATAATACTTGGTTGGGTAATCTGAAGGACCTTGGGAGCTCCCTGGGGTGGGGGCAGAAGCAAAGTATCCAGCTACATAATGGTTTGTGCCTCTTGAGCTGCCAGAGAGGCTAGTGTAGCAGAATAGCCCCCCACCTAGTAGAAAAAACTGCAGCTAACGAGCCCACCTATAAGTTGTGCCCCAACTCTCTTTTCTGAGCATCAGCCACTTGTAGAAGTCCTTAATGACCATGTGGGCAGTCTAGCACAGAGAATCAGGACTAGGACTGCCCTGATGAGAAAAATAATCTCTGAATCAGAACTAGTCCAGCTTTTAGTTCCTTGTCTTCTATACACCTGGTACACTTGGCCCAGCAAGGCAGATAGATCAGCAGCTCCACCAGGACAGAAGCAGAGCAGCAACAGTGAGGGCTTTAGTTGCTTGCAGTTCATGAGGCAGGGCCAGCAAGGAATCATACATCTTGTACTGCATCTAATCAATTCTCTGGACCACAGAAGACATCCAGAGGCCTTCCCACATCATCAAGGAAGGCTGTGATTTTCCACATGGGCATAGCACAGGACATTCTCATTGATATCCAGTTCAGTAATGAAAGAATAGTGCCCATAATCTAGAGATCAGCAGAAGTCATGGATGAATCTTAAGAGAAGATCTGACTAGGAGAGGAATGAGTGCTCCCAGAGATCAAGATAGTGTATTGCAACCTGTGATGCAGGTAACTTAAAAACATGAAAACACTATATAGGGTATCCCAATAGATTTATTGCAGTTTAATCTACTGCAACAGTGCAGATTTAAGATTTGAAAGCTTACATTTGCGGTAAGGCTTTTGGGACACTCTATATTAAATGTCAGTTTCAATTTCCAGCCTTATTTCCTTCATGTACTCACTTTGTTTTAGCCAAGCAGAACTATTAGTAGTTCCCTGTCCTTTCCATGCTATCTTTTGTTTCTGGATGTTTATACAGACTATCTTCCATTTCATATCTTTCCTTCAAGACCCAGCTCAATTATCTTCCCTGATCCTCATCCCAAATTAAAGTTTTCTTCCACTCCTCACATTTTTTTAGCAGCAAACTTTGATCACACTTGTTCATTTCATCATATTCTATATTTTATAATATTTGTATGAGTATGTGTTTTATCTCCCTTCCCCCCAAGTATAATGTAAACTTTTTACTGAATCATTTAAAAATTTTGTATCCTCAATATATAGTGCCTTGCATAAGATAGGTGCTTAGGAAATTATGAAAATAAATTTAAATATATTTTAAACACTTTTTATTGTTCTGATAGTTTCATCATGGAAGCTTGAGAAAGTTTGATTTAGGCATTGATTAGCAAACTAATTTACTATATACATGTGCTGCTTTCATATATAGTGTGAGCTTTCTGTTAAAATTCAAGTAGAGAAACTACTAACAGAACCTGAGAATCTGGAGAAATATGAACATAAACATTTCCCAGATGGTAATGTCTTGAAAAATCTCAACAACACCAAAGGAGGAAGTGTAGCCTGTAGCAGATGAAGAGTTTCAAATACCTTGGGTTAGTTACCTAACAGGCAAGAAGTCAAGATGAAGAACCAACTTCCAGTATCTCTCTTGCCAGTTATATGTTTTTTTTTTCAATCATCATCATCATCAAGGAGGAAAGTTTCAAAGATAACCAAGATTGGCATCTAAGGTAACTAAGGTAGCCATATAAAAGTCTCATGACTACCATATTGACATTCAAAGCCAACTTTGCTAGACTCTACACAACAGAAATAGTATGCCTCATGAGAGTAAGAGACAAGACTACTCTTAAGACTATGGTCTTATACTATCTAAAAGAATGATATATATGTGAAAGCCTTGCATAAGAGAAAGTATCATAGCTATTAAATTAAATTAAGTTAAACAAATGTGGTCTCTGGCAGTTATTGACATTTTGTTAGATTATTCCAGCAATCCTAGAGCACAGTAGTCACCTGGCCAAGGAGCAGAGAGGCTCATCCCTCTAGGAGTGGAGTAGAGAAGAGGAGAGAATAGGGAGAAGAGAAGGTGTAAATTAAATATATACACAAATGTTTATAGTAAAAATGAATAACACACTTTCCACAATAGCATCATGAAGCCCATAAGCATTTGTAGAATATAAACATTTAGATTTGTTGATTATTAAAAATTAAAGGGGAAATAGATAAATCAGAAACAAAAAATAGAAATTATCAACAAAAACCTACAAGGTGGTTCTCTGAAAAGAATAACAATTGATAAAGCATTAGTCAATCTAATGTCAAAAATGTTTTAAAAAATTAGAAGGGAAATAAACTTGTTGAATGGATCATTCTTGACAGATATTGGCCAGTCTTTACTGACTTAGAACAGCATCAATCTTATATCAGCTGCTATAGTAGGAAAAAACCCTGAATTGGGGGTCAGAAAAATGAATTTTGAATCCTTGCCCTCCCACTTTGCCTTAGTTTCCCAATTTGCAAAATGTAATTAATATTTCTTTTATTACCTCACAGCATTGGAAAGAGCACTGACTGTGAAGTCATATGATTTGGGTTCTCTTGCCTCTGATATTGGCTATTTGTGTGACTTCGGACCTGTCATTTACCTTGGACCTCAGTTTCTTTATCTGAAAAAAAAGATTGGTGTCTGAAGACCCTTTTAACTTTTATACATATAATTCTATGAAGGAAGTGTTTTATAAATCTTAAAGCTCTATAAAATTGTAACTGATTTTTACAGGACTTTGTATCACTTGAAGAAGTCTATACAGTTGACACTCACATAATCCAAACTCTGACTTGATTGCAGCAGACAAATCTTTCTAAATTTTTGAGTGTGGCAGTAGTTCCTTGATCTGATGTGGCACAGATCCCCAGTTCTGGATGAATGAAATGAACATTCCATCTCAATTAGATGTAGTAATTCTGGGACAATGTTTGGGATGGGAGTTGGGGATATGTGAAAACTATGGATCCTCAAACAGTGATGGCCTTGGACTAACTAAAGGGATGTATATTATATGAGGTAGTATAGAATTGGCTGGAGACTCTAATACAGGGGATCCTTATGATGAGGAAGTGTGTGTTCTCCATGTTGTCACACTAGGAAATAGCCCAGGTCAGCCCAAGCTAGTTTTGGTTCTGTCTTAATTAGTTGTCCAATAGTGTTTAAGAGGGGTGTGTATATGTATATATTATATACATGTGTATTTTCTTTATTTTTAGTTTTTTCACTCAGTAGCAGTAGAATTAAATAGAGAGATGTATGCATTGGAGGTGGTAAGAGAAAATAGAAAAAGTATAATGTGGCATATGGGTGAATTCACTGCTGGTAGAAAGAGAGAGAAATATACCTTTGGTTTGTCTCTGGTAAGTTGAAACACATATTAGGAATTGAATGAGGCTAGACAGTGCTACTTCCAAATTTTAAAATTCATTTAAAATGCAAAAATATACAAGTAAAAATTAGGTTTATAAGACCATAAGGTATGTAGAATTTGATTTTTTAGTCCAATTGCATATATCTATACAAAGGCATTGACCCAGTGTGTTATATTCAAATTTTTAAAATCCAATATGCTATCAGAATTCTGTTAAACAAATCTAAGGAGCAGTAAATATAAAAGAAAATAAATCATTGTAGTGTTAGATCAATTATTTTACATGCTTTTGTTGTTATCCTGGGGTATGGAGTTTGTTTAACCCCTTCATTTTTAAAAGGTTCAAGGTAATAAAAAAAATCATTCATTAAAATAATTATCTCAACTGAAAGCAGCAGTGACAACCATAAAAATCAGGCATTAAAAACAAATGAAGAAAAGAGCTCATCTTCCAAATAATCTAATTTAACAAGAAATATTTGGAACTGATCTAAAATTTTAGGGTGACAAGATTGAAGGGAGCTACATTTTTTACCCCACAAAATAAAAATTGTTTAAAAAGGACAAAGAAATTTAAAAAAAGGAAATTCTAAATGAGCAAATCAAAGACGAATATCAATAAAACTTAAACAAATTCTAAAACAGCCAAATCAGGTAAAATATCTGAAGCAATGCAACTAGAAAAAGAAATTATATAAGACATCGAGATCTCATGTGGGTAAATGACCCATTGGAAGAAAATTGGAAAGAATTGACAATGCTAAGAAAATTGTAAGACCAAATAAAGAGCTTAAAAGCAGGAAAAAATCAGGTGAGGAAATTGAATGAGGTTTTGAGACATAAGAGAAAAAAGAATGAAAGGAATTAATAAAGAAGATAGCCAATATAGAGAGAACTCAATCTAAACCTCAGAAAGATCCATAGCAAACAATAGCTTTGCCATGAGAGTAAATGGTGAATATATAGTGGAGAGAATATTGTGCACTACATTCTGACTGACAAGGGAAGAGAAATACTAGTTAGGAAAAACTGACTGTTAAGTTCAAGAAAAGAGATCAAGCCTAAAAAGGTAAATTTTAAAAATGAGAAATGTAAGATTACAAGGGCAAAATACTTCAAGAAATTTGTCTGAAATTTGTGGAGTGGAATTATTCTATGCCATATATGGGATCACCAAAATCTTAGGTTAATTCTAAACTCCCAACCTTAATCACTCATCACTTATGGGATACTGTATTTTAGAACCTGAAAGAATAGAACATCTAGCATTCATTTGTTAAGTATCTGCTATAATCCAAACATTTTGCTAAACACTTGAGATAGAAAGGCAAAAATGAGAACAGTCCTCTAAGAGGTTACATTCTGCTGGGGAGGAATAATGTGTAAGGAAACTAGAAAGACTATTTTTCTCCCGTTTGAATTTATCCTCTACACTAGCAGTGTCAAACTCAAATAGAAATGGGTCTCTGCAGGTCAGAGAAAACCACAAATCAGCATTATTTATATTGTTCTATACTTTTATTTTGTTAAACATTCTCAATTATCTTTTAATTTCCTTTAAGCCCAGGAGTTTTTCAAGTTCTAATTTTGACACTTCAAATATAATCAATCAAATATAACTATCAATTTTTTTCCAAAAAAAAAAAAGTTTTTGCCAACTTTTTTCCCAAAGTGTAACTCTGACTATGTTGTCCATCTATTCAGTAAATTCCAGTAGCTCCCTTATAACTTTTGGGATGTGCAAACTCCTCCATCATTTAAAACTCTTCCTAACATGCAAACAAATATGTATAAACAAGATATATATACAGGAAAAAATGGGAGTGATCTCAGAGAAAAGATGTTGACTTATATTTAAAGGAGAACCAACTACTTTATAAATCATGTTGGGGAATGTAGAAAGACATATAATCTTTAGATCCAGAAGTATGTATTTCCCTTGATTCTGTGTGTGTGTGTGTGTGTGTGTGTGTGTGTGTGTGTATTTAAAGGAAGGAAAAGTCATGGAAAAGAATGCAGAAGAAAAACATCTTAATTCCTTGTGTAATTTAATTCTGTCTCATTAAAGACTAGGGAAGATGGGTAGGATTTTGTACTTTGGTTTGTATATTTGCTTTATTTACAGTAAGTTCATCATTAAAATTAAACTTTTTTTAAGAAAATTGTTTTTACAAGGCATAAACATTTATCTTAATATCAACCCTAGAAGCCTTCATTGTGAATCTTAATTATAGAAACTTGAGGAGACCACACAGGAAAGCCTAGTCTGGCTACTCCTGACCTTTTTCATATCTGATTAACATAAAATTACCAAAGGATTTTCATTTTTAATACTTATATTTATAAGAATGATTGTAAGTGAGAAGTTGGCTGGATTTTTAAGGACTGGTGTGCCTGTATGAGTTCCCTCTTTTGAATTTAGGAAACTTCCTTATTCCCAATATTTGTAGTATGAGAAGGCACAGTTCCTTATTCCTCACCACATTCTTCCCCACATCCTCATGTCCCATATCTCACATCACATATTCTTAGGCAAAATTTAAATTAGGCAATAACATTTTTGCTAACTTTTAAAAAGATTTGCTTCTTAATTTCTTTCTTGCTTTACTAATATACCCTAATGCCTAGGGGCAGTACCTAGGGATATACTTCCCCCCAAATTAGCCTCCAAATATCTTGATACCTATTAAGTGTAAATATACACTCATGTAGCTGCACACTAATGAAAAAATTCTGTTTAACTTGGGGGCATGTAAATTTCTTATCAAAATGACTAAACATTGTAAGGGAAAATTACCAGGTGGAGAAATGGAATGACTCAGAAATTCAAGCTGCTGTTATGGGCAGTTTAACCATTGAAAAGCCAAACAATACATACATCCATATGTTTCAAAATAAATTAATAAGTTAAATAAATTGTGGAGAGAAGAAGAAAGCAAGACAGAATAAGAACATCATAGTTAGTATTCATCACTGAGTTATCATTCACCTTACACCCATCAAATTGGCAAAGACAACTAAGGGCTATGAGAAGAGGATATAGTGCGATGATGTTTGAGTGAAGAGCATAGTTATTCACAACAACAAAAACAAGGGAAGAGAAATACTAGTTAGGAAAATTAGGCTTGGATTTTTATTTTTTTAAGCACAATAATAATAAAATCAGTTTTCTGAAACTTATATGGGCAAGCTTTAAAAAAAAATTTACATTGGAACATGATGTGTTCCAATTTCAATGTTGAGGAAATGGCTGTGATCCTTGATTAATTCAGCTTTGGTTCTCTTGCTTCATCTCCTCATTCCTCCTAATAGGTCAGCTTGTAATAAGATAAAAAGTAAAGTGAGTTCTCACAGGAGTATGGACATGGCACCTCTACCCTAACAGCAACAGAGTAGTAGTTACAACAGAAGGTTACTTCGTCCATTGAAAAGGGACAAAGATCACAAGAGGCAACGTGTTCCTCTTCTGGATGTTTCTTGCTTGAGAAAGAAAAAAAAAGTTTTCTTCTAGCTGCTATCTCAACTTAACCTCTTTTCTGAGGAACTTTACAAGTTGGGTAATTCAAGAATGCTTAGAGTTTTGTTTAGTTGTGTAAATTGTTATGTGAGACATAGTGATGAAAGAAACTTCAGAGATCTAATAGTCTAGCCCTCTTAATTTACAAATGAGGAAATTGAGGCCCAGAAAAATTATGCCATTATTGGCTGACATAAATTTTGAAATTGAGTCCTCTTCCTCCAAATCCAGTGGATACACTTTCCAAAATATCAAGGTAATTAGCAAAAAGATTTTTGCCATTGTTGTTGTGGTGTAGACTTATTTCCAAGAAGGATGGTTTATAAAGTTTTTTAAAATAAGTTTTATAAATGTCATTACAGTCATTTCCAGATACAGTTTCTCCATCCCCAAACTATGTCTAGAGTTAAACCCTCCATCATAAATAAATAAAATATTAAGCAAACAATAACTGCAGTAACAAGGTCTGACAATATATACAACATTCTGTATACAAGCCTTCTTCTCTGTCAAAGAAGGGAATGTACTTTCATTATCAACTCTCTGGAACATTGTTTATTTTTCACTTACTTAGAAGTTTGCCTTTCTTTCAGTGATCTTTTCATTTATATTATTGTAATCATTGTGTATGAAATATCATAATATTAAAGTAACATCTATTATTTTGTCCACTCAATTGTATTCCTTTTGCTAACAGTAATTTTAATAGTCTAATGTTTCCACATCTTCCTTTCACTTCCCACAGCATATTTTTATTTTTCTTAATTAATAAAACCAGAGCCCCAAATTCCAGCATCTTAACTTGCATTAGCAGAGCAGAAATCAGACTGTTTGATCTTGTTCCTCTGAAGGCAATTATGCTTTTAAGTGTCTGTCCCTGAATTTTACAGAGACTGTTTCTTATCTCTGTTATGTATTTCCTAGTCTTTAAATACTCACACTCCTTGAAACATCACAGAAAAGTATTGAAGTGACTAGAAAGGATTAGCTACTCAGTTTTATCTAGTACCTTGACCACTCTTTTGTACAACATACCAGATCAAGAATTCAACCAAAAAGAAAAATTACATTTTTTAAAAATTGAAAAGTGAAGAATCATTCCAGGTACTTCAAATGTGTTATTAGATAAATCTTTGCAAATATTAATATTTTCATAACAACTCTGGGAGCTAAGTGCTGTTATTATCCCCATTTTATGGATGAGAAAACTCAACTATTTGATGGAATTTAACACAAACACAAATATTATAGACATTATTGTTGTAAATCCTATATGTATTGCTCACTTATAAACTTTCAAGGAATATAGGTATTTTCCATAGGAGGCAAAGCTGATCCTTGATCCCTCCTTTAAAAAAAAAAAAATTAAAGCAAAAACAATCCTGTTATTATAATAGAAAGAATTTGTGCTGAAATTAATAGCAAGCTTCATTCTCTGAATCTTAATCATTAAGTAAATGAACAGATCAGGGATTTTAAGGTCCCTAGTATACCTAAGCTGTGAGGTCACAAACCAGACTTAACCCTCTTTGGTCTCATGAGGCTTTCACTCAGTGTGCTGAAATGTCACAAAGTTTAAAGCTCCCTAGAGCTAGATTCTTAATAGATCAGCAAAATAAGTCAAATGGGAGGAGAAACTATTGCTTTAGCATTTGTTTTCTTCATTCCAGATGAGTGCTGAAAGTAAAGGGACAGTCCCATGGAGTATAATATTTAAAGAAGAATCATGAGTGATATCATTCATTCATTCTTTATCCAACAAATAAATGCTTATTAAGTGATAGGTATGGTATTAGGCAAAGTAAGAGATGGAATAGCAACAATCTTTATTTAACTCCTACTGTTTGCAGTATACTGTGCAGGATCCTGGTAAAGATACAAATTTAAACTAAAGTCCATTCTTTCATAATCTTTCAAAATCATTTTTAATGGCTTTAGAAGCCATATTTGAGTAGGGAGATAACACACTGAAACAGATAGCTGTGTTATACAATATTATGGGATAAATTTATTAGAGAATTATAAAATAAAATGTTTATTCTTAAATTTAGTGAAGCTCATATAAAAATTATTGCCAGAGTCCTTGTCTATAATGATCTTAAAGTGTAGAAAATAGGATAAGTGTAGATATTATTGTGAAAGAAGTCATAAAATACAATAACAAGTCCTGTACAAGAGAAACAAATTATTTTAATATAAGGAAAGATTATAGCTAGTTGGGGAAACAAGCAAGGTTTATGGAAAGAATAGCATCTGAGAAAGACTTTGAAAAATTGGCAGGATTTAATAGGTAGGCAGTAGAGGTGGGTGGAAGATATTCCTTTCCCCAGTCAGGATTTTTCAGGATTTATTTTGGAGTGACATTCCCAAAAGACCTACCTTCTTTTAGTGTGGTGGTAAATAACAATCTGGACTGATCTGCCAGTGGACCATAAGCTTTGGGATTCCCTTCCAAGCTGTCCTAGTGACAGACTATGCCTGCTGTCCAAGGACCAGGATTATTTTGGAAGATATGTTGCTAGTTGATTAATTCTTTGAACACAGATAAAATAGATAAAAATACAAAATGTCTTGTACAGTTCAATCCTACTACCATAATAGTAACAGAATGGGATAAAAAGAGAGAAATGACCTAAGAATCACAGGTATAGTTTATGTATGAATACTTACTTAATTGTTGGTTAAATGTATATTTGTCCAGTGATAAACTTGGAGATATACTTCTGTGGAAACTAAATCATATCTATATTAGCATTTTCTCTGTAAATTAAATCTCAAGACATAAAGGAGTGAATAAATTAGTTTGAGTTGTTGGCTTCCTCTTATGTGCAAAAACATTAAGACACATTATAGGATACTTGGGCACTTCACCTTGCAGTAGTCATACTGAGTTTATAATCAGGAAGGAACCTATATAGATTATGGCAGTTTTTACTCCAGAATCCATTGTAGGATATAAAGAAATTTTATAGATAACCCCACAAAATCTTCTAAAATAAGCTATGTTTTATTTTGATATAATGTGAAACTTCATTTTGTTGATAATTATGAGGGAGGATGATGAAAATGCTAGAAAATATAGTAGGGAGATCAAAAAATGAAGATGATAATAGGCTTTTAGATTTTTCAGCTTCCTTGTTACATTCCATCATGAATGTTTTTTCAAGACAAGGGTCAGAAGGTCCTGGACATGATATATAGTCAAATAACATTACACATTAATAATAAAAAGGTAAAAAATAATTGGTTGCTGATTTGGGTGCAATTTCATAATTTCCTGTCTATGTAGAGTAAGAGGAAAGAGCAAATTAAAAGAAGGGATAAATATAAGGAATATCATTCAATTTAAATACAACCCCTCTTCACTGATTTGTTCGAGCAAACTTACCTTCTGAAAAATGCAAAGTTCACAAAAATTAAGATATTGATGCTGAAACCATCTCTCTAAAGAGTCTAAGTAATATATGATAGTTGCCACAATAAAGAGGCCAAAGAACCCAGAACCCAACTCAACCAGCAAACACTTGCTTCCCTTGCTAAGTAGAGAGTCATGGCAGTCAGGGATAACTAAAATTGAGAATATAAAAATCATTTGTAAAATATTACAGAGAATGAAGAGTACATATGATTACAAGAAATATCATTACAAAACAGCAAGAAATAAGAAGGAAAAAACAGATTTGTAGGTATGTTAGCCTAAGATCTAACTTAGATCACCATCAAGTTAGTACCTTCAGGTTCAAGATACTTTTAGGAGAAAACATGATATACTAGAAGAAGCATGTGAGTTAATTTGTGTTCAGATTCCAACTCTTATCATTTACTGTAGCATAACTGAATCATGATTCTCACTTTTCATTTCCATTTGCCAGTTTTACAAGACTTTTTGTTGTAACTGGGCTAGTAAATTTCCATTTTCTTCTGATGTTAATCATTTTTCCTTGCAAGTTAATCAGAAGATTACAATTTAAAATTTTAAATCAATGGTTTCAAAACTCACTGAAATTTTTCATTTGAAATATTTTTAAACAGGTTATAGAATTGTCATGCTAAGCTTCTTTTAACTGTTCAGAGATAAAAATTTTAAAGGTCACAAGTGATCATTTTGATAATAAAAGCTCAATTTTTAAATGTCTTGCTAATCATGTCATATTTGTAGCTAAGATATCAAAGTACAGTCAACACTAGAAAGAAATTCATTTTTAAAGATAGTGAATATAGATCTTTACTTCAAATGAACTTGATGTTTTCAAGATCAGGAGTAGGGGAGAGGTGTCAGATGACATTAGATCATCATTATTTTGACTTTAATATGACTTACACTAGGAGTAGAGGAAATGCTTTCTCTGTCTTTTTTTTTTTTGCTCATTTATGCTTACATAATATTGTCTTCAATCTGCTGTTTCTTTGTATGACATCTCCATATTATGAGGTTTAATATAGATAAAATAATCTATAAATCCACTCAACCCAGCACACAAAAACTGCAATATCTTGCAGGACTTTGAAATCTAATAGCAACAAAAAATGAAAATGTCATTGTTATCTCCATATTTTGAATTACCCCTCTTCCTTAAAGATATGTGACATAATGACAATTGATCCAGAAGATAAAAGGAGAGCACCAGAGTCAGTCCACATGTTTAATATTAGTAAAACTCTAATTCTTTTTTTTAAATAAATATAAAGAGAAGTTCTAATAGTTTCTTCTTATACTTCAGTACTTCTTCCCTTCCCCTGGGTTTCATATACTCCATTTTGTAAACAACTGTCTTAGTGGGCTTATAGAGATTTATATCAAATATACTTATAGGCCATAAATATCTTCCTTTCAGTAATACTGTACATTCAATTTTTATATATACACTCCCAAGTGCTAACACAAGTACTTTGTCAGAAATTTCTTTGACATATGATCCTCTAAAGGTGAGTAGAAGGAATGAATCTGTGGTCAGATCCAGGAAATAAGTTCTCCTCTGGTGAAATATTATAATTGTTCCATCTGCTGCAACAGATAAAGATAAAGAATTGTGTTGAATTAGTTTTCTCTGACCCCAAATATAGGACTCTTTCTAGTCTAACAACTACCATTTTATGGATGAGGAAGCAAACTCAGAGTGGGTTGACTTACTTAAAGTTTTGTAGCAAGTTAAAGGAATGGGAAGGAGAATCAAGGTTTTTTAACTCGATATAATACTACTTAGTGCACAACTTTTCTCCTATTTGTCTCATCACTAAATTGTTTCTGTTCTACTTTATTCTTGTATTCGCTGGTGATGTATCATTCATCAAAAAAGTTAGGACTTGAAAGAGATAGGAGTTAGTAAAAATTAATTTGGAAAGATATTTTATGACTTACAACAGGAATGTCCAAGTATATAAATATTAAAAGAAACAAAACTGTACATCATTGAGAATAGTGGGTATGACATAGAAGAATAATGGTGGGCATGCCCAGCAATTCTTAGGACAGTAAAAAGAGTTGGAAATAATTCTTTTGGTATCAGATGGCTAATATATACAGTATATTACAGAGACATTATGCTCATGCATATATGCTATAAACAATATTATTTAGAAGCTGTGATACAAAAACAGTTAATATGATGATGTTATTATCATACTGGATGGCATAGAACATGCAACTAGAATGTGAATGGTGTATCTGCATTGTGCATCTTCAGATCTCTACTGCCTACAAAATACAGTTCAAACTTTCTGCATGATGCTCAAGGTCCTTCACACAACAGTATCACCTTGTCTTTCAGTCTTTTGTTATTCTCCTGCACACATCTCATTCATCTGCTTTATGGGTAAGGGAAAACTGAAGGATCAGAGAGGTTAAAGAAGTTGTCCAAGTTTACACTAGCAGTAACCAAACTTTGCTCTGAAGGATCAGAGAGGTTAAAGAAGTTGTCCAAGTTTACACTAGCAGTAACCAAACTTTGCTCTGAAGGATCAGAGAGGTTAAAGAAGTTGTCCAAGTTTACACTAGCAGTAACCAAACTACTGCTCAAGAGAGCAGTAACACACTCTCTTACTATCATTTCCTTTTTTTCAGTGTTTCTTAAGCCTATAATGCCTTTCTATAAAATGGCTCTTAAGAAAATGATTACTCTAAGACCAGATTGCTAGATGCTATTTCTTTCTATTAATAAGTCTATAGAGTTTACTTTGAAAGAATTATGTGTTTCCATGGGACAGAGAATTCTTTGCTATTTAGTTAAGTTAAAATCCTTATCCTAGTGGTTACCTTGTCCCTCTCTAGACATGGAGACCATCTTTAATATCCTAATCTTTACTTCACATGTTTGAAACCATTGAGTTGTAGGCTTCTATCTCAATTGACTACCTGTGATAAATCATTACAAGAAACAATAAGTTAATTTCTTCTCACTTCTCACTCCTTTTTTATATACTGTAATTGCATAGATGACAACAACAAATATTTCCTCAGTAACCCTCAGAGCAAGTAAAATTTTTAAAAACACACTAATATCATATCTTCTTTGCAGAATATAAACATTTTTATTTTATCTTTTTATGCTATAAACTTGGTTACCTCTCTTAAGAGTCTTTTGTTTAGTGAAAATTTAATTAAAATTCTATGCTCTGAATTTGTCAGGAATACTTGCATTCAAGTGACACTTAGTAAGTATGATCTTAGGGGACATCTCTGAGCCTCAGTTTCCTTATCTGAAAAATGGGAATAATATCTATAAAATTTTAATTATAGGATTGTTGTATGAATTGAATTGTATAACACTTTGAAAACTTAAAATCATCATAAGAAATCTAATGATTATTGTTATTTAATAGAAGAGTTTCAGATTCCTCCATTCTGCTGATATTATCTTTTTCCATAGAGAAGTTCTGCTTGTATGTATGTACGTATCATTTTTGGTATGCAAAAATTTATTTGCGTTTTGAAATGTTTGAAATATTTGAAATTTTGAAATGCTGTTCCCATCCTTTTTTTTTCATTTCTCATGGTTGATAGACTGTGTGATTCATGTTGCTTTTCCATTACATGTAAAGTATCTCTTCCTAATTATTTGTGATATTGTTTCTTTAAGGTTGAAGTCTTAGTATTCAGTGATTATATTTCTATATTAGTTAAACTTGGAGTTCTTTGAGCTTGTGTCCTATGAATTCTGTTGCCTCATATTTTCCTTCTATTTCCAATACTGCCAGAACATTTTTTCCTACAACTTGCTAAAGTATGATATTCAGATACTATGTTTCACCATATCAAAAGTCATGAAGAGGGAAACCTGAAATTCTCATATTTCACTGAATTTTGCTTCTGTTACTTTAATTGTTAACTTAAATGTTTATCCAGATTAGATTATTGATTATAGATTTAGAGTAGGAAAAAGCTAAGAGGTCATCTAATTCAGCTTTAAAAGAACAGGGTCTTTTATTGCATCTAGGGCCATCTCCAGTCCTCCTGATCTATATCTTGCCACTAGACCCAGATAGTTCTGAAAGTGAGATTAGTGAACTTGCACAGCCCTCTCTCACTTAAATTGAATTTTCTTGCATGTCATTGTATCACCACCCTGCTTTTATGGTCTCTTCAAAAATGAAGGAAAAACAACACAGCAAATAATGAAAAATGAAGTACCAAAGAGGTTGAGTGAGTTTCCTAAGGTTGCATTGACTGCAAATTTTGTATTTGCTTTCATAACTAGAATTTTTATAGGTAGCTCTTATTGCTAGGATTAGGAATTGTAAGATTTTTTTCTGACTTTTCTTACTCTAATACCTATAATCTGTTTGGTGAGGGATAGGGGTTTTTTTTGTTTGGTTGGTTTGCATTTTTGGATTTTTGAGTTTTGAAATTGGCAATCTCTTTTTCACAACCATTTCCTTTTTTTTTTTAATTCTCCTATAAGAACTCTAATTTTTATTGTTATTTCATTCTTTTTTTTTGTTTTAGTTCTTTTGTTGAACTTTAAAATCAATGTAGTTATTCACATCATTGTTCTGTTATCATTTTTGAGGGGTCAAGTTATTACTGTAGAATTACCCCTTCAAGGACTTGCCTCATTTTAAACTGTAATATTTATTTTAATGATGCCTTTCTTTTGTTTTCAATTTCATTTTTAAATTTTTCTACACGTATTCACCTCTGACATTATTTCCTTGCCCCTATTTTTTGTTATTTTGTTATTATTTTGTTTTATTTGGCATATTTCTTGATGTTTTGAAACGTTAAAGAAGCTGATTTGGACATGGCCTCTCACTTAACCATTTTGCTTAAGAGCCCTGGTTTGGGCAATGTATTCTTTAAATAAAGGATGTATTGTAGGATTACTACCTCCTCTAAAGAAGAAGCCAACTTGTGCCAATGATTAGGGTAAAATATGTTATTTGAGGAAAAAGTGGTGCCTGAAGAATAAAGGAAATGGTTCAAACTAATTTGAAAAGATAAACAGAATGCTGTTCCAATATCAAACCACAAAGTTTACTGAAGTAAACTAACCCAAAGACTTAGGAAGGAATTATGAAATGGAAACCAAAATGTTAGGGAATAGGGAAGGGAGGGAAAGGTGACAGTGGAAAATACCACAATAGGGCTGGCATAAATTGATAATGGGAAATGGGATAATGGGAAAAACAACAATTTTGTTTTGTTTTTTTAAATCTTGGATGAAATTCTTTCCCAATATTTCTAGTTCATACAATATTCCTCTATGATCCAGTTCCCTACAAGTAATATTGACAAAGTAAAATGTGAACAGAAAAGATAGATTAAAATAGTGAAGATGTAGAAACCATATCCTTAGCAGAGTTCAAGAAACTAGTTATGTTTAACCTGAAAAATGAAAGGCTTCAAATATGTAATGAGCTATTATATCACAAATGGAGTTGACTTTGTATCTGTATGGGGAGAAAACAGCAGAAATAAATTGAAGTTGATTACACTACCTGTATTTGCATTCCAACCTAACTGATCTACTTGCTGTTTTTCTTTTTCTGGGTCTATATCCCTGTCTCTGTGCCTTCGTGTCATTTGTTCTCCATGTCTGGGATATTCTCTAGGCTTCCTTCAAACTTTATATACCATCTCCTATAGGATCTTTTACATAATTTCTCCAGTTCTTGATGTTCATTACCTCCTCAGTTGTATGTGAATACTATAATTCTTATGTCAGTTTTATACATTAAAATTCATATAATTTATAAATAACATAAAAATATATTTTATATTTTGTCATATAATTATACACACACACACACACACACACACACACACGCTTATGTATACATATTATATTCCCTCAATAGAGTGTAAATTTCTTGAGGACAGAAACTGATCTTGTTATCTCTTCATACTACCATTACCTAGCATAGTATCTACCATGTAGTAGATGCTTAAATAAATACTTATTTAATAGAAATGTCAGAACTAATTAATAAATAGGTAGATTACCTGAAGAAGTAATAAGTTAATTAACATTTCATACATTCAAGATGAGGGACTTATGTTAGAGATATTTTAGAGAGGTTTCTTGGTTTGGGATGGGATGTTGAACTAAATGCTTGTAAGGCCCTTTCCATCTCAAAATCTAGAGAATCAGCTAGCAAAACTTCATGAGTTAGTAAGATATACTTTTTTTCATTTTTTGATTATTCATTCATATCAATGAAAAATATTAAGCACATCTTGAATAATACATATATACTTATAAATTTTATATATATGTATATATATAACTTGTCAGCAAATTAGGTATATTATGAATTACACAAAAATAGATATTTTAAAAGCATGAAATAAAGAAGAAATAATGTTTTCAAAATATTTATTTTGTTAGTGGTTCACAACCCTTTTTGTTCTCATTAAATTAATAATATTAATATTTTACATCAATATGATTGAATAGAATTATTTTATATTATTTCAGTACCTATTTGGTAGAGGTAGAGATGAAAACAATTATTTTCATCTCCAAAAGATTAGCTTTAAACACCTTCTCAAGTATGATGGTATTATGCTATTATTAGCCAATAGCTTGAGGCTCTTTCAAAAAAAATTCTTATTTATACATTTATTTATTTTAATAATTTTATTTAAAGTTTTGAGTTACAAATTCTATTCCTTCCTTCCTTACCTCTTCCCTCCTTGAGATTGTAAACAATCAGACATAGGTGATACATGTGTAATTATGTATAACATTTCCATATTAGTCTTGTACAAGAAGACTTGAACAAATGGGAAAAAAAGAAAATGAAAAGTAGCATGCTTCAGTTTGTATTTAAATAATATCAGTTCATTCTCTGGAGGCAGATAGCATGCTTCATCATTAATCCTTTGAGATTATTTTGGATCATTGTATTGCTAAGAAGAGCTAAGTTATCTCACAGTTTTTCATTGAATAGTATTTCATTGAATAGAATTGTGTACAATGGTCTCCTAGTTCTGTTCACTTAATTTTTTTTTAGTCTATGTCTTTCCAGTTTTTTCTAAAATCATCCCGCTTTTTATTTCTTATAACACAATAATATTCCATTACAATCATATACCACAAATCATGTATGCATTTTAGCCTTTTCTTCGTATATAATGTGAAATGTTGATCTGTACCTACTTTTTGGAGGCAAATATGAGGATCAGATGAGATAGTATTTGTAAAGTGCTTTACATACAGTAGGTGTTTAATAAATGCTTGTTACTTTCTTTGTTTTCTTTCTCTCTGTTGTGTATTACCACATATTCTCATACATACTAGCATCATGCCAGTAGAAAGGACACATGATTTGTTATCCAAGAACAAAGATTTCAGGCCTAGTTCTGCTGGCAAGTATTTATATGACTTTGAGGCAATCATTTATCCACTCTGGATCTTAGTTCATTCATCTGTAAAATGTCTGTGACTGCTCCTTTCCCTTTAAATCTGTGTTATTATGACCTCGTTTGAATAAAAGTGCTGGAAATCTATTTTTCCAGCAGAAGGGGCCTTCTTTTGATCCTATTGTGGCCACCTGGAGTCTAGAGGTTGGGGAGGAGGGTTGTAAAATATACATAATTTGCATAGCCACTGGACACCAGTTTAATTTCTACCTCTTTGCCCTCAGGGATCTTTTTTTTTTTTTAAGACTGATTCCAGGAAAAAAATTTTACATATATGAAATGCAAAACTATTTCTAACTTAGTTTTTCTTTATCTGAATTCATAAAAATCATTTTGATCCTGGGAATGATGTGTATTTTAAGTCATTGAAGTTGTTTCAGTTTTTGTTAAACACATTTGTAAAAGGTAATTGTTATTATTTACTCTGTGTGTGTGTGTGTGTGTGTGTGTGTGTGTCCATGTGTGTGCATAAAGAGAGAGGAAAGGAGGAGAAAGAAAGGGAAGGGGGAAGGAGGGAAGGAGGGAGAAAGACAAAGATGCCATCCTGTGCTTTTTAGAAAATACTGGGGCAGGTAGGTGGCAAAGTGAGTAGAGCAAGTCAGGAGGACCTGAGTTCAAATATGACCTCAGATATTTAACACTTCTTAGTTGTGTGACCCTGGGCAAGTCATTTAACCCCAGTTGCCTGAGAAGAAGGAAAGAAGGAAAGAGGAAGGGAAGGAGGGAAGGAAGGTAGGAAGGAAGGAAGGAAGGAAGGAAGGAAGGAAGGAAGGAAGGAAGGAAGGAAGGAAGGAAGGAAGGAAGGAAGGAAGGAAAATACTTAAAAGAATCTTGTCTTTGCCCCATAGGTCATAGTGATCTAGCTTCACAGTCAGAGTCTTATCAGGGGAGAAATCATTTTAGAAACAGAACAAAGATTGAATTGGACTTTGGCAAAGTAGTAAGGACTGAAAGTGATTGAAATGACCAACTTTTAGGTGCTAGATAATGATTGGTATGGTCATAACTCATGTAATTACTTAGTTCAATGTAAGAGCTTTGTTTACTTTGGGCATATATACAAAAAATTTTCATATTATTGAAAACTAGTTCTGTAACCCTGATTTAATTGTCATTTTTTACAGCTATTGAATATGAGTATGGTAGCCCACTACTTTATTGAGAGCTTAAGGGGAAATGGATGTCTTATACTGACTTCATTTAAGGCTTATAAAGACAACCATTTACAGTGAGTAAATTATTGATAAATCAAAGGTCAAATTAGTAATGACTTTGTATAGTGAATAGCCACAAAACTCAATACCATCATTTTCCAAGTCATTACTATGATGTGATGCACAGAAGTTACTGTTAAATATACCCTCTTTAGAAGATGAAACTTCCAGACCATTTATCACATGTCTTTGCTTCCTGCCTGGCTTAGGAATTGAACACAAATTACATGATCCAACAGCTGTTAGCATAAGATTAGACACTATTTTTTTTTTCCTTGGGTTTTCTTTTCCTAAATAGTGAAATAACATGGCTCTGATCGAATGAATAAATTAATTGAAATTTCTACTTGCATTCTTATAGCTCTCTGATTAATTAACACACTATAGAATGCAATTGCTGACTGTACAACATGTGTATTCCTTGTTTTTCAAGGTTTGGGAAAATCTGGGAATCAGAAATAGTTTTTCAAAATGTTGATATGATCTGATTCTTTTACTTGTACCATAGAGGGAGGATCCTCTCTTGGCATAAATGAATCATTTGCCTGTAGTTTTTTCCCTTGTACTTTGTGATAAGAGAAGAATTTCAGTCAGTTACAGTCCAGGGAAGAGAATGTAATAATACAAATACCACTAAACCTTTATTGACACAACCTGGTTTTCCCTCTTGTGCATGCATATGACAAACAGACATTGTTTGGAGTTTTATGGACAAGAGACTAAAAAAAATCTAGTTAGCTAAAATCATGGTTCATTATCATTAAGAGCCTTCGCTAATCTGGATATATTTGTACTATTTTTTAAGGTAGTATCT
The DNA here is from genome assembly GCF_016432865.1 of Antechinus flavipes. Classification (NCBI taxonomy): domain Eukaryota; kingdom Metazoa; phylum Chordata; class Mammalia; order Dasyuromorphia; family Dasyuridae; genus Antechinus; species Antechinus flavipes. The sequence goes on along the minus strand of NC_067398.1, from coordinate 225,843,209 downwards.
GGTAGCATATGGGAGTAGGCTTCAGGAAGCCTTTCTGCTTCAACTGTTTGTGTCCTGGATTAAAAATACTAAAATGTGTCAGGACAGCTAGATACTGCCAGTTCTTCAACCCACTAGCTGACAAGCCATTTAACCCCTTTAAACTTCATGCCCTTATCTATAAAGTGGATAGATTTGGCTCAATCTCTAAGATTCTTTTTGATTTTCACAAGATTGCATGCCATCATTCTTCTTTTACTCAGTTCACTCTCTGATGGTAACTCTACTTCCTACATTGACTTCCTTAAATTACTCTCCCCAGGAATTGCCAGATAAAAATTCATTAGCAATGGCAGCAAACATAGAGGAGAGAGTGTTATATTATTGGAACATCACAGTGTTGTTTCAGAATGGGAATGATATAAATGGCTTTGGTGTATAGCTGCCATATGTTCCTTTGTGGAGTTGTCAAACACTTCACTTTGTTTCAGCGCTGAAAATATTTTTCTTTAATTCATCCCTGTTTATTTTCCTCTTTAAAAATGACTTACTGATGTTCTTTTTAAAATATCATTTTTTTCTTCTAATATAACTCCCTTCGCCTGCCCCAGATTAAAGTTTCTCGTAACAAATTAATAAAGGGAGAAGTGGTATCACATGCCTATTTTCCCTGCCATTGGAGCTAGTGGATTGCATGTTTTCTGAGCTGGAGTAGACCTAATGCCAATTGAGAACCTGCACAAAGACTGCAATAAGATGGGCTGACAAGACTGAGGGACCAATAAGCTATCTTCTTGTTGTTATTTAATCATTTCAGTCGTGTGTGATTATTAGTGGCCCCCTTTGGTGCTTTCTTGGCAAACAAACTGGAGTGGTTTGCCATTTCTTTCTCTAGCTCATTTTATAGATAAAGAAACTGAGGCACAAGCATGGTTAAGTGACTTGCTCAGAGTCATACAACTATTAAGTGTTTAAGGATGGGTTTGGACTAAGACTGTGCTAATAATTTCCTACAAAAATAAACATGATCTTGGATTTTCCAAAAACCTTTGGATTTATTTAAAATACATATATTCTTGAAACAATAAAATGTAGTAAAAATATATTTCATTATTTAGGAAATTATCATATTTTGAAAAAATGAAAAGCCAAATGTGTCCTAGCTTTTCTAATTTTGCAAAAACTTCTAAGATTAAAGAACATGTTATGAACATCATAAAAGCCTAATCTTAATTACTGCTTATTTCTCTGCTAGCAAGTTTTATAATCTTCAGTATGATTTATAGTTCTTGTATTCAAAAATTGTATACTGGGTTGTCTCTTAGATTTTTATGCATTTTGTATTTGTATTGAAAAGAATTTATCTTCTTCCTAGTTTTGTTAATAATATACAGAGAAATTGATGATTTTTGTCAGTTAAATTTTATCACCTTCTGTTTTACTAAATTACTAATTATTTTTATTGTTTTTCATTGATTTTTTTTTAGGATTTCCCAAACAAAACATTTTATTAGTAAATAGTGATAATTTTACCTTCTTTCCCTAAGGTTATTCTTTTCTCCCCACCCCCCATTTTCTTGTGTCATTTCCATAACTAGCATTTCTACAATTGTATTAAGTTATGGTAATGAAAAAATTCCTGACTTTACCTTTGATCTTACTGGAAGTACTTTTTAGTGTTTTTTTTTCATTTGCTCTTGAAAAGGAGAGAAAGGAAGGGGAAAAGCATTTATATAGCATCAAATATGTGCCAGGGACTGTGTGATTTTTGATCTTTTTATTCTCCTTCTAAGAGCTAAATTTCACTTGTTATCACTTATTTCAATTTCTCTTTCATTTCTTCCAATGAGCCACCCATGGGGGTCTTTGTGACCAATTAATTCATCTCAAGAGAGGAGTTGCTTTTTTTTTTTCTTCTTTTGGAATTTTTTCATGGATTCTCTTAACTCAGTTTTGTTTCTTCATTATATTTTCTTTTTTTTTTTTTGCTCATATTTTCAGTTTCTTTGTTAGAAATACTGTCGGAAGTCCCTATCTATGCTGTTTCTTGAACACTCTTCTTCACTCTATAGTTAACTGAATTATTGTTGCTCCATTTTTTCAGTGGGTGACTGATAAGTACAAGACCAAAATCAGTCACATTGAACTCTCAGTTCTTTGTTTTTCAGCTTGAAGATAACTAAAAAGCTTGAATGATAATAACTTCTTGGCCCTGTTTCTTTTTGTAATGTTGGTCTGGGAAACCGGGGTCAAGATTGTGACCCTAAATGTAGGGATTTGTTTTCCATGACCATATATTTTTATTAAAAGGGTGAGGTTTTTAATCTTTTAAACTGGGGAGAGGTGTGTGTGTGTGTGTGTGTGTGTGTGTGAGAGAGAGAGAGAGAGAGAGAGAGAGAGAGAGAGAGAGAGAGAGAGAAAATAAATACTTAGTAACTGAAAAATAAAATGAAAGACTAAAAAAAGAAGTATGTGCATTTTCAAAATTTCAAGAATCAGCTGTGGAATTCAGTTCTTTGTCTTGGACAGACATTTTCTGTCTCTTGTATCCTTTGCTCTATATACATTAGTTTACCTATTTGGGAATTACTCAAAAATATCCACAAAGACTGAATACTTACCCACATACCTGAATTAAACCCCCATAATATTTCAAATAGCAAAAATGATCGGAGAGAACATGCTGAGGAGATGGTTTTGGAATCTACCATTTACTTAAATCTTCAGTACTTAACCATTCATCACTTATCAATAAATACATCAATTATCAATTCTTCACTGATACAGTTAACTTTTGAGTGTTCACAGCTATTATTTTCTAGTTATGTCACTATGTCACAATATAAAATATTTAAATACAAAACACAAGATTGTGGTCTGATTTGGGATAATTAAGCTTTGTATTCTATGGCTTTAGGTTTTGTTCCTCCACTATAGGTAATCCTGGACTGAAGTTCTTTTATGTGTTTCTGGACAGGTTGAAGAATCTGGGAATTGAGATGCAGAGGGAAGGGTTCTTAGTTTTTTCCCTGTAGGAATTATTTCTGTGGTGTTTGTTTAAGTTTTTCTCTCTTTATTGCAGTTCTTTTCTATGATTCCTGGTTTTAGAACAAACATTCTTAGCTTGGGGTCCATAGATAGGTATCATAGAGTCCATGAACTTAGATGGAGAAAAATTGCATCTTTGTTTTCACTAACCTTTGGTTTACTTTATAATTCTATTTATTTTGTTTGATGTTTTTAAAAAATATTATTCAGAAAAGGGGACAATAGGCATCAGGCTACCAAATGGGTCCATAAAACTAAAAAAGTAAAGAACCTCTTTGCTAGAGGAAACTGAGATTTATTGGAACTATTCATGTAACCATCTGTGCTAGAAGTGTTCCCATTCCTTTTTGTTCTAGTAGTGTAGATGTTTTATGGATCAATTTGTTTTGCAAATAATAATTTGTATCTCATAGAAATAACATGATATGATTTAATAGTTTGCCTTTTTAACATTTTGGAGAATTATTTGAAGTTACTGCTGAAAATCTTGAAAAATTTATTTAAGGTTTTTCATGTTCAGAATTGATATTCCAAATTATCTTGGGGAGAAAAATTTGTGGATGGGCAGGAGTCATCACCTATAATGGCCTTTAGAATTTTTTTTTCTTATGAAGGTATACTCACCTCGTTCAAATTATCTCAAATTTTTGGTTTCCTAGAGTTTTACAACAGGGAGAAATGGTGGGAAACTTTTCAGGAAAGGAGAGCAGAGGAATAAGTTTTTTTATTCCAAGTGTAATATGCTCATTTTGTCCTCTCTGCTTACAACGTGGAACTGACCCCAAAGGTGCCGATAAGAGAAAGAATAAATCGGTAATTGCTCCCAGACTTCTAGTCTGATATAAAAGTCAGTTGGTTTCAGTGGACCATCCAGGAACACGAGCTCTTTTGTTTGCTCTTGAAAGTTTAGCACTTGAATTTCGGGATGGGCTGTTTAGTTGGTTAGAGAAAATGTGGACGCCTCATGCCAGTGCCTGTTTACTTTAGGAAATGAGAATGAAGGGTATTGTGTGTGCTGTGGAAGAAAGTGAACAGGGACTTCATTGTATACCCTGTGAACAGAAACTAACCAGTGACAAGATGGGAGACCCCAGGCTGCCTACCCAGCATCCTCCCCTGAAAAGTCAAAATTCCTGGGAACTCCTTGGCAGATGTCTGAATGGCTTATGGTGTTTCAGTGTGTGATAGAGAGTGGTTTCCTCTTCCACTTAAAAATGGGCAGAATATGATACAGACACAGCCTAAGAAATCTCAAAACTCCAGAGTGTATGTCCTATTCCTCCTTCACCCTCCCCCAGAGAAGAGAAAGCAGAAGGAAGGTACAAAAAAAGGAACAGAAAAAGGAGTGGGTTTCCTCAGTCTGTGCTAGATTTTTGCAACAGCTCTTGACTATTAATTCTTCTGCTAATATTCCAGACTGATGGCATGTCATGTGGTTCCCCATCTGCCTGCCAGCAGTTAAATTTTGGTTCAATTAATTTTACATGCCCTTACCCACTGTTATATTATCTACATGTAGAGAATGCATACTTACTAGAAAATTTGTGCTTTGGTAGTCCATATTTTTTTAGAATAACTGCCTTTCTCATTTAATCAGTAAAACAGTAAAATTATATGTCCATTTGAGTGACAATAGTTTCAATGAATAGATCTACTGAATCCATTATCACATACTAAGTTAAATTTACTTATTATCACACCTAGCCAGGATGATATTTTTATTTATATTTATTATTACTTATATTTATTTATTATATGTATATTTTAATATATTTATGTTTATATATGTTTATTTATTATTTATATTTATTATTAGGGTGATATTTTTCATTAAGATATATACTAGCAATTTGCCACCCAGGTTAAAGACACTAAGCTACTGAGGAAGGCACATTTGCCCTAAAAGGTTCAAGGAAAGCAAACTTTTATGGTGCTTAGATCTATTCAATTCACTTGTCCATTCAGAAACTCTCAATGGCTCCTTCCCTGACTGCCAGATAAAGTCCATATTTCTTAAGTTGTAATTTAAGATCCTCCTTAATTTTCTTCTAACTCTCTAGTTTTATACTTTTCTGTCTTGTAGAAAAAAATGAGGCTGGTGACTTTGCCTAGATCTCCCTCATTTAAATCCAATTCACTTGCATGTCATGTCATCATTTCTCTGATGTTATGATCCTCTTTAAGAATGAAGGACAAACAACCACCTCTCATTGGACAACACAGTTTCTCTTCTCTTTCTCTTTTTTTCTCCTCTCCTCCCCTCTCCTCTCCTTTCTTCTGCTCTTCTTTCCTTTCCTTCCATCTCCTCCCTTCTCCCCTCCTCTCTTCTCTGCTCCCCTCTCTTCCCTTCTCCTCCCCCTCTTCTCTCCTCTCTTTTCTTCTCCTCTTTTCTCTTCTCCTACCTGTAATTTTCAATAGTTATTGTCCACTAATAAATAGTACAGGCCTGCATGTATTTTGTAGTAGGATGACCTTGCCTTTCTTCTCCATCCTTATGTCTCTGCCCATGCTATTCTCTATTCATAGAATATCTTCCCTTTTCCTTATTTCCTGTTCCCTATTCATTTATCAAGACTTAACTCAAATGACACCTTCTCTGTGAAGGCTTCCCTAATCTGAACTCAAAGTGATCTCTCTCTAATATATTTTCCTAGCACTTCTGTACTTTTATAATCATATATATATATATATATATATATATGACTTGATTCTCATTTATCTATCTGTATATATATATACATATATATATATATGACTTGATTCTCATTTATGTATCTGTATACATGCTTTGAAAACTGCAGCTTTATCTCTCCTGATATCTATTCAGCATTTTGTTCAGTAAATTACAAATAGTAGGTATATAAGTTTGTTGAATAAGGAAATACTGTTAGAGTATCAATAGATCATTAAAAAATAGGGGACATGAGATCCACAAATCTAATCCCTTTGTTTTATAGGTGAGAAACAAATACCCAGAGAAGCTCAGAGAAAGTGCTTATGCCATAGTGGGTTGGGTTGTGAAAGTATTTCATGTAAACAAATTGCTTTTGAATTTAAAACTCCCATTCATCTGGTGACTCTTAAATGTTAGTAAAATATTAAAATGATAGTAAACCAAGACATTGAAGTGTTTTTAGTTTTAAAAACAAAATAAAAATTGGCTGATTTGTTAAGGAGAAATACATTCTACCTTTAGATCAGTTTTTAAGATTTGAAAGGAGTCCTGGATCATAATCAGTCTCAAATTCAACATATCCATAGCAGAACTTAATCTCTAAAACGAAACCCTTTTGCAAATTTTCTTATTTCTGTTCAAAATATGCCATCCTTCTAATCTCCAGGTTCACAACTTTTCATTTTCTCCCCACACATCCAATCTGTTGCTAAATCTTTTAATTTCTACCTCTACAACATTTCCCACAACTGTCCCACTCCCTCTGCTCCAATAATAATAATAACAAATAAAAATAGCATTTCTCTGGAGCTTTATAATTTGCAAAGTACTTTATAGGTATTATTTCATCTTAGAATAACCCTGTGAGATGGTACTATTATTATCTTCATTTTATACATGAAGAAATTAAGGCAAACAGATTAAATGATTTGCATGAGGTCACACAGCTAGGAAGTGAATGAGGACAGATTTTAAATCAGTTTTTCTTGACTTTAGGTCCAGTGTTTTATCTATTGTTCCCCCTTGCTATCATCCATCTTAATTCTAGCCCTCATCAACCTTCATTGTGACTATTTAAACAGTCTCTTAATTAGTTTCCCTTGCCTTAAGTTTGTTTCTTTCTAATCTTTACATAGCTGCCATGCTCAGAATTGATGGTGTCAATTTCCTACTCAATAAACTTCAGTGGCTCCCTGTTACCTCTGGTGTCAAACACAAATCTCTGAACTTGCCATTTAAAACCCTTTAGAATCTGGCCCTAATTTACCATTTCAGTCCTATTATTTTTTAAGTAGGATTTTGTTTTCCCTCCAATTATACATAAAAACAATTTTCAGCATTTAAAAAAAAAATTTGACTTCCAGATCTTCTCCCTCTCTGGGATAGTAAGCAACCCGATATAAGTTATACACGTGAAACTTATTTCCATATTACTCATTTTGTGGAAGTAAATTCAAACCAAAAAATGCCCCAAAACAACTAAAGAAAGTTAAACAATAGTGTGCTTCACTCTGCATTCAGACTTCACCAGCTCTTTCTCTGGGGGCAGATGGCGTTTTTCATCACCAGACCTTTGGTATTGTCTTGGATCATTGTATTGCTAAGAATAACTTGTATATTATGTTTTTCTGGTTCTGCTCACTTTTTTCCAGGTTTTTCTGAAATCATACTTCAAATCATTTCTTATAATACAATAGTAGTAAACCACATTCATATACCACAACTTCTTTAGCCATTCCCCAGTTGATGGGCATCCCCTCAATTTCCAGATCACAAATTTCTATCACAAAAAGAACTGCTATAAATATTTTGTACAAATAGGTCCTTCCTTTCACATACACCTCTTTTTATTTCTTTCAGTTACAGAGCTAGTAGTAATATTTCTGGATTAAAAGGTATGCACAATTTTATAGCCCTTTGGGCATAGTTCCAAATTGCTCTCCATTATGGTTGGATCAATTCAAAATTCTACCATAGTGTATTAGTGTAGCAATTTTCCCACATCCCCTCCCAACATTTTCCTTTTTTATTATTTTTCCTTTTCTGTATTATTAGTCAGTCTGATAGGTATGAGGCAGTACCTCACAGTTGTTTTAATTTACATTTCTCTCTATTAGAAGAGTGATTTAGAACATTTTTATATAATTATAGTTGTTTGATAACTTTTTCTAAAAATTGCTTATTCATATCCTTTGACCTTTGGAGAATGACTTGTATTCTTTTAAATTTGAATAAATTCTCTATATATTTGGGAAATATAGCCTTTATCAGAAACATTTGTTATAAAATTTCCCCCATGTTTTTGTTTTCCTTCTAATCTTCATTGTATTGGTTTTGTTTGTGCAATAACCTTTTTTATTTTAATATAATCAAAATTAATCATTTTGTATCTTGTAATGATCTCTATCTCTTGTTTAGTTTCCATGCATAAAATTAGCAGTAATTGAGTGGGATACAGGATGCAGTAATAGGGTAGAAAGATGTGACAATCCAATTCCAGACCATTCCTAGGGTTATAAGAAAAAACTGGGTCAGACCTCTGTTTTTCTGTATTGGTTTTAGGTCTTCCTTGTTGATATCTGCAAAGCTAGTAAACTTCACTGACTGACTATCAAATTAAAGTATAAACTTCCTGAGTGGTAGCCATGTTCTTTCCTGGATTGTGCTATAGCCAGCACTACAATGTCTTGATGTTTAAAATCACATCTTTATTAGGTGGTTTTTCTTTGTTGGTTTAAAGTCTTCCTGTTAACATCTGGAAAGCTAGTGAATTTCCCTGACTGACTATAGAATTAAAGAAAGGTATAAACTTTCTAAATTGTAACCATATTCTTTTCTGTATTATGCTTTAGCCAGCATTGCAGTGTCTTGATGTTAAAATCACATCTCTTTTGGATGGTAAACAATAAATATCACCAACCAAATTCTCTTTAGTCCTAAAGGCTCTAAAGTTCTGTACTTATGTAAAGAAGAGGTGGGGGTGAAAGGAGACAGGGAGAGATAGAAACTGCATTATTAACTTTAAGTTATATGTCCTTTTTATAATAAACACATATATTTGACATCATTCTCCCACATTAATTTATTCATACATCCCTATCATGCCCAGGAGGATGTTCTTTCCGGGACAGGGTGAAAACAACTCAGGACTTCACTTAATGTACTTTTGATTTGTCACTGACTACCCCCTTCCTCCAGTAGAACAGGTCTATATAACATGTTCTGTGGTCTACTGGCTTTGATTTCTTTCTTCAGCCTAGTGACCTGAGCCTTCCTCTGATACAGGGGAATTCTTATAGCAAAGTGAATAATAAGTCCATGGACCAAGTGGTTTGTTGGAAGATGAAGGATGTTGTTGAACTGATCTGAGCACTATAAAATTGTACCTTCCTCCAATTTCTTGTATATCCCTCAGCAACTCAGCATCTGACCAAGATGGCAAATAATTAATACAGGTATAAATGAAAGATACCACAATGGCTATTCTCGATAGGGTGGATTCAGTTCAATTGATGGATCTATTCACTGAAACCAAGTTCGTTTGAACCAAATGTGATTCCTTCTAATCTAGCTTGGACAATTTGGGAGTAAGTTTGAATGTACCCTAAGAAACTCAGTCTGTTCCTAGCTTACTTCTGGACAAAAAGACTTCCAGGGAGTGGGTTCATGCTAGTGGACTCAAGAACTCTTAAAACCAAGAGGCACCAGGTTGCCTGGAGTGATAAAGAGTAGCTCAGGTTAGAAATGGAGCAGGTCCAAGCTCTCTTACCTGTCAGCAGGTTTGGACTCTTGCATTTCTAGCCTGGGTGAGATAGGTATATTCAGTCTATACACACTCACACACTCATACTTTCTTACTTTAAATTCAATGTAAATCAAAGAAGTCAATGTAGAGTCAATCCATTCCTTTTTTCCCCCTGACTTCCCCTCCATCTACATTAAATAAATGCCTAGCATAGATTTCTTGGCAAGCTAAGACTCAAACATGCTGAAGTGAAGGCAACATTTTACAATGGAAAAAAATCAATGAACAAGTGCATATTAATTGCCTAATATGTGCCAGACATTTCATTAAGCACTAGAAAAGAAGTCTGGATGTAGAATTAGAGGACTTTAGTTTGAATTGTTTTATTATCTGTAAAAACCACTTAAGGCCTGTTTCTTTCTGCATAAAATGAGAGAATAGGCCTTAATTCAGTATTATCAAACTTAAATAAAAATGGGAACCACTAAACTATTATATAAGAATTCCTGAAACTGCATATTGACCTTGAAAACCACATATTGATAATTATTTATGCTCTGTTGTATTTTCATTTATTTTGTTAACTATTTCTTAATTGCATTTAATCTGGTTCTAAGCCACACTTAGAATGTTAAGGACTTGGCTATGTATTTATTAACACCTCTTGCCTAGATTACTTAATAGGTCCCTTCTGTCTCTATCCCTGTAAAAAATGTGATTTTTACATCTTTTTTTGCCCACATCTCCATTAGGACCAGTAACAATAAATGCATTTATGGCTGTGCAAATTCTAATACTAACAAAGGCAGAGGAACTCATTTCAAAATGGGATGTTTTATTCACTTCCAATCAGTTCATCAAATATTTATCAAACATTTACCATGTTTAAGGAAGACACTGGCTGGTACTAGGGAGGGGAAGTTTTATAATGACACAGTGTCAAGCTTTAAGGAGCTTAAAATTAAATATGATCATCTCAAATATATCAAACTAGCAAATCTAATCAGTGTATCTTCACTGTAGTTCTCACCAAAAGGCAATTCCGGTTTGATTGAAATCACTCGATTTGTAATATCCTGGGTTTGGACCCTGGTCACCTGTTTTTCTGTGGGCAAGTCAATTCCCTGGGCCTCAGTTCCTTTCTCTTTAAAAAGAGGGGATTGAATTAGATGATTCTAGAAGCCCTTCTAGCATTAAATTTTATGAACTATGATCTTAGCTAAGTAAATTCTGGTATAGAATAAAGGTGAGAAAAATATGCATATAAATAACTTGGAGAATATATATATATGATTACATCAAAAGTAAATTATGTAATGTAATACATACTTTTGTTAAAAATCTTAAAGTAATATTCTTAAACTTTTTTTTTCATTTATTAAGCATTTTTTCTCCCTTCCTATCCCTATCCCACTCCCTGAGTAAAATATAAAAGATACATATATAATCCTTGTACTATCTGAGCTTGTCAGGAAAAACAAATTCCAGTATTAACTTTCTGAAGAAATTCATTTCAGATTCTGAATCTTTAGTGCATCTTTTTTCTATCACAAAGTGGGCAGTGCTCTTCATGAGATCTCTACCACCATAATCGATCATTCCATTGATCATATTTCTTGCAGTTTTCATAATAGTACATTTATATGACATCGTTATGAAAATATAGATTTCTCTCTTCAATCTATTCACATTGCTTTCCATCAATTCATATGTGTCCTCTGAGGTTTATCTAAAACTATCTAAAATGTTCCTCATTTCTTATAACACAGTAATATCCCATTAAAACTTTCCTTTAAGCAAATAATTCATCTCGAAAATGGAAAGTGGAAAAACAAAAATAATTTACTTTGTTCTTCCTTGTTCTAGCCAGTATTTTTTTTTTCTTTAAACACTATGTAGCAATATATAGAAGAGAGAGCATGTTATTACTACCAAGGTGACATTTAAATAAGTCATTGAACTTCTTCAGACTTCAGTATCCACACATAAAATGAGAGAGTCTGATTAAATAATCTTTGTGTGCCTATTTCCCAATCTATGATCCTATATGTATACTAACAGAAAAACTTTATTTTGGACAAATGTCATTTTCTATCTAATAAAGGAAAACATATCAGTTTGTGTATGAGTGTATAAGTAATCAAGTGGAAAAATGTATTGTATTATTTTTTGTGAATTAGAAAGTATTGGAAGAGAGACTCCCAATTTCTCTCCATTTCTAGACCATATTATAATGCACAGGAAGACATAAGGAGTATATTTTGATGTCATTGTACAAAATAATAATAAAGATTTATTCTTTTTTAAAAATTAGATATGCTTTTTGTCAGAGGTTATCGGGGCCTTAATTTACATTCATAAACATGATACCCAAGGTTTATGGGCTTATTTAGTACAGGAAGAGAACTCAGAGACCATCTAATACAACGTCATCATTTTCTTTGGTTAAGATGAGGAAGGCATGTCTTTGTTTTAGTACATATTGAAGTGATCTTTTGTATCATATGCCTTTTAAGTTATTTTTTGGCTATGTTTAAATGTAGTTCAGTAGAATGCTTTCTCAAACCATTTATCTTTGCATATTTATCATAAAAGTCTCCTTTTATCCGATGCTCATTTTTTGAAGCCAAATATATCTTTAATTGCCTCTAGGCTTTGCTTTGGGAGAGTTCAGCTTATCCTGTGATGGTTCTGCTTATCTTGGGATGCTGATATGTCTGTAATTTACATCTCTTTTTTTTAAAAAAGAACATTATCTCTGTTGCAGGGTATTCAAATACAAGCAAAAAGACAATTCCTATTCTCAAAAAGCTTCCATTCTAAGGGCAGAAGGGAAATGATTAAATCTAAAAGGAAGCTGAAAGATCACATGGGGAGAGAAGATACTGACATTGGGGAAAGATGATAATTCCTTTGATGGCATGGGTAGCAAAGTCCAGAAACTTATCTCCAAAATGAAGCTCTTTGAAAGGAAGTTACGAAGGGAGCAGTGTGATGGAGAATTGTTCCAAAGTGAGAAGGCTCAAAACACCAAGGAAAATCCAGGGTGAGAAGTCAGTACAATCTTGATTTTGACAAAGTCCTAGAGAGTCAGTTCAGCTTCATTAGCTTGACCTTCAGGGCCCTTTCACACTCTCTAAAATTGTCTTTTGCAGCTTTGCCATTTTAATATCTCAGATCAGACTAAGATCGCTTATTTATTTTACCCTAAATACACTTTGCATCATTGCTTATCACTCACTTTAGAAGCTTTTATCCTTTTAATTCATTCTAAATCTTAAGAATTCCTTATTAGAGCCACTCACTTAACAGAAATATTAACTTGTGTACTAAAATCCCTGAATCTGTGTAGTTTAGAGATTAATAATTACAGAGAGAAACACAAAAAGGAATCAATCAGCAAGCATTTATTAAGTAAATACTCTTTCCCAAGCACTGCTAGTCACCGTAGATGCATACTAAATTGAAATAGGCTCTGCCCTGACATTACATTCTATTGAATGATTACAAAATATTATATGATGATTTTGTTAATGACTTCCAAAGTGCTATGTGAGATATAAGAAGGGAGATCATTACAAAGAAAAATCAGGAAAATCTCCTGCCTGAGACTTCTCTGGCTTTACTCAGATCTTTCCCAGTCTCCATCTCTGTCCTTTCTATTTTATCTTTGATAATGTGTTTCATCTATACTCTATATGTTATATGTTAAATAAATGTTTGTCTGTTTTCTTCCCCATTAGAATGTGAGCTCCTTGAAGGCAGAGGTCAGGTCTGTGTCTCTAGCACTTAGCACACTATCCAGAACATTGTAAGTTTATTGACTTGTGGGTTTCAAGGTTTCAGACTCTATTCAATTAGAATCTTTGACATTCTTCAAAAGTCCTTTTTGAGTTAGGAGTTGGGATTATATTTTCTTGTATGGGAATGAGAATATAGGAAGTAGCACTGAATAAGCCTCAGAAAATATGACTACTACCCTGCCCTTAAATCCTTAGAATTTGACTTTTCTGACTATTTACCAGTGTGAGGCAAGACATTGAGCAAGGTTTAGAGACCCAATATTATACAAAAGTTAAATCAGCTGGTGATGTGTGATGTCGTAGTTATATTTAAATATAATATTAGCAGCACCAAGAACATAAATTTAAATAAACTCAGGTTTAGAAATTGTGACAACTGTAGATTATTAGCTCCTCTCCTAGGTAAATCATTATTTTATTTACAAATAAAAATTCTCTCTTAAGCCATCAAATACATAATTTAAAAAGTGGCTGAGTTGGTATTGGTTCATAACTCGTTTTTGTTAAGTTTCAACTTGGCATATTAGAACTATCTTTTTAGTAAAAAAAAAAATGTACTCAAACATTTGAAAAAACAGGATTAATGGAAGTGTAAGTCAGGGTGCAATTATACCTTTTATATTATCTAATGACCAAACCCAGAATTCCAAAGCTATCCATTTCTTACTTGCTATCCCTTAATGACATTATCCTTTATTTTTAACAGTATAAATTTTAATGATATGCAATTTTCATTTTTTTATTATGTGATTGTCTTTATGTTTTATACCCAGAGATATTAGTATTGTTATTTATGTATGACTTAATAGTATAGTAGACTTAATAGTCTCGTAAAGCATAAGAATTACAGCATGATTTTCATTATATTTCCAGTACAACATATTGATACTCTTGATATTTTTTAAGGATGGCAATATATCCAAGTGTTTGAAGAGGCTTCAAAAACCTTAGCATTATACAAATATCTGTTGTTTCTACTTAACATGTTCTTCCACTTCTTTCTCTTTTTCCTCTAGTTCTTTCATTTCCAGTGCAAAAGTCCTTTTTTTTTTTTTGAAAAAGGAGCAAAAGAAGAATAGGGCATCATTTCTGTTTTCAGTTATTATTCTGTCCCAGAGCACAGTCTCATCTCTTCCTTGATTTTCTTTTTTCCTCCAATATAGCTTTAAAGTAAATTTTGTTATTTTTACTGAGTAAAAATCTCATATCATTCTGAACTTTAGCATTGTTGACGTTTTTTTTCTGGACTATGCTACTCATCTTCTATTATCTATTCCTTGCATTAAAAAAATTTTTTTTGTTTGTTCTATACAACCACATTAGTTTTTTCAAGTAGTTAATATTTTCCTTCTTTAGTGCAATATTGTATAAAAAAATTTTATTTTCCCCATTCCTTCCATAAACCCTCCATAAAGGGTCTAACTTCTCCCATAAAATTTTAGTCTATCCCCTCCTCAGTCTATTAAAAATCTGAAATATCATTAAGGGAAGTCTTTTGGAGTGAGAGAAGAAAAAGGAAGGAGAGAAGGAGGGAAAGACAGAAAAATTCAGCAAATGCCTGAATAATTGAAGTTTTTGCCATTATTATAATCATACCTCTCTTTCAGTCTTGTGATCTATTTCTCAATTCCACATCTATTTACTACTCTTTCTGGCCAGGTTGTCTCTGGTATCCTATGATGGGGAAAAAAAAAAAAAAAAAAACTTGTTTCTTCCTCCATTGATTTGTACCAAATTTTCTTTATTTAGTATGCTTCCATATTATGTTTTCTGGTTTTCTTCACTTACATGCATTATGTTATGTTGTGTTATATTAAGTAGCCACTCTCATTTACTAATCATTTTTTGGTAGAGAGAGAGAATAAGACATAGCTAAAGGATTTGATCTCATTAAGTCTCACTGATACTTCTAAGATTAATCCACCTCTTTGCATTAGAATTTCCATTTCTTTTTTCTTATTGTCCAAACTGTGCCCTTTACCTTCAATTTTTTGAGGCTTTTTTTGAGGTTTTACTAATGAATGGTTTTTGGATTTTATCTCTTATGAATTTATTTATCCCAGTATCTTTATTCCTTCATCATAGCTACTTTAGCTATAAAGCTTTAGCATTGTTTTCTCTGTGTGTCTCTCATCTCTGTCTCCCTCTTCCTGTCCTTCTTCACCTTCTCTCCCTTCTTCTCTCTCTCTTTCCATGTCTCTGTCTTTTTGTCTCTGTCTCTCTCTTTCTCCCTTCTCTGTCTCTCTGTCTCTCTCTCTGTCTCTCTCTCTGTCTCTCTCTCTCTCTCTCTCTCTCTCTCTCTCTCTCTCTCTCTCTCTCTCACACACACACACACACACACACACACACAAACTATTTTTCCTTTTTCCATCCTTCTTAGCTTAATGCCTTCTGATTAGAATTCCAGAAAATCTGTCATTTCTCCTACATCATGATATAGAACTTCAGATCTCATCCTCAGATCTTTTTAACTGGCTGTCCAGTTAACTTCCAAATCTGTTGTTCTTTTCTGTGTTTCTCACTTTCAGTGGAAAAAGAAAAGAAAACACAGCCTGTGTCCTTTTGGTCATCAATTTTTTGCCCAAAACCTTGCAGTCTTTCACAATGTTTTTTAGATTTCTTTTGATAGTGCCACAGAATCACAGCATTCTCAGCTTAAGGGACTTATGAAGATATTTATTCTAATTCATACCTGAAAGAAACTCTCTTTTATAATAATATAATTGAGAAGTTAAGTTTTTTATTTCTGCACCATAAAAAGTTCATAAAATCATGATTGGAAATAAATTATAGATTCATAGTTTGATGAATTCTACTGTTGACTAGCAGGGCAACTTTAGATAGAGTAGTTGTATGACTTTAGAATTTCAGGTTTCTTATTTGTAAAATGGAAGGTAGAGAAGATGAAGCTAAATTACATATTAAAAAAAATTAACAAGCTGATTATAGAAAGGCCTGGAATGATTTACATGAACTGATGCTGAGTGACACAAGCAGAACCAGGAATACATTGTACACAATAACAGCATGACTGTGCGATGATCAACTATAAAAGACTTGATTCTTTTCAGTAGTTCAATAACCAAAGCAATCCCAATAGATTTTGGACTAAGAATGCTATCTGCATTCATAAAAAGAACTAAGGAGACTGAATGTAAGTCACCACATGTTATGTTCACTTCTTTTTTCTGTTCTTTTTTCTTTCCCATGGTTTTTTCCCTTTTGCTCTGATTTTTCTCTCCCAACATGATTCATAAATTCATAAATTCATTGTATTAAAAATAAATAGGCACTGCAACATCTCTAGGGGCAAGAGAAGAGAAAGGAAGAAAAAGGGGAAAAGAGAAATTTTGTTGTATAGTTGAAAGAAATAGCAAGTTGTGCATAATAAATTTACAGTTTCCATATGCAATCATCTTTTTTATTGTACTGTGTTACGGAAATACTTGTTTTATTCTATAAATCCAAATAAATAAAAAAATAAATAAGTGAAAATTATTTTTAATAGACAGAATATTTATTCCAGGCTTCCCAGTCATTATAGTGGTCAAATGGGATAATATATGTAAGCATGAATATGAATAAATGTAAATCACTATTATTGTTAATGATAAATTGCATCCAGAATACTTTGAAAGAGAATCTTTAGTGTCATATTAGAAAAGCACAAAATTGAAATTATCAAAAAACAAAGCCGTGCCTTCCTTTCTAAATTTTGATTGAAGCAGTAAGTGATTCATAATAGCTCATACTTTCAAAATGAATACTCATTACTCAAAATTAGTATAAAGAGGAGGAAAAGAAAATTCCTATATTTGCTTTAACAGCTTGCAGCTATCCTAGTATAAGCTATTATCTTGTCAGAAAGCTTCATCTATGTAGATGAAGCCAAGACAAATCATTGTGTAGATGCAGGATTCCTTCCTCCATGGAAAACCCCCCAGTGCTAGGAAAGGGTGGAGGTCAGAGTGAGTATAATAGCAATTTGCAAGCAAGCAAGCTGCTTGATGATTTCGAAACAAATTTTTTTCTGATGTCTTTTCTTCTCATTTAAAAGTGTAGGTGTCTCTTTTCTTGAGTTCTGTTATTCATTTGACAGCAGATTGTCTTTGAAACTAAAGGGATCTGTCAGCCTAGGAATAAGAGCAATGGTCTGACCATTTATTAATGTTAGGGAACTAAAAGATAGCTGAGGAGGTGTAGATTCATGAAGAGACAAGGGATGAAGTCTGTGACTCCTAGTCTACTCTTACAGCTATATTTTTTTTCCAGATTCTTTATAGTTTATTTGAAAAACTGTTTGTCTTTATAGTCAAGGTATACAAACTGGATTGTGTTGCAGGAGGCAAATGATTATCTTGTTAGCATCCCACAACTTGTCAATGATGTTTCCATGGCAGAAGATGCTATTCCTGTGTTTTATAAATAAAAAGTACCACAAGGAGCATTTTATCCCAGAGACTAGTCCATTATAGTATGCTGTCCTCAGCCCAAAATTTTAATTATAGGGAAATACCTTCTTCCTACTGTTTTTTATTTTGGAAATATAAAAACAATTTCTTTATCTGAGATATAAAGACTAACATAAAAGCATGGGCTAAGAATCCTTCATTCTTCTAACTTTCTGTGAGTTCTTAGGATGGAAATTAGCACAATCTGGGGAATTTTTAGTATGTCTTCAGAGATCAGTCAGGATGTTTGTAGTGGAAGAAGGTTGGGGAAAGATTTATATTTGCTGTTATTCATTTTTCTTTGCCCTTTTTTTGCTTTTATTATGAAAAATAGAAATCTTCAAATGTAATGATATATGAGGATGTCCCATTTTGTCAGTCAGAAAGAGAAGTGGTTACTTTTACTTCTTGTTCCTTTATACTAGGGTGATACTTTTTCTTCTTCAAGTATAGGATCATAGCATAGGCTATTTCTTCTGAAATTTTTACAATATTTTAAACAAGTAATTACTTGTCTCAGATGCAGTTTTAGGGGATGAAATGACTTTAGATTGGGGAAGATAAAAAGTGCTCAGTCATCATGAGACCACAGATTTAAAATTGGAAGGGACCTTAGAGATCATCTAATCTACGTCCCTAATTTCACAGACGAAAAAACTGAGGTCCAGAGATAAATAAATTGCAGAGCTTAGATATGAACTCAGTCCCTAAATCACCAATGCAAGTCACTTCATCTCCTTTGGCTTCTACTTCATTTGTAAAAGGGAGAGAATGGTATAGACTTCTAATGTTCTTTCAGCTTTAAAATTCTAAAATCTATTAAGATTTTAAAAATCTAAAATCTATTGAATCCTATTGGAATATTTTTTCCTTCCCCTCAAATTCCTTATCAGCTCCAATGTTTAGAATCCACGGTGGCTCTTTCAGACCTTTTCCATTTTCCTTAAATCTTTGATCCAGCCTTCTCTTTGCCCATTGCTCCATAGACGGAGGAAAGTTAACAGGAGCTTCCTGTGTAATCTTTTTTCATCTTTTCATCTCAAGATCTATCTGTTCATCTTTCTCTCTAAGTTTCAGACAAAGAGAAGTGGCTTTTATCTTTCTTGTATGCCCTCTATGCTTTTTTTTTCATCTCCATTTCAGGGGCCCTTCTTCTATATTTAAACTCTTCATCAGTATGTTAACTCTCCTCATTTCAATAGTTGTTTCTTTGCTATTATTCATTCTTTTGCTCACCTCTTCTGTTTTAAAATAAAGGATAGATTTTTTTTAAAGTTCATTCGACTCTGCTACCTTTTATGATTTTTCCTCTGTTAGGATGCTTCTTCAAATTGCACATTCTAAATCTATGACATCATCTCTTCTCTTCTATATAGTCTATCTTCTGCTCTAACTGCTTTTCTGAATTTGCCATCTTAAAAGTTTTTAATAACTTTCTTCTAGTCAAATACAATATTCTTTTGGCAGTTCATGTGAGAGGGAAACTGGCTGGCAAACTCCTTGGGCAGGATCTTATCATATATATTGGTACCTTGATGAGATTTATCAAGCTGTGGAGAACTGATTTACTTTTATAAATAAAGATAACAGTTATTTTAGAAGAGAAGAATAACCTTCTATTGACTAGAATAGTCCTATTACTCAGTTCCCAGTTAATCAATTCAAACATTTTTATTAAATATCTGCTGTTTTAAGGGATTGTGTTAGGCTAGAGCTTGCAGTATATAAATACAAAATAATTTGAGGTGGGAATAAGTTTTAACTATTGAGGTAGAGAACAATCAAGAAAAGCTTCTTTAGGTGGGAAGTAACATATGCCTTACACCTTGGGAGAAGCTAGGAATTCTTTCAAAATACCTGAGAAACATAATTAGTAGTCAAATGGTTGATTAGTGAACATGGAATCAAAGCAGAGGAAGTTGGTTAGTCTTGAGGGATATTGCCAATTCTGTGTCTTTCCCTTGTGTAACATTGGATAAACACTGACAAAATCTATCTCATTGACTCACTTTTTCTAGACTATATTAACCTCTCTGAACTTCTACTGTGATATGTTATAACTGGAAATATATATGGAAATGTTATAACTGATTAGTTCACAATTAATCTTCATTAATCCTATTTTTTTCTTGATGAAATCTAGGAACATGCTAAGAGGTCTAGTGATTATGGTACAGGTCTCAGAGAGACCTAGATTCCAATTCTACTTTTTACACTCACTGGTTGTATGACCTTGGACAAGCCATTTAACCTTAAAATGCAACTCATGGAGATAATCATACTCATACTACCTACCTCACAAGAGGTGAGGAGATAATTAGGGCTCAACTGAGGTAATTCATAAATACTTTGCAAGCTGTAAAGCCCTATAGAAATATCAAGTAGTGGTGTTTTAAATGTTTATTCAATCCAAAATTTTTTAAACTGAAGGGTTGCAACCACATATAAGATTAGATAATTGAATATGGCGGTCACAAAATTGACTTATTATCAGTAAATGTTAGATTTGTATACCTATTTTATGTTATATACCCAGGGTTGTGCAAAAGTCTCAGGCAAAAGAGTGGTCACAAATGGAAAAAGTTTAGTAAGCTATGATCTAATTAGCCTCATCTTTATATTCCATCTTTAAAATCGATGAATTCTGCCTATAGTTGTTCCTAGTAGTTCAAATTTCAGAAAATAACATTTACTGATTTTTTTCCCATCAAATAACAAATATTTAATAAATCTCTATTATGTGCCAGGCACTGTGCTAAGCATCAGGGAATATTGTTCAGTCATGTCTGACTCTTTGTGATTCTATTTGGTGTTTTCTTGGCAAAAATATGGAGCAGGTTTGCCATTTCCTTCTTCAGCTCGTTATACAAATGAAACTGAGACAAATGGTTAATGACTTACCAAGGGTCATATAACTAATAAATATCTGAGGCCAGATTTGAATTCAGAAAGGTGAGTCTTCCTAACTACAACACCTAGCTGCATTTCTTAGCATTACATTTTATAACAGAGTAGTATTCTGTCACATATACCACAGCTTGTTCAGCTTTCCCCAGTTGATTGACATCCCTTCAATTTCCAAAAAGAGATACTATAAAATTTTTGTACAAATAGATGCTTTTCTCTTTTCTTCTCTTCCTTCCTTCCTTCCTTCTTACTTTCCTTTTCGGTGGGATATAAGTTAGTAGAAATATTATTAAGTCAAAGGGTTTGCTTAGTTTTATAATTCTTTGAGCATAGTTCCAAATTGCTCTCCAGAATGGTTGGAGCATTCCATCAACAGTGCATTAGTGTCTAGATTTTCCCACATCTCTTCCAACATTTATCATTTCCCTTTTCTTTCATATTAGCCAATCTAACAGATATGAGGTGCTTTTAATTTGCATTTCTCTAATCAATGGTGATTTAGAACATTTTTTAAACATGACTGTCAATAGCTTTAATTGCTTTATCTGAAACTGCCTATTCATATCCTTTGAGCATTTGTCGATTGGGAAAAGACTCATTTTCTTATAAATTTGATGTAGTTCCCTATATATTTAAGAAATGATGGTCTAGGAGTTTATGCAAGTGATTAAGGAGTTTACATGTACACCAAGAATTCTCATTTTTGACCATTAACACCAATAAAGCATTCAGTTACTCAGTAACAAATAAGCAAATATATCTTTTGTAGGCAGAATAAAATAACATGCTCCTAACTAATAATATACTGTAAGATCATAGGTTTTGAGCTGGAAAGGACCTTGGAGGTCATTAAGTCCAACCCCCTCATTTTATAGAGGAAGAAACTGAGGTCCAGGTTAATTGATTCACTCAGGCAGTAAATGGCAAAAGTGAGACTTAAAATTGTTTCTTCTGATTCCAGATCCCATTCTTTCTCCATCATTAAGCCATCTCTCTACTATTTTTCAAATTTAACTATTGTTGTGATTAATAAAAAGTAAATTCGTTTCAAAACATTATAGAATCCACAATTTTTTTTGTACTTACCTATTAAGTCAACTACCATTGATATGACATACATATACATACACAAACTCAAGAAGGTATAGTACAAGTAATTACTAGAAATTACTATACTTCATTCATGTAGCCTGGCTCATTTCTATCATGACTCCAGCTTTTAGGCCTATACTTATTACTGCCCATCTAGCTACTGAAATCCCTCTCATTTGAAGCTAAGTGATATCTCCATCTGAAAGATCTGGTTGGTCTCCCTTCAAACTCAATAGCCTACTTACCTAATTTTCTGCCTGGTATTATCTTGCAACTGGATTTTCATTATTGTCATCCTGTACTCAACAGTATATAAATGGTTCCAATTTGCTTGTTAAAATTATAGAAATTTAGAATTTTTGAGATTCCATTTTCCATATATAGAAATTAACGGTCATGGAGTTTTTATTTTTTTAAGTAATTCAAAAAGTTGGTATCAGAATCAGGATAGAACCCAGAAAATTCTAAAGTACTATTATGGAATTATTTAATAGAGTTTTCCACCCAGTCCTTTCCTTCTTTGCATAATACTGTGTGTGTATTAACATCTGTTTAATTTCTTCCTTTTATCTCCCCAACTGGATGTAATTCTTCCCTCTTCTCTTCCCCTCTTCCAGTTGGTTCTCATAGCTTTTATCATAATCTAAAATTTATATTATCATCTTTACTAGATAACAAACTCCTCATTCTCTTATCTTGACCTTGAATTCATTTTCTAACACTCATGTGCTCTTGTCTTTCTTTATGTCCCTTCCTTCAGTCTCTTCTCCCCTTTTTTCTTCCTTCTTCATCTTTCCCCTTCTTTCCTTCCGTTCTTCACCCCTATCATTTTCTCATTTATTCTCTTTCCCCCATGCTATCTTTCCCCAAACTCCTCTCCCCAGCCAGCTCAGACTCTGAAAAAAAAAAAAAAGATTTAGGAGATTAACTGGATTCCTCTTTTGGGGGCACATTTGGACATATATTCTTGTTTAGGATTATGCCCCTGACAGAATAAAATAGAAAAAACAGAAGTAGTTGTTGAAAGAATCCTTGCATAGGATTAATTTTATACACCCTCAACTTCAGAAAGGTAGCATTGTACAGTATCCGAGGCTTTGGTTCAAACCCTACTTTTAATACCTCACTACCCATCTGGAAAATATCCTCCCTGGCCCTGAATCTCCTCTTGTAAAATAATGGAGTTGAACCAGATGGCCTTTGATATCCTTTGTAGCAGTAGATCCGTGATTATGTCACTTTAAGATAAATAGACTGACAGCATCTGCAGATAAAGAGACCAACATATGTTCTGGCTGAACTGCAATTGAACCAAACCATGATTTTAAATATTATATAGAGATTTTAATTAATTTATAGTATGATTAAGGTAATCTAATATGAAAGTGGATTTAAATACTTTCACTATAATTACCTTGAATAATTATCATACATATAATTATTATAATAATATTATGATAGATAATTAATAAAGAAGCTATATTTTCTTTAGTTACTTAGATCTAGTTCTTTTATGATAATATGGGGTCTCTAACTCCTGATTCATTGCTGCTGAATTATGTCTTCTCAGCTTATAATTTAAATAGAGGTTTCAATCAATCACTTAGTCAACAAGCATTTTAAAAATGCTTACTAGCGATATGCTAAGTGTTGGAAATATAAATACAAGCCAAAAGAAACTTCTTGCCCTCAAGAAGTTTACATTTTAATGGGTGAAAACATCACCTAAAAGGAAGCTGAAGAGGACAGGGGAGAGGAAGGAAGGTAGGATATAGGACTGAAAATCTTAGGGGAATATGATGAAGTAATGATTGTGGCTTGGTAAGAAATGAAGTAATGACTCCATTGGGTGATCTACTTAATGAAGGTTCTGGGAGGCCATCTGATCAAAGAGGAGGAGCTGAAGGACCCAGAGGTTACTTCCAAGGTGTGAATTCCAAAGAGAAAGTGATCTTCCAGGATTTAAGAATTTCTTGGAGCTTGATGAAGCAGTTGAGATTGCAATCAAAATCATCTGGTTTAAACCCTTCATTTTTATAGAATTGGTTTGATTCAAATCATATGCACTTAATGTTTCATGGATGCAATTTGCTACAGCCTGTGTTAGATAATCTATATATTTGAATTGCTTAGGGAAACTTTAAGGAGGTTGTAGACATTTTGATGTTAAAATTCAGTTGGCTTTACCTCATTATGATGGTACAAAGAATTTTTTCCAGCTTCAAGTGTTCTCCAAGTGGCCTTCTTCAACTTGTTTACACATGCACTTGTAATAGGGCTAAGAATTCAACTGTAAAGCTCTATTGACATTCATTTTGGTGACTATGGTAATTAGAATAAACAGGAGCAAGAGAAGCTCAAGAGAGTCAAGGACTTTATACTTGCATTTTCACACTTATCTTGCTCACCAAGATTATACAAATAGGATTCATGCACTTTTTAATTTTCAGTAGTACATTTTGTTATTTTTTTCTATTTTTTTTCTAATTTTTTTTATTTTCTAAATACATGTAATACTATGTAAAAATGGTTTTCAAAATTCATTTTTGTAAGACTCTGTGTTTCAAATTTTTCTCCCTCCCTCCCTTAACTCCCCTGTCCCCAAGGAGTAAATAATTTGATATGGGTTAATCTATACAATACTTTTAACTATATTTCTGTTTTTGTCATGTGCAAGAAAAATAAGACTAAAAGGGAAAAAATCATGAGAAACAAACAACAAAGTGAAAATATTATACTTCTATCCATATTCAGTCTCCATAGTTCTCTCTCTGGATTCATGCATTTACTTTTTAAAAAAATACCTATTAAGACCTAATTGTTATGCTCGGTGATTATAAGACAGGAGGAATGGGTATGGCAAGGGGACAGGTGGAGGTGGTGGTTGGTAATGAAAGGGTTAAGAAGATGAATAATGAGCTGACCTCTGGAAGTTTACATTATCTTAAAGGAGGTAGTATGCCATCTTCCTCTCCTCACTGATACTAGAACTGGAAAAAAGATTTTGAACATAAACAAACAAAAGAACAACAGTCTGGTAGAAAAAGGATTTGTTTTAGTGGCCAAAAAAAAAAAAAAATCTGGGGATTTGGGATATCACTGTTTCCTCAGAACTTTGTAGTTCCTCCTGAATAGACAATTATTAACTAAGGTTTAAAAAGAAAATTCTCACATAGGCAGTATCCATTACAGGGAGAAGGATTTTATCCAACTTTGTATTAGTGCCTTCCTCAAGGCCTCTCTAACTGTTGATACTCTGCCTGGACTCTGCTCAATGGTTAGCATCTACAAATTTATATCTAATCTTAACTGGGTCTTCACTGTATCAAGTTAAATATTATATTCCTCCCTAATTGATTCACTTGTCTCACTCTCTGTGGCAACTGTTCCAAAGCTTCTCATAGTCTTCTGTTCTTTCTAAAAGCCTTATATGTTACCCCCGAGACCTTACATCTTAGAACCTCACCTCATACTTTAATGAAAAAATTAAGAACATTTTTAAAAAGCTTCTCTGCCCCAATCTCATATCATTCAAACATCTTTCCCTGTATCTCTACTTTATTTTCATATAAAAAGGCAGCACTTCTTTCCTAGGCCACCATTCTATATATGTCCTTGATCTAGTCTTCTGCTAACTTCACTTGCATATTACCACCCACATTCCTATCTTCTCCATTTTTCCCCTCTTTTCTGGCTCCATCTTTAATCCCTCCAAATATGCTCATATCTTCTTTATCCTTAAAATAGCCTTCATTTGATCTTACTGTTCCCACTATCTTTTGTCCTATATCCTTCCTCCTCTTAATGACTAAACTACTTGAAAAATATCTTTCAGATCTTAGAGATCATTGTTGATTATTTCTGTTGCCCAAGATAACTCTGAATTTAAGTTTTTTGGGTATCATAAAGCTATATCAGAAAAGACTAGTCACAAACAGTTGCAAAATAGGATTCCTTTTATTCCTACTATCATAAATTATTCACATCTGAGTGATAACTTGTTATTTTAATGATGAAATTTTCATGGATTAAATTTTGACTTTATAACCTAGTATGGTCAAAGGCATAAATAGTACTTAATTTATTCTTTCCAAAGATTCAAAAAAATGTAAATCTTTCCTTTTCTTTCATCCTCTTTTCCACTTTTCTGAGTACTTAACCAGGAACTTAGTAAAAGCCAAACCATGTTCATTCTTCCAGCATCCTAATCTTGGAATTTTTCATAAATCCTAAATCATCTCACCAGAATTTTTCTAAATTAATGTCTTTGGTCGGCTACAGAGAAACTGCCACATAATTGTTCTTCTTTTTCATTTGCATATTCTTTTTAGATGGTTTAGAAATATAATTAATATTAAAAATCCTGAAGACAAAAAGTGGGAAGCAATTTTTATGCTAACCATTACTACTAAATCTGCTTTTGGAATACCTGAAATGGTATTGAATAAACCTAGTCTCGTTACTTTTTCTTCAACTCCAAAGGAAAATATTTATAATATAGCCTAAATGTTTCCACATGTATCTCATAGCATTTCATTTAAGTATTTGCACATGTCTGAAAGAATCTTTGATGGAAGTACTGAATATGAAATATAAGAGGCATAGAGTTCCATAGAGCACAATCCTATAGGGAAATGAATCTCTCTTAATACCCTGGGCCTAGTCCATTGAATTGATGGTTGCAGTATAATAGCTTCTTGCTAGAAGCTAGAAGGAAAGTTACAAATCAAGGTTGCAGGGGAGTTTTCAGAGTACTGAAATGTCAGTGGCAAAGATGGTAACCAGATATATTTTGTATTTTTATACATTGCTAAAGCAAATATTCATGCTATTTAGTTGCTTTGCTGATTGTCTGGGGCTAAGTATAATATCATGTCAACTGTAAATGGAGTTAATTTTGAATCTTCTTTGATTTAGCTTTTCTTTTCTTATCTTATTGCTGTAGCTGGCATTTCTAGAAGTATCTCAAATAATAGTGGAAAGAGGAAAATATACTTGCTTACTCCTGTTAATACTGGGAAATTTTTTATGGTATTATGTTATAAATAATCCTTATTTTTGATTTGAAATATATGCTTTTGATCATATTTTTAAAGGGTCCTTCTATATTTTTGTTTTTTAAAGGTTTCTAATAGAAAAGTGTGGCATTCTGTTATAAATTAATTATACATTTTTTGAATCATATACTTTTGTTGTCTTTGTTTATGTTATTATAATAACTTTTATTGTTATCCCAGCACCCCGGGTATGAATCTAATTTGATCATAGCAAATCATTTATTTATTTTTGTGCTCTCCTTATAAGGATTTATTTTAAATTTTCCATTAACATTCATTTGTAACATTGTTTTGCATTTCTTTTTCTACACATAGTCTTACCCCAGTTTGAGTATCAGAATCATATTTGTATTACAAAAGGAGCTTGCAAGAAATGTATTTTCTTCTGTCTGATTTTTCATTAAAAAGATATTTTGTACTATTGGTATTTTTTTAAAGTTCTGCCTCCAAATTTTGTGTTTGAAATCTTTCATTCACTTTTTCATATGTCTTGCTTTTTTTAGAGAATGTCTGCCCTTCCCCCCCCCAAAAAAAAAAAATTCTCTCATCCTTCATTCAAACCAGGATTTCTACTTGAAATTTTTTAATTGTGTCCTAATTTTTTTTAGTATTTACTCTTAATTCTTTGATTGTTAATCTGTGTTATTCTGGGAGTTTTTAAAATTGGATTTTTTGTTATGTCTGAGAAGCTCGCAGAGTTTGTTACGATACCATCAGCTTTCTCATATTTCTTAGATGTGAACTACTTATGCCTTGAGAATGTTCATTTCTTCAAATACTTGCCAATTTATTTTTATTAGCTTTTTGTAGTCTTGCTAATATTTTCTAATTTTTCTTATTTGCTGAAAATTTGTTTTATATTTAAATTTATTCATTTCTGAAGACTCACTGCAGTTGTGTCAGCCCATGTGTCATTAAATGTATATTAACCATTTTGGAAATCACTTATTTCTTACAATTAAATAAAAATGGCAAAAGATACAAATAATAAAAATAACTCTTTTTATGACTGCTACCTATAAAAGTAGAGATTCTTTTAAACCAAATTCTATATATTATCCAGAATTTAGTTCAGATTCTACATATAAGAAACCCCAATAAATCTCAACTGAATTAAATGGATTTGTCTATCACTTCCTACTGGGTTTTATTAGTGAGACATAGAAATATTTATCATTTATGTGGGTTTATTTTATATCTTGCCTGCACCTTTGCAGGCTATAGAGTTGTTAATTATTTTAATTAATTTTAATATGATTATTTGTGGTTTTCTAGATAAACAATCATATTATATGCAAAAAGCAAAAATTACATTTGCTTTTGTTTTTAGCCCTATTTCTTCTATTTGTTTTTATTACATTGCTAACTGATAACTGAATTGAGTTGAATTAATTGTGCTCCAGTGTTACTAAATTCAAAGTTTTCTACTTCAAATAAAAAAAACTGTGTTTACTTGAGATCATTCCTGATTCTTGGAATTCCTTTTTCTGGCAGTAATCCACTTCACTCATAAAAATACATGAGTTGTTTGTTATTTTTCTTGTACTATCTAATTAAATCCTGGAAATTGCATCTTCTGAGATTTCTGTATTTATTTTCCAAACATTGGCTTTATGGTGCTTCATTGGCTCTGATAATAAAGTTCAGGATAGCAACAACCTCCTTGGAAAAGGTCAGCCTGAATGGCAGTCATCCAGGAAGTTTTGCTTCCATTGAGGGAATACCACAGGTGGCCCCAGTGGCTCTGGTTTCTTTTTAACTTATCCTCTTTCACCGTTATCTAAGTCTCTCTCTCTCTTCAGGTAACTCCAGCAATGAATTTTCCTGCCAGCTTCATCTTGCCCTGAATTGACCCTCTGTATTCTTATCCCAGTCCCCTACTTCACCAAATGTTCTTTCCTCTTCTAGGTAAGTTATTTTCTGGGTGCAAGTTAAGATGGCAGATCTAGGAAAATTATAGGAAAGAATTTGGCTGTGATCTCAATGAAAAAGGACCCTTTAATTGTCAGATAAAAACTGCTTCTTTGAATACTATATAATATAAAGCATAGAGGAAAAAACCACAATAAGGCATTTTCTACTCTACCATGAATTCAGTGTCTAGACTCAGAGACAACCCAGTTCCTTCTATCATAGATGCCTAATGACTATATGATCACACTGCTACCAAATCATCTTCTCAATGTCATATGCTTCAAAAATAGGAATCTGGATTCTTGGGAAAATATGAAAGCAGTTCTTCTTCCTCCTTCCATATTTTTATCCTTTGATGTATCTCTGATCCTGTTATTATGGATACTTTGTCAAGGGATGGAGATCACAACCCTTCCAAGCTTTTCTTTTCCATGTGGCACTTGTCTTTCGAACCATCAAACCAAAATACAGGATAAAATAGGATTAAATCATAGATCTGGTATACAATGTAAAAATAAATTTACTCAAAAGAAGAAAGAGCTAAACTCAATATTAACTCCTTTGTTTAGTGTTATTCAGACATTTTCTTACAGAATTCTTCCAAATAGCTACAAGTCTTATGTATTGTTACCTCTTTAAAAAAAAAAAAAAAAAGCTCAAATTTCAAATTCTTTTGCAGATTTTCTAAATAGTATTGTGCATGTGTATGTAGCATTAGGAAAACTGAAACTATGCCAGTGACCCCCAAAAAAGTATATTACCAATGAGCATTTTTAAACATCTACTATGTATCAATGAGAATTTCAATTGATAAAGTTGGAAGCCAGATGGCAAAGGGATAGAAAGTGGGAGGAGAGGAATTTGAGGAAACATTTTATAAAGAGCTTTCTTCTAGGAATTTGTGAAAGGAAAGAGAAAATGATATCTTGAGAGGATAGTAGGATCTTGTGAGGAACTTTTTCTTTTTTGTTTGTTTTTGTTTTTTAAGAAGAAGGAAACTTGGTTATGTTTGTAGTCGGTAGGAAATGAATCAGTAAGATGTTTTTACACACACACGTTTCGGACAGATGAGGCCACTATCCAGAGTGCTTACCAATTCTCTCCCTTTCGCACATGATTTTAGATTTGGGAAGGGAGCTTGAGAAAATGGAGCAAGAAACCCAAAAATAATTATATATGTTTACAAGTGAGAGCCAGAGAAATTGTGGATCAGGAAGACTGGCCTTGATCCTTCCTTACTCTAAATAGATGGGGAGTTATTGAAGACCAAATTGATATATGAGGAAGTATCATGGGGAGAATTTGCTGAAGAAAATAGATGAGATCAATGATATGTAGTGAGTCAGCCTTTACAATCAAATTTAACATTTAAGAAGTCACTGAGAACTTTGGAGAGAATTAGAACTGAGAAAAAAGAGAAAAAGACATTGAGGCAGCTATTATAGTTAACTTTTTCCCCCTAAAATTTTGACTAAGGATGCATGAATAAGGGAAGAAAACCCTGATTCACTCAGAAGTTTTATTGAAATGCTTGTCATGAAGAGCAATGCTTTCAACTTTTAAAAAGATTAAAAGCTCATTTTCATTCCCCCCCCCCCTCACTTATATTTCTGGTTTCCCTATTTCTGTTGAGGGTACTGTCATTCTTCCAGTCACTCAAGGCTCACACCCTCATTGTTATCCTTCAGTCTTCTCACTTCCTCATATCTAATCAATTGCCAAACACTATTTTTTTCTACTTCCACAGAATCTCACCTCCCTTTCTCATGTTGGCTCCCAGTCGCACTTTTGTTCAGGACCTCATCATCTCTTACCTGAACTTATGAAATAGCTTCCTAATTAGTTTTTCTGCTCCAATATTTCTCTTTCCAGTTCATCTTTGACATAGTTTCCCTGCTTTCTTTCTCTCTCTTCTCCAATTTATCAACCAGAAAGCTGTCAAATTGACTTTTCTAAAGCACAACACTTTCTGCCCAAGAAGTTTCCCTTTGTTCTCTTTTGTCTTAGGGTAAAATCCAAAATTTTCTCTGTTTGCCATTCTGAACCCTTCCCGATCTCACTCTAGCCTATCTTTATAGATATTTTTCATTTTGGTATTCATTGTTATTTAGTCATTTTAGTCGTTTGTGATGCTTCTCAACCCCTTTGGAGCTTCTTTGTCAAAGATATTAGAATGGTTTGCCATTTCCTCCTCTGGCTCATTTTATAGATGAGGAAACTGAGGCAAATAGGATTAAGTGACTTGGCAGAGACACACAAAAAGTGTCTGATCCTGGATTTGAACTTGAGTCTTCTTGACTCTGAGCCTGGTGATCTATCTGCTGGGCCAGCTGCCTTATTTGTGTTCTCTATTCCATCCAACCTCATCTACATGTCTTCTATATGACATCCCACCTAGCTTCTATATGCTTTGTACAGGCTGCCCCTCATAGCGTCAGTGTTCTCCCTTCTAAAATAAATCTTTCCCAGCCTCTCCCTCATTACTTTGTAATTTAGTTATATATGTGGTTGTGATTGTTTTTTTTTTAATGTACTTATCTTGCCTTCTTTATTGTCTTATGCCTGGTACACAGTAGGTGTTTAATAAATACTTGTCACATGGTAAGTGGAGCTCTGTTTCAAGCATTTAAATAAGTAAATTATCATCATAATTTTGACAGTGAATAATTTTATAGTGTGATGTTTCAGTGTCAGCTTTAAATGGCATAAATAAAAGGTAATAATACTGGGTTTTCTCTAGAGCAATCACTTTTCTCTACCCAAATAGCAGACTTGACAGCAGTTATAGCCATCTGTATTCATGCTAATTACTGTTTCAATTCAACGAATTTACAAAGGGAAATTGCAACAGAAAAGAAAAGCTCTGGGGTGGGCATATGGTAGTTAGGTCTCAGGTTTCTTTTCTTTCTGATGTTTTGATTTCCCTGTGTGTATCTTAGTTCATCCTCAGAGCCCTATCATTGTCACACCATGTGTAGTTAGTGGGTAACTGAGGAGTTGGAAACACCTCTCAGAATTTTTTATTTTAATTGTTTTGGGGGGGAATATGGAGAGGAACTGAGCATGGTCAGATGCCACTGTGAAAAATGAGTGCAAATAAAGACAGTGAAGGCAAAATGCCAGTTGCTCAGAAAAAAAGTGAATTTGGAGCAGTAATTAACCAGCAATTCAAAAGGAATTATGGGATCACAAAGCAAATTACTGTGATTAGAGAAGTACTTGTTCTCCCACCAGTCTGTCACCACATTTTTACTCCGGATGGGTTTTTGCTTTGGAGAAAATAATTGATGTGAGTTAGTTATATGTCTCAGAAAGCACACACAAAGACCTTTGGGGGCATGTTTGTATGTGCACATGCAAGCCTCTGTACCTTTCAGTGTAGTTCATTTTGTGACTCAAGCTTCTGAATCTGTGGGTCACTTTATGGGTAGATTTGGTATTCTTCATAACTCTGCATGGTAGCTCCTTTATAGAAGACAATATTGTACTGATTAGGGGGAGGGGAAGAAGGAAGGGGAAGTCAGTTAAAATCTCTGAGCCTTACTTTGCTCATCTGGAAAACAAAGATAATGATGCTTATAACCCTTGCTTTTGTGCAATCACAGTGTAGATTTAGAATTGACAGGTTTCTTGGCAGTCATCCAATTTAATCTCCTCATTTTACACAACAAAGAAACAGACCTAGAGAGGTTACATGACTTATTCAAGTTCACATAGGCTTTTCCTGCTTGGGGAAAAAAGGCAGGATCCAAACTCAGAGTTATTTTAAGGGTCAAGTAAGAATGGGAACTTTAAAATACTATATAAGTGTCATTTACTTAATATTAACCCTAAGGTAATAGTAAGACGGTATAGAAGATCCAAGTCTTAGAAGTTTATAGGATCACTGATTTAGAGATAAAAGGGAGGACCTTAGAAGTCTTTGGAACTCAACCTCTTCATAGTGCTCTCAGTGAGACTGAGATACAAGGAGGATAGGGTCATACAGCTAGAAGTGTCTAAGGGTAAAAGAGCTCAAACTCATTTCTTCCTAATTCTGGGGCCAGTGCTTTATCCACAATCCCTTCTTGCCTAAAATTGGCTTCACTTAGAATCATTTTATATTGTTTGACTTTTTAGCTGTCTTTCCCTTGTATCATTTTCCTTATTACCAAGAATTAAAAGATGGTGTTAGTGGTGGTAGTAAGATAGTATACATGTATAGGTGGAAGAGGGCATGGACAGAGTGGTTAGGGCTTCCGTTGCAGCCATTTGGCGAAAATTCAAGCAACACTATTGTTCTATTGGCCAGTTTTAATGAAGTCCTTTGTGTTGGAATCCTTACTAACTGCTAACTAATTAGAGTTGAACCCATAATCCCTCTTTCTCGTATCCCACAATTCCTCCCTCTTGGATAAAAGAAACAGACAGAGGCTCTCGGTCAGATTTCACTATTTATCATTCTCAAAAAAAAAAAAAAAAAGAAAGAAAGAAAGAAAGAAAAAGGTGTTAGTTCTAGCTACACCTTCCAAATGGTCTTTGTAACACAAGCATCACAAGTTCCCAACATCATACTTGCTCTTGTCCATGCTCTTCAGGGAGATGAGTCTTCAAGATAATTGAACTCTTGGATTTCTCATGCTATAGCAGTGGCCTTTGAAGGCTTCGTGGTACTTAATATATTAGAAAATGAAGTGGTTGGAGATGTTACACAAGAAACCATGAGGTAATGCTTATTTTCACAGGTGCACTCAGTTCCATATTTCTCTGACTAACAAGAATTTTGAATATTCAGCCTACAGTTTGCAGTTGTTTGGGCTTTTAAGTCACTGGTGCATCCCACAAATAAAAACAAGACATCTGACAGTGTACAAACTTCAGGTTTTGTTTCCATAAGCAAGCATACAATGTTATGGAACTGGGATTTAAGGTTAAACTCTTTAGAATAGCTGTTCAAAGTGCTCCAATTTTGGTTTAAAAGCATCTTCAAAGTAATACATGAATAAAACAAGAGAGATTATAATGAATACTGTAATGCTTAAAAATTTTAAGTGAACTTTAAAAATACCTATGAGTAGGAAAGAGCTGGGGAAGATAATAAGCATGTATTAAGCACCTCTTATATTAGGAATTTTGCTAAAGGCTTTTATAAATATTACCTTATTTTAGAGAGAAGCACAGTTCCACTTCATCTCAATTATCATGGGCAGAATTCATTCTGTGCCAGATTTTATTTCCTTATATCTTCTTTGAAGAGGGAAGAAATGCATATATTTATATTGAAAAGCCTATTTTCCTGGGATATTTACAAAATTTGGTTTATAGTCAAGCTACTTCTTCAAGCATTCTTTTCCCCATCACTTTTCTCTCTGCCCAGCAAAAATAAATAGATAAGTGATTTTTGAATTGTTATAAGAAAGCAGTCACAAATCTTGTAATCATTTGAGATTATAAGAATTTAGGCTCTTCTTGTTCATAATGTAATAAAAGCATGCAATTTGGTGAAGGATGACTGGTTTTGGTGTCTTATTGACACACAATAAAAAAGTTTGATTCCTAATGTGACATTTTCTAGCTATATAATCATGGCCAAGTCATTCAATATTATTATGTTTCAATTCCCTCATCTATCTAGAACAAGGATAATGATAATATTTGAAATGATATGTATAAAAAAACTTTAAAACTATATTAATATCAATGAGTCTGTTTGGTGTCCTCTAGAAAGAAAAAAGTTTTCATGTTAAATATTGGTTTAAAAAAATTTAATGTCTTCACTTTTTGTTTCCTTTGCCTCTTGTTACTAATCGTTTTAAATAGTTGTCTCATGACATTAAATTTCCATATTTAATAAGTGAGAAGCACTTATTAGTAATGTAGGAGATAAATGCCTGGAGTTGGAGTCAGAAAGATTTGTTTTCAAATTCTATCCCTATACAGACTAGTTTTATAAATATGGACAAGTCATTTAACTCCTTTCCACTTTCTTAAGACTGAAATTACAAAGAAGCAGCAATCTGCTGTAGTGGAAGAACTTTCCATACCAAGACTTTTTAATGGATGAAGCTACAAGTTTACACTGAAAAAATTAAAGCCTCTTAATTTTAAAAATACAAAGACTACAAAATCTTCTCAAAATAATTAGTGATTCTTTATAGTATACCTTTCCAGAAAAAAAGAACCAAGAACTTTAAACTCTTGTTTTGCAAAACAAGTAGCAGATTAGGTGTGTAAACTAAGTGAAACACCCTTTCAAGGTACCTTTATAGGAACATTTAGTAAATGCTTTTGTAATATCTATAAAAACTCATGAGGCTTCCAATAGGGCATAATTTTAAGGAGTAGGCCATTTGGGCAACAGGATGTAATCTCTTGGTTATCTTTATCATTTTTTATTTATGTGACTCCACTGATTCATTATAGCATGGAGCTATTCCGAGGTTCTTGAAGGTGATGACAAAGAATTACAAGTCCTGGCAGATTCTGCCAAACTAGAAAGACTTTAGGGTATTGACTTAAAGACAGATTATATATCCTCCCAAGGTGACATAACGGATAGAACACCAGGATTGGAGTCAGGAAGCCCAGAGTTCAAAAGTAACCTTAGACACTTAGTAGCTGTATCATTTTGAGCAAATCACTTAGCCTCTCTATGTCTCCATTCCTTCAATTGTAAAATAGAGTTAATAATAATAGCACTTACCTGGAAGAGCTGTAAGGATCAAAAATGAGATGATAATTGTAAAGTACTTAGCACAATGCCTGGCATGTAATAAGTGCTACATAAACATTAGCAATCCTTTTCAATAACTAATTTACAGACGCATTGAGAACCTCATTGCTAGAAAACTGACCATTAAGTTTTTAATTTTTTTTAATTTAAAAAAAATTGATTTTGTGATCTTTAATATTTTTAAATAGATAAATGATAGGCTCTGGCTATGTGGCTTATGAGTAGCTAAGTTGTGCCATAATGAGGTAGATTTCATCATATATTGAAGTTAAGCAGCATCACTACAAAACAGAAATTATATCTAATTACCTTGTATTCAGAATATATCCGTTTTCTAGTATATATCTCATGCTTATCTTCCCTTCTTATTAAATGTAATTTAACACAATAAGCATTTGTTAAGTGCCTACATTATGCTAAGAGCTGGTTATACAAACACAAAAATTAAACTGCTCTTTCTCCCAAGAAACTTGTTAGGGATGCAGATAATATGTATATGGATAAATAAATATGAAATATGTAGCATAAAAAAGTAATTGGTGGGAGTAGGGTAGAAACATTAACAATTGGGCAGTGAAACAATTGGGCAATAATGACAACAACAAAGTATTCATACTTTTTCTCAAGCATTCAATACTTCCCTTATAAGGTATAGTACAGAAGCCTGTCTTGACTGTCAGATTTTAAACTACAGATTTAAAACAAGAACTTTCATTGCATAAAACTTGTAATTTTTTTATGCAAGGGGCAGACTACAAAAGTGGTGTTTTTATGCCAGAAACAAAAGCCCTAATTTGCCTTTCCTATTTCTTACTCTAGCCCAGGGGAAGAGGTCTATGAAATGAATTGAACTTACTGCTTATCTCTTTTGCAAATTCTGAGGTATTAAGAAAAGTATAGGATAGCAGTATATTGAGATTATATTGAGGTGAGGCAATTCTGAACAAAGACTGAAGAGAAAAAAAGTCTGCTTATATAGGTTTCCATTCTAAAATACTGAGAAAGACTAGCAGTTTTAAAAGATTTTTCCATCTTCACAATAACATTAGAGCAATATATTCAAAAAAAAATTTTTCACTGTGACCTAGTGAAGGAACACCAAGAATGCAAGAAAA
This sequence comes from Antechinus flavipes, assembly GCF_016432865.1. NCBI lineage: Eukaryota > Metazoa > Chordata > Mammalia > Dasyuromorphia > Dasyuridae > Antechinus > Antechinus flavipes. The sequence goes on along the minus strand of NC_067398.1, from coordinate 225,806,712 downwards.
ATTCAACATTAGTTCAACAATTAGCAAAAATAATCATATAATAACAAAAAGATAACAAAAACATATTATTTCAATCAGTGCCAAAAGAAAAAAGATTTTTAAAGTGATACAGCACTTATTTAGGTTAAAAAATAAGAATGGAATGATTTTTACTTTGTCTCTCTTACTCTCTTTTTCTTGTACTCACTTCTCTCTCTTTCTCCCTCCCTCCCCTCTCTTTCTCTTTACACACACACACACACACACACACACACACACACACACACACACACACTTATGTATGTATATGTATAATAATAACTAGCACTGTTTTCAATGGAGAAATGCTAGAAGTATATCTTGTACAACATAGGGAAAGCAGGGATGCTACCTTCTTTTTACCATTATTTGACATATCTCTGAAAATACTAACTAAAGAATGAAGAGCATAAATTCTGAAGATATAAATATTGATAAAGAAGTGGTACGGATATTTTCATTTGCAGGCAACAATATAGCCATAAAATTCCAGTGAATCATCAAAGAGATTGATATAATTGAGATAATTATCTTAAACAAGTGAGCGAAATACAAAATAAGCCACAAACTTTTCGTTATTTCTTTTAATATAAACAAAAATAAAAATGTAAGAAATTCCATTGAAAAAACTACAAAAAGCATAAATTGAAATTAGGTAATAATAATGCACATGAAAGTTATACTGAGTGCACCAAAAATCTTACTGCAGCTCTAAGTTTCAGTAGCTACTTTTTAAGCCATCAAAGCCTAGAACTACCCTGATATTGTTGGAATACCTTATATGGATACAATTATAAAATACTTATTGTAAAAATAAAATACAATCAAATCATTGGAGAGAGATTCATCCAATACAATAAAATAAATTCCAATACAATAAAAATGGAAATGTTATAAATTAATTTAGATTTCATTCTAAATTACTGATTACTGAACTCATTACTGAATTGATACCGCATAGAACCAGACAAAACAAATTTTCACATATAAAATTATAAAGTTCATTTTTAAAGACAAAAGACCTGGAATCTCAAGAGAACTCATGAGAAAAAGTAAGAATCAGCAGAGTATACCACACCTCAGATTTTATTATAATCCATTATTTGATATTTATTATTATTGATATATATGAGATAAGTAAGAAAGAATAATCAATCCAAAACAGTAGGCCAAAATTTGATGAACCTAAAGACATAAATTACTGAAGGAAAAGAGTCCCTTTTTACAAAACTTCTGGGGAAACTGGAAAACAGTTGAACCAGAAATAAGGCTTAAACCAATGTTTTATACTATGTGACAATGAACTCAGAATGGATATGAAACTTGAAGAGAAAACATAATGTTAAATTTTTAGAAAAGTAATTAGATCTGTCTGACATTTTAGGATTATAAGAGAATTACTAAGAGATAGAAGAACTCACAAAAAAATAAAATCATGAATATAATCAATGAAGATAGAATAAGACAAACTAGGAAAGATATATCTATACTATCACTAATTAAACAATAGTATTAATATATGTATGTGTGTATAAAGTTGACACACATATGTAAAAAGAGTGATTCCTCCAACAAATATTAAAATTTGAACAAGCATTTCTAAAAAGAATTGCAAACTTTAAATGGCCATTTGAAAATATGTCCCAAATTATTAATAGTAAGGGAAATGCATTTTTTAAAAAAATAGTTTTATCTCACATCTTGAAATTATCCTCCAAAATGGAAATGATCAAGATAAAGGGCTTGGAAAAACAAGAACACTAGTCTACTGTTGATGTAGCTACGAATTCACCCACTATTTCTGGATATAGATTTGGAATTATGGGGAAGAGATGATAAAATTGTCCTTTAACTCAATGATCCTACAGGTGTATATCTAAGGATATTCTCTTTTCAGGCTGTGGCACTAGAGTCTTAAAGGGCAATGAAAAGTACATTGAGTCTTTGAGTAGCTGATTTGCAAAGTTAAGAAAGTAGGCTCTCATTTGCAGAAGATCAACAGAAGAAATGTATTGTTAAAAACCTAGGGAAGCCTGGACTACAGAACTATTTCATGAAGCAATGTAAATTTCCATAATTTCCAGAAATGAAGATTTGGGAAAAATTCCGGGTGATCACTATAAGTTAGAGTAAGGTCTTTCACTGAGAGGAAGAAAGAATGAAATAGAAAAGAAAGGAGGAAGGGAGAGATAAAGCAAAAGGTGATGGAGACCACAATTACCATAGTTGAGCAAGCTCAAAGCAGCCCAGAAAATGGAATCCAGAAAAACAGCACATACATCTGAGATGGCATTCACCCCATTTATCACCTGGTTCTAATACTTTGGAACTTGTCTCACTTTCCCCCCATACTCAAGGCAGCTCATTATTGGAAAAACTTCACCATCCTTCAGTATTCCATCAGCCTTGGCACTTCATCCCATAATCATATACAGTCATTTTAATTGGAGCGTAGAGCCAAGAACTCCAGAACTTCCATTTAAAGAACTCAACTCAAAACATCTCATTTCTCTTCTGGTTTCACTACTTTGGGACTCCTCTGTCTTTTTCCCCATACTTTCAGGTCAGGTGCCTTTTTCTTACCCCCTTTCAGCTTACCTTTTGTATGCTATCTACCTCCATCGGATTGTATACTCCCCAGGTAAAGAACTATCTTTTTATATTTGTATCCCCAACATTTACCTTGGGGCCTGGAATATAATAGATACTTAATAAAAATTGATCAATTGATTGATTGTGAAGAGGTACCTCAGTCCAGTTGTGAATTGACTTGCCCTAGCAAGTCTTAAGTAAGCCGGGAATCAAAGACCACATATTTACCAAATACACATGGTAGTATTCTTTTTGGTAGCAAAGAACTGTAAATCTATGATTACCTATCATTTGGGGAATGTTTGAACATATTGTCATCTCTGGATAAAATGGAAGAAAACCAGAACAGAAATGTGATGAAAACTATGAAAGGAAAAACTGTTAAAAGGGAAAGGTAATCAATAGTGGCACATGCTACAGAAAAGTCTAGAATAATGAGGATTGAGACAAGGATGATTGATTTAGCATGATAGAGATCATTAGTGACCTGAAAGAGAAGTTTCTTTCAATGTATGGGAATGAAAGCAAAGTTTTAAGAGATTGAGAAGCTTGAGTGGGAGGTTAGATAGCGAAGACATTGAACCTCAGTGGCTTTCTCTAGGACAGGGAATAAGTTGGTTAATCCTGGGGGAAGAAATAAAGGTTTACATTTGAAGATATCTAAAAAAACAACAGCAACAAATAGATCAATCATTTAGCAAGCATTTATTAAGTGCCTACTAGTTCCATATACCTTCCTAAGTGATGGGATACAAAAATTGTTTTAAAAGGAAACAATACATGTCTTGAAGGAATTTATATTCTATTGTGGAAGGCAATATATACTGAATAAAAATAAATAAATACAAAACAGATAGGGGACATTAACCCTAGCCCTAGTTATTGGGAAAGCTCAGGGAAGGTTTTATGTAGAAAGCAGTGCTCAAACCACATCTTGAAAAAAGGCAGGCTTTCTAAGAGATGGGGGTAAAGAAAGAATGCATTCCTGGTTTTGGAGGACAAATAGTACAAAGGCTGAGAAATGGGAGTTGGAGAAGAGAGAAAGCTGTACTGTAGAGTATGGGAAAGGGAGTAATGTGAGATAGTTCCTATCTTACTTAAATTCACATTATGCAAATTAGACTTTATATAAAGAATTCTTGGGGTGGGGGGGAATCTGCATTCCAAAAAGTACCTATGTTAACTACTGTATAATAGTGTGTTTCCTTTCTCTGTTCCTGCCCCTTCATTAGTACTCTGTGGCTTCTCACCAGCCCTCATTACCCCCACCAAAAAATAAAATAAAACAAAATCCTCCAAGTGAAAGCAGAATGGAGGCTTTGGCTTGAGACTTCAGGCATCAGAGTAGATCTTTGCCCTGTTCTGCCCACTCACCAACCTATCTATCCAGCTTGCATCTGTCCATTCACATGTCCTTGACATGTCCTTGTCTTCCTGACTTCAGGCTCACCATTCTATTTGCTGCACCATCTAGCTGCCCTTCTGTACAGCATACCTTGTAGTTATGGTGGATTTGGTTTTAGACTACTACAATAAAATGAATATCATAATAAAGCTAGTCATACAGGTTTTTTTTCCCATTACATATAAAAGTTATATTTATACTACATTGTAGGTTGTGTATAATAATATTATATATATTTTTAAATCTACCTTAATAAAAAAGGATTTTATTACTAAAAAAATGATGCTAACCATTATCTGAGCTTTCAGTGAGTCATAATCTTTTTGATTATGAAGAGTCTTGCCTCAGTATTGATGGCTGCTGACTGATCAGGGTAGTAGTTACTGAAGGTTGGGTTGGATGTGGTAATTTCTTAAAATGAAACAACAATGAAGTTTTCTGCATAGATTAGCTTTTTCTTTTACTTCACCAATCAGATGTCATTATAGGATTATTAATTAGTCTAACTGAAATATTGTGTCTTGGGGTATAGGGAGGCCTGAAGAGAAGGAGAGATGGGAGAATAGCCAGTCAGTAGAATACAGTAGAATACACATTATTTGTTAATTATTATTATTAATTAAATTTGCTCCCTTACAAAGGTGAGGTTCATGGTACTTCAAAACAATTACAATGTTAATATCAAAGATCAATGATTACAGAGGACAATAACAGAATAATAATGAAAAAGTTTAAAATATTGCAAAAATTACCAAAATGTCACAGACTCATGTGTGTGACACATGAGACTATGTGTGTGTGACTGTGATCACACACAGTGTGATCATGTTAGGGAAATGATATTGATACATTTACTTGATGCAACCTTTACTTTGTAAAAATGCAATATCTGTGAAATACAATAAAATGAGGTATGTCTATGTGGTTAAGATGAAAAGGCTGAGTTTTGAGGCTTAATAAACAGATAGAGAAGCCCATGATTTTGTCCTAGAGCAAATAGGGAAATGAGGAGTGGTATGGTCAGATCAAAATAATTTAGGCTGCAATGCTGAGGATAGTTTTCAGTGGGGAGAGGCCTGAGATAGAAAAATCAATTAAGAAGCCATTGCAGTAGTCTAGGCAAATTAATGGTGAGAGAGTGAATAGAAAGCAGGGACCAGGTGCAATTAAATAATAGAATTTGATGACTGAATGGATAGATGATGTGAAGGAGATTTAGGAGTCAAGGAAAGTGCTGAAGAGATGATCCTGGGAGAATGAGAAGAAGAAAAATGTAGAGACCTCACAAAAATAGGAAAGTTTGGAAGAAGTTTTGTTTTGGATTTATTGAGGTTGATATATCTTGTCTGTATTATCTAATAGGCAATGATATAGATGCTGGCAGTGTTTCTAGACATTGGGGGGTGGGGTTAAATATCTACTTGTACTTTTTAGAAGAAGTGATAGATTTGGAGATTTCCTCCAAATCTACCTTTGTCAACACCTTTTTGTATTAACAGTTAAAACTCTTTCTTAGGATATCAAATTTCAATGGTACCTCTAAGGTCATCTAGTATGAGCATAAATGCATAAAAATCTCCACAACATACCTGACAAATACTCATCTGGTTTTGTTTTGAAAAACAATAATCAAAAGAAATTCATTAACTCCAGATAGCAAGAATTCCCAGGAATTTCATCTCTTAATTAAGAAGCTTTATTATTAAGTCTGCTTTTCTGTATCTTTTTTTATTTTTGATTTCTGGGAACAACTAGTTTAATCCCTTATCTATTTGAGAGATAATCTCTCAGATAATTGAAGTTATCATGTCTCCCTTAAGTCATTTTCCCTCATATTAAACAAAACTCTCCATTCTTATAAGGCATGTTTTCAAAGAACTTCACTATCCTCTTCTGAATGCTTTTAAACTTGTTAATATTCTTCCTAAAATCTAATTAATAGGGACTAATGATGATATTTTTTTTCTAAACCTACATCTTTCAATCTTGTCCATGATCCCCTGTGACTTGTACCAAAATTTTACTTATAATAATGGTAAAGTGTAATAAGCAGCAGTGTTAATTTATTGATTTTTTCACAATTTGTATTTTTCTAGTCATTTATAGCATTTATTTTCTTTCCCTCCTTCATTTAGATCTTCTAAGAAATGAATAAAAGTTTCATTTTATATTATTAAGGTTTTTTTTTTCCTTTTTCAATTCTTTTTTTCAGTGGGCAGTTTGCAGTTGTGAAAAAATGCCGTGAGAAAAGCACTGGTCTACAATATGCTGCTAAATTCATTAAGAAACGGAGGACTAAATCCAGCCGACGAGGAGTGAGTCGAGAAGATATTGAGCGAGAGGTTAACATATTGAAAGAGATACAACATCCGAATGTGATCACCTTACATGATGTTTATGAGAACAAAACTGACGTCATACTTATTTTAGAACTGTAAGTCATTTTTGTATTGTGATTTCACTGCCATTGGGTGGGAAAAATCAAATGATTACATTAGGAGAGTGAATGTGTGGCCTTGAGCTTCCTCCACAGCTGTTTAATGAAATGACATTCAGAGATGTTCTATTGTCCCATGTCAGAAATTATATTTACTTTACACTTTAAAAACTAGGGTGTATACTGCCTGCCAGGAAACTGGAGTAGATTCACATTTCAACAAATTGTGCGTAGGTTTTATCATTTGTTTTCTCACCTGATTGGGAAGTTGGCAGTTCAGTCTTTTCCAGGGTACATCATGTTCATCTTTGTTTATCACAAACGCCTCTTTTTTTGTTTGTTTTTTTTCCCTTTCCATATCTCCCCTTTGTTGTGTAAAAAAATTTAGCTCAACTAAGCAGATTTCCCTGTTTTTGGTCTCTTCAACATGACTGAAGTAATCGTAGGAGTACAATTTTTTGGTTAACAGAAAGGAACTGTAAACATCACTAATATCACTCAGATATTTTGGTAGGACTTAAGACTTAAAATGTTTTGTTTATTTCCTCAAGCCCTACACATACAATATTGGTATCTAGTTATGATGACACATGCACTTCTAGAACTTATTTATTTATTTGATTTAAACTGTCTCTTATTACTGAGTCTCCTACATGACTGTTCCATTGCTCCCTTAAACAGTCTAGAGAATAGTGCTTGATAAATGTTTTCCACATGCCCCATCTCCTCCAGTGATATTCAAGAGGCTTGAGGAAATAAACAAAAATAAGGATCTAAGATGAAAAAAATCTTCGCAAATCTTAAATGAGAGAGGTTCTCTGATGTCATATGGAAGTCAATTCAGTTTTTGACTAATAAGTAAAGTAGGTATTGACAGAAACAATAAAGGATGCTGTGTATGATAGACTCTGGGTTGGAAGAAGGGAAACCTATCAAGAAGCAGTCAAATAATATGTACCAAATGAGATGCTGTGAGGAGAGTCATGTTTGCTCCAGATAAGGAACTTGAATGTAGGATTGAAATAAAGGGTATAACTTTCTTTTATCTGTCTGTCTGTCTCTCCTTTTGTTTTGTTACTGTTTTGTTGCTTGAACTTTTTTAAATTATTTTTTTTATTTTTAGAGTATTCCTATGAGTTCTGTCACCCCTAAAGGGTCAGAACTAATGTCTCCTCTGGGGAAAGAGATGTGAAAGGAAGATTCTGATAGTTGTGGAATCCCTTTCCCTATTTATGTATGTATATAAAGAATATGATACATATTGGATACTATATTTGAGAGTCATCATAGCATAGTAGAGAGCTGGCCTGAATGCCAAAAAAGACCTGTGTTCAGGTCCTACCTCTTTTATATATTGTGTCTGTGTGACCTCGGATAAGTGATTTGACTTCTTAGTTTTTTAAGTAAGTTCTCTTAAGAAAGTGCAGAGAAAGGATAGATGGATGGATGCATATAATAAGTATTTCTATGTGCCAGTCACTGTGCGGTTAGCTTTATAAATATTATCTCATTTGATTCAATGAGAAGGTGTCAACTTGCATTGATAGAGAAGTACGCCTAGTGCCAATGTAATCACAGGTCTGTTCCTTAGCTCTTTTAAAGGATATTATAGAAAAGAATAAGATTTAAATAAAGATATTTTCATATCATGATACATTTTTATCCACAATTACTTTATATTTGTATTTGTTTTTTGCTTTTTCATTAGTCATAATATCCTTCCTCTTCTATAATATAAAAGGGAAAAGAATGTCAGCCCAACCAACCAATACAATGATCATACATAGTGTTCGGCAGTGGGTAGAGCACTGTGTGACAGTTCATTTAACTTCTACTTCAGTTTCCTCACCTGTAAAATGTAAATAATATCATCTACCTCTCAGTTTTGTTATAAGGATCAAATACATTATCTGGCACAAAATAATAGAGCTTGTTTCTTTGCTTCTATTCATCTACCAAGGGAAGGGGAAGTATGTATTACTCTTTGTTCTCAAAGGTCAGTGTTGATCTATATAATTAACTTGAGTTTGGGTACTTTGCATTGTTACTTTTATTAATATTATCCTTATTATTATTATGTACATTGTTCTTGTTTCTTTTTTGCATCAGTTAATTTAAGTTTTCCAATGCTTCTAGGAATTCTTAATGTTGCTCATTGGTGGTGTGTTAGCACAATATTCTATTACATCTATAGATTACAGTGTAGTCAGCCATTCTCCAAAAAGCACCTGCTTTGTTTCCAGTATTTTTGCTGACATAAAAAAGAACTATTATTAATATTTTTGGTGTATATTAAGCCTCACTTTTTGTCTTAGAACTTCAGCCAGGTATTTGCTTATTATTCACTGTTAATCTGTAACACCTAGAAATTTAATCATTCTGTTCCTTAAATTATCCAGTTTGGATTCATTGATTTTAGAAAGCTTTGCTCAAGTTGACATGTTAAATACATTTTTTTTCTTTATATACGTGATCTGCAATCTTCCTTCAAACCTAAATGTGTATTCATGATTCAATTTCAGTTATTTTAAATGGTTAAAAATGTAGTGAGTTTACTTAAGACAGACAGGGCAGTGGTATGGGTAGAATTAGGACAAGATTATTTATAATTAGATTAAACCTATACTTGATGGAGCTGAAGAAGTAAACCCCCTTGCTGGTCAGCTTTCCATTTTCCCCAGCTTTAATAGTCTATATCTCTGTGCCTTGTTTATTTTCTCCTAGGAAACACTTAAAATCACTTAAAAATTCATTGTTCTTATGTTTATATCACTTCAGAGATGTGGATATATTTTAAAGAACCCAGTGGTGGGCAGATTAGACAGGACAAATTTAGATTTCTATCCACTACTTGGTGTAGTTATTTGCTTCAAGTTCCCCTTCGTTAGAATTTGAATAATTATGATATATAATAAAAATAGTAGTAATAATAATAACTAGCATTTATGTAATAATTTAAGATTTGCTAAGTGTTTTACTATATTATCTTATTTGATCCTCACAATGTTAGGTGCTCTTATTATTCCCATTTTACCAATGAAGAAACTGAGGCAGACAGATTAAATGACTTGCCCAGAATCACACAACTAGTAGGTGTCTTAGGTGGGATTTCAACTCAGATCTTCCAGCAATGTTCGTTCTCCCCCTCCCCCCTTCCCCTCCCTCTTCCTCCTTCTCCCTCTCCCTTTCCTTCCCCTCTCCCTCTCCCCCTCTTTCCCTCCCCCTCCCCCTCTTCCTTCCCCCCTCCCTTCCTCTCCCTCCTCCCCTTCCCCCTCCTTTCCCCCTCTCCCCCTCTTCCCTCCCTCCCCCTCTCCCTCCCTCTCTCCCTCTCCCCCTCTTCCCCCTCCTTTCCCCTCTTCCCCCTCCTTTCCCCTTCTCCTCTTCCCCCCTCCCTCCCCCTCCCTCCCTCCCTCTCTCCCTCCCCCTCTTCCCCCCTCCTTCTCTCTCCCTCTCTCCCTCCCCCTCTCCCTCCTCCCCTTCCCCCTCCTTTCCCCTCTTCCCCCTCCTTTCCCCTTCTCCTCTTCCCCCTCCTTTCCCCCTCTCCCCCTCTTTCCCTCCCCCTCCCTCCCCCTCCCCCTCTCCCTCCCTCTCTCCCAGTTCATATGAATTCAGAGCTTCTATTCTGGTCCCACCATTTATATCTTCATGCCTTTGCCGAGTTTGTGTTTACTTTTTACATGTTATTCCTCTTCTGTAAACTTCTAATCCTTTCCTTATCATGAAGATAAGGAGATCTAAAACCATCCCTACACTTGATACTTCACAAACTGACCCTTAGTGACACCTTGTGAGAAGGATATTCTATATCTCTTTTGGCCTTTGTACAGAGACTATGGTGTCTGTGCTAGAGTTTAAACAAATTTTCAACATTTACTTGTTGAAATACATTTCAGTAATTGTCCTTTCAATTCCCCTAACTATAGGAAACTATAAAGAATTACCTTTTTCATTTGTTTATTTGGAAATATCTTATTTTTTATATCTGAGATTGGGGGGGGGGGGTGTTTTTGTTTTAAACTTAACCAAAATGCTTGAAATGAAGCCATGACTGTGCCTTCTGAACTCACTGTTAACCTCACACACTATGTGTGAATCTAGAAATCTTTCATTAAGTCTGTATGTTTAGGGGACTCAGAGTAAACTAGATTATAGCTTTTTTGCCTGGGTGGAATGAAGTTAGCACTTTGATTTCAAAAATGAGAAAATCGGGCTTCAAATAGATTAATGATTTGCTCAAATACATATAGTCAGTGGATTGTTTTTCGAATCCAGAATCTCTCCCTCCAAATCCAACATTCATTTTTGAGATTATATTGCCTTGGATTAGAGAAGAGGATTTGTGTAGTAGAATAAAGAGAATTAGACATGCAGGATTATAGGATCATTTATCCCAAAACTGGCAGATTAAATTGAACAACAGATTAAGAGGTTTGGATATTATTTGGTGAGCAATATGACAAGTAGACAAATATCTCAAATATAGAGTTGTGGGTGAAAAAGTGTTCAGTGAGGTAAATGCTAGCCAAGTGGATATTATTGTGGTTTGATTGTATTCATGATTTTTGTGGTCCATTCAATGGACCATTTCAAAATGGGGGGGAGACCAACTGTCAGCCAGGTTCTTCTACTAACTTTGTGTTTAAATTGACTCCTTTACTTTGGATCTTTGATGAATTTGCCTTAATTTGAATTCTCTGCTACAATGAATTAATGATAATTCTAATACAGATGGTTTACTTCTGGGTGGAACTGGGCCTTACTAATTACATTTGACTCTAACTGGAAGAAATCTTAAGAACCAATATATAGTTTTGTAATTTTTTTTCTTCCTGTTTCAGTTGAATAACCTTTTCTAATCTTACTTCTCATTATATAGAGAATAGGTCCTTAACTCTTTTGTATTGAAATGTTAGATTTCCCCTGATTTCTCCTCTGGTAAAGCTATGAACTTTTTCTCAGAATCATGTTTTTAATGTGTAAAGTATATAAAAATTATAAAGAAAACTAATTTTATTGAAAACAGTTTTCAAGATATTTTTATTCTATTTTTAATAATATTTTATTTCCCCTAATTAAAAGCATGCAAAAACAATTTTTAACATTTGTTGTTTTGGGCTTTTTTTAAAGTTTTAAATCCTAATTTCTATCCCAGCCAAGATGGTAAACAATCTGATATAGCTTATACATGTACAGTTATGTAAAACATTTCCATATTAGTCATTCAAAAAAATTTTTTTTATTGTTGAGAGAGAAAAATCAAAATAAAATGGAAAAATTATAGGAGAAATTTAAAAAAAAAACAGAAAAAAGAACTGAACATAGCATGTATTGATTACATTTATTCTGCTTAGTTCTTTTTCTGGATCCAGGTGGCATTTCCTCTCCAAAATCTATTGGGATTGCTTTAGATCACTGAACTTCTAAGAACCAAGCCTTTCATAGTTGATCATCACAAATTCTTGCTGTTATTGTATACAAAGTATTCCTGGTTTTGCTTGTTTCACTCAGCATCAGTTCATGTAAATCTTTCCAGGCCTTTCTATAATCAACTTGTTCATCATTTTTTAAATAGTAATATTCCATTGCTTTCATATACCACAGCTTGTTCAGCCATTCCCCAATTGATGGGCATCCACTCCTTTTCCAAATCTTTACTACCACAAAAAAAGAGCTGCTACAAACATTTTTGCCCGTGTTGGTCCTTTTTCCTCCTTTATAATTTCCTTGGGATACAGACCCATCAAACAGACCCATGAGTTCACGGACCCCAGGTTAAGAACCTCTTGTGTGCAATCTACTTGAAGTTCTTGAAGATTATTTTAGTTTAAGCTCTGACAAATCATATAAAATTAGAAAAAGTTCAACTTCTCTTCCCCTCAGATTTTGTGTGTGTGTGTGTGTGTGTGTGTGTGTATACATATATGCATATGTATATATCCATCATCCATGTATCCACATAACTAAGTTGGGAAAGTCTCATCACTAAGCTGGTCACCAAACAGCATATTTTTTGGCTTTCCTAATATGTGTGCCTTTCTTCTAAGCAACTCGCATTGCTTATGAACTGAAGTGAAGAACACTTATAATCTGCTTCATTGAAAGTTATACCCACATAGCTGAAATCACATTCTAAAAATTTTGAAAAAGACATAATTAAATAGACAGTTTCATGTAGTAGACCCGACAGTCATGAAATCTGGGTCATAATCCCAGATATTTTGCTAATTAATTAGAATTATGACTAGACAAATTAGCTAATCTCTTAGAGCCTCAGTTTCCTCATTTAAAAAATCAAGGAATTGGATTAGATAAACTTTATGGACCTTTTCAGTGCTATAATTTAATTATTAATTGTTCAAACTTCTTTTTCCTGTCCCTTGTGTGTTGTTGAACGAGCCCTTGTGTACTATTGAATGGGACTGAGGACTGAGGGGGACACCGAGAATGTTTCACCAGGTTTCTGTTGTGAAATCTTAACATTTGGATATCTGCCTGGGTGTTTGTTGCTGCCTATACAGATAAAGTTGTAGACAGAATCTGATCCTGACTACTGTGCCAATAGTGGACATGAAACCACTACTACTACCATCCCCCCAAAAAAGCCTATGCTGTGAACTCCTTTGAGCTATTTGTCTTTTGATTCAATATTGTGTAGCTTCATTAGAAAGTAATATTTCTTAGGCTAAGAGATCCAACCATAATATTAATGTTGGAAATTCTATGAACTACTTTAAAAATAAATTTTTTTAAAAGCAACCCATAATTGATATATGGATTGATACTATTAGGTATTTTGCCAGATACTTTGCAAGTTGTGGATACAATGAGAAAACTTAGACAATTCTTGTCATCAAGAAGCTTAAAATGTATCAAGGAAGATTTTATATATTTATACACACATGCACATTATATGTGCATTACATATGCATATATTCATGTATAAGTACATGCTATATATATTCATACATGCATATATACATTCTAAGTGTATATATATAGTATATCCACAAAATAAATACAATGTAATTTGGTGAATCATACTTAATAACTAGTTACATTTCATTAAACTCCATACATAGGTTATTTCATTTATTCTGTGATTGCAACTAAAAAACTCAGGGAAAAAATCTTCAAGTAGGAGATGCCATTTCAACTGAGTTTTTGAAGAAATTGAAGCTTCTAAAAAGTAGAAGTGTGAAGAGACTATGTAACTGGGGACAGAAGCCTCTGTGTAAAGCAACTTGTAGACAAGATGGGTTTCTGTATAAATAGAATAGCAAAAGGTTTACCTAGATTGTAGAGTATGTTAAGGATACATAGGGGCACAGAAGGAATAATTAAAATAAAACTGGAAAGGTAGTTTGGAATCAATTTATAATGGATTTTACATGCCATAATGAATATAATCCTAAAAATAATATGTTGCTGGGGCAACTAGGTGGCACAGTGGATAGAGCATTGAAGTCCAAAGGACCTGAGTTCAAATCTGGTCTCAGACACTTAACACTTTCTAGCTGTGCAACTCTGGACAAGTCACTTAACCCAAATTGCCTCAGCAAAAAAAAAAAAAAAAAAAAGATAATATGTAGCTATTAGAGTTTATTGATTAGGGGAAATAACATGGTCAGACCTCTCTGCTTTTGGAGTATCACTTTATCAGCTGCATGAAGATGCTTTTGGGGACAGGAAGTTTTTGAGTCAGGGAGACCAAATAGGAGGCTATTATAGTAGTGTTTATAATAGTATAAAGAATGGGTTGGATAGGAAAGTTGTTATATAAGTAGAGTCAGTTGTTTGGTAATTGATTGGCTATGCTTAGTGCAGTAGCCTATAACACAAAAGTCAAAGATATCCTGAGGCTAGGGTTAAGAATCTTTTAGCTACTCATTTAACCTCTCTCCTTAATTTCCTCTTCTGCCATTCCTTTTAAGTATTTGATCTCCACTCATAGTTGCTGCTAAGTTATGTTTGTGAAGTGGAAATTATGTATATTACCAAGGAACTTGAATAAATTGACTCATTCTTATGAAGTCTGATGAGAATTCTCAACTGACTTATAAATTACTTAAGTTTTCTTGTTATTTTTGTTTTATACATAGGCAGCCAGGTAACCCAAAGGGGAGAGAACAAGCATGTATTACATATGTCCTAAAGACTTTACCAGTATTGTCTCATTTGATCATTTCAATAACTCTGAGAAGTAAGTGCTATTATTATTCCCATTTTATAGTCAAGTAAACTGAGATAGAGGTTGTGGCCTGCCCAGGGTCACACAATTAATGAAACTGGATTAGATTTTCCTGAAGTGCAAATGAGATTATTTATAAAGTATTTTGCAAACCTCTATGATTTTGGGATGTTAATGTCTATCACTTGATTTAATCACCTCAGGTAGCCATGGAGTTGTATTTATGTCTGTAATACTAAATCATTTAATATCAGATTTATTAAGTTCTCACTCCATTATAAAATACTAAGTCTGTATGTCTTCTTTCAAACAAGAAAAATATTCATATTCTTTTAACCCACTACCTGATAGCTACTTTAAGCTGATAACTACTGCATAATATTGTCAAACCAAGAACTCCCAACTTCTTTATAAAGTAAATAAACATATTGATTGAAGGAAAAAATTTAACTCACTTTGAAAATGTCAGGAGAATTCTAAAATTTAATAGTCTAATAGTGTCATTTAGTTCAATTTAATTTAAGAAATATAGATTAAGCACCTGCTATATGGCAGGCATTATATTATGCACTATGAATAAAAAGGCTAAAATTATTATAGTCCTTATCTTTAAGAATCTCATATACTTGAACTGATTGTTCATCCACTTGGTAATGGTAATTCTTATGTAGATAATTAGATCCAAACTTTTCTGAATGATCATTGACCCAATTTAGGAGGCTCTTCAATGTTTTGGGTGTGATAAATTTAGCATATTTTCATCTCTAAACAGAGTATCTGGAATGCCATTCAATAAATAGAGAATCCTTTTTCTGTTATGGATTCTATGGTAGACATTCTTCTTGATACTCAGCATATCATACTGATATCAGCATAATATCGCAAAATCCAGGAGCGGTCCCTTCCTATGCCTACTACTTTAGTGAAGCCCCTATAGAAAATTGAATGGAAAACCTGAACTGAAACAGTAGGACTGACAGACATAGATGGGTTACAATCTGCATCATCAGAAGGAATGCCCTAATTGCTATTCTCAAAGATCTAGAAAAATAGATATGTTCTGATAATTCAATTCAGTATTTTTTGCACTGTGTGGGTATAGGGGATACAAAGACAAAACAATCCCTGCCTTCAAAGAATTTAAAATCTATTGAGGGGAAATAATATGAACACATAAAAACATAAAAATTCCCAGGATTGGAAATTGGAGGTCACTTGTAGTAGAGGAGCAGGAGTGGGGGTGGGGAGGGAAGAGAAGAGAGGGGGTAGAATGAGGGAGCATGATCAGGTTAGGACATGTGCTAGGAATTCTAGGAGGTATAAACACAAAGCAATTACATTCCACATATAGCATGGAACTTTTGCAAAGGCACAGAGGTAGGAATTTTTTATGCCATGTGTAAAGACCAGCATGCCATTTGATTGTATCAGAGAATGTATAAAGGATATTCATGTGAAGTAAATCTGGAAAGGTCATTTAAAGCAGGATTGTGAAGAGTTTAAATGTCAAACAAAGAAGTTTGCATATTCCCTGAATGCAATTAGAAACCAGTGGAACTTTATGAGTGGGGGAGTGATATGGCTAGACCTCTGTTTTAGCAATATCAAGTTGGGAACTGTGTGGAGGATGGATTGGAGAATGTAGAGGAAGCTAATGAAATAGCCCAAGAAAGAGGTTTTGTGAGGGCCTGAACTAACATGGTAGCCATTTGAGAGGGAAAGAGAGAGAGAAGATTTATTAAATCAACAAGACTTAGTAATCTCTTCTATATGGGAGATGAAAGAAAGGAAAGAGGATGTCTTCTTTGCAAACCTGAATAGAATGGGAAAATAATGTTGACTTCAACAGAAAATTCATCTACAATAAGTGCCTTCACTTTCTCTCCTCTCATTATTAACCCCTTAAAATGCAGCTTCCAACTTTGTCATTCTACCCAAAGTGTTCTCTCCTAAGTTAATAGTGATCTTTTAGTTGCCATATCCAATGGTCTTTTTTTTTTCTCAATCTTCATTCTCTTGGATCTCTGCAGCTTGATATTGTTGATTACTCCCTTCTACAAGATACTTTGTCTAGTGATAAAATCTAGAAGTTTGGGGATCATCTCCTGGTTTTTCCTCTCTTTATTTGACCATTCCCCTGTCTCTATTGTTGACTCTTCCTCCAAATCATGCTCTTTAATTCTGTTTTGGGTCTTCTCTTCTCCTTCTATCCTATTTCATTCACTTGGTGATCTCACACAACACACTACTAAGTCTATCTGCCTTATTATTTTCTCTATCACTCTCCTAAGTCTAAACAATCACAATAAACATACACAGCACAATAAACAAGTCTTGATTTTTTATTATGCACTGATTTCTGAGGTATCAGTGCTCACACTGAAAATTTAATAATTGGCTTTCATGAGCTAGTACACACTGCCTCTAGTGCATCACTAGCTAGATATATAAATCTAGGAGTCATCAGTATAGAGATGAGAACATTAACCCATGACATATGATGAGATCACTGATAGAAAATATGGATAAAAGGAAAGGTCCTAGGAGAGAACTCTGTGGTTCACCTATACAAGGGAGATAGGATATAAATCATGATCCAACAAATGAAACTCTTAAGAAGTAAACAAACAAGAGAAAAGGGAAGAAAGGAATAATTGCCATGCTAAAACCTGAGAGATTTGTAAATAACTTAGGGAAATGGAATTCAAGATGATCCCTGCCCACAAGACAGGTTAGAAATAGATCATTCATTAATATATCTCTAGAAAAGAGGTTCATAATCATTTTGTGTCATGAACCTTTTTGGCAATCTGGTAAAACCTATGGAGACTAGAATAAGGGTAGGTTTTTTCTTTTTTAATTTGTAGAAACATTAAATTTTTGTTAGATGTTAGTAAAATGAAAGATATAATTTCCCCCCCACTGAAGTTCACAGACTCCCTAAAATCTCTCAGAAGATTTACCTATGATATCTCCTTTTCAGGTTAAGAATCCCTGTTCTACAATCACATTAATAATTAGCATGAATTGAGGCAGGTAGGTGGTGAAGTGGATGACATACTGGCCTTGGATTCAAGAAGACCTGAGCTTGATCAAATGCAGCATCAGACATTTGACACTTACTGGCTTTGTGATCCTGGGCAAAGCACTTAACCTTGATTGCCTTCCCCGCCCCCAATAATAATTAGCATGAATCAAATGATCCTTTTGATTATAGTAATTAATATGGAAATTACAATGTTAGAGAATCCCATGTTGAATAACACTAGATTAATTTTTTTTTTATTTTAACTTTTGTTGTTGGTCCCATGGATAGATTTTTACTTTACTTAGAAATAAAATTGTTATGATGTGAACTACAAGGCAAAAATTGGTTTTCATGACTTACTGTTGACCTTTTCTTCACTTTACAGTTTTCTTCTTGTGTCATGTCATTTTATGGAACTCATAGAATCATAGATTTTAGAGATGGAAGGGACTTCAATAGCCACAGAGTTCATCCCTTTTATTTTAGAGATAAGGAAACAGGCCTACAGAGGTATACATCAGGATGACTGAAGATAGCCCTGGATACAGCGGGAGACTTTGACTTTTTTAAACTAAGGTCTTCAACAAATCTCAGTTTGACTGAGGCAACACCCATTCAGTGATTAAGGGGAGGTAATAAATGAGGCAAAGAATGTAACTGAAGTAGCATTTGAATCCATATCTTTCAGATTCCAAGTCCAAGACCTTATCTATTATTCCATGCTATTTCCATCCTCAGTCCTCTGCTTATGATCTAAATCAGAGGTTATTAGTGTATTAAAGTAATTATTATTTGCAGTGATCTAATTTCAGTTTTATCACCAAAAAAATTTTTTAAGAACCTGTCATGCTTATTATATAATGTGCAAGACATTGATTCTCTATTTTTATCCTTAAAACCACCAGGATGAGTGAGGGAAAATGTTCATTGGCTATTTCTCTTGCATATAAAGGAAGATGGGTAAAATGCTATCAGTGGTTAAAAAAACAATAATATTTGTTCATTTTATTATTATAAATTAATATAACAATATAAATAAATATAACTAATATAACAGCCTCTTCAAAATCCAATAGATGTTTAGGTGAGGGTTGGGGTGTGGAGGGAAAAGAAGAGAAAAATAAGGACGTATCAGGTGGGGTGACATATAGGAGGTACCTCTAGGTGCCATGAAACTGCACTAAAAGCCCAAAAAGCCTTTGCCATGTCAGCACTGTGCTCTGGGAATACTATTGATTAAAGTTAACAATTTGGCTAATATAATCACTCCTATAATATAATATAATACAAAATATATAATATATACAAAAATATAATATAATATAAACAAATATAATATATAGTAATATAATATAAAACAAAACTAATAAATCTAAGAAATAGGCAGGATAGCATAGAGTTCCAAAATCTGCTCTTAATTATTGTGAGGGTCAGTTTGCAATGGAGGGAAAAAATGTTAGGGTTTTTGTATGTTCCAGTATCATAAGAATGCTAGTTATATTAGACCACTGCTAAAATACCACAATCCCACATAGTGGAAATGCTTTGTTATCCATAATGCTGACCACAGAAATGAGCAAACTATGACTATGCATGAGATGAACTAAAGACATGAATGTTTTTATTATCTGATAGTACTGTATCATAATAGAATTGGAAAGCAACTCTCAGATTCTAAACAAGGACTTCATATTGCTTTTTGTCAATAATATTCTCAGTTCCATATTACACTGTGTATTATAGATCAGTATGATAAATTCATTCTTAAAACTAGATTAGCGGGGTTGGTGCAATGGATAGAGCATTGCTTCTAGAGTCAGAAGGACATGAGTTCAAATGTGACCTCAAATCTTAGAAGCTTGAGCAAGTCACTTAATCCTGATTACCTTTTTTAAAAAACCAAACAAACTTGTTTAGATGAAGTAAGAATAGAAATTAAGGAATTACTGAAATCTGAAGAGAATCCAAACAATAGATTAATTATACCAAAACTAAGTGATTTTTTAAAAGCTGTTATCTTTTGTAACTGTAAATCTGCAATTCATTCTACATCTCTAGTCTATCACCTTTCTTCTGCATTTGGAATGGTTCCTTGCAATGATTATAGTTTTTAAGTCATTCGAAGATGTTTTCAATTTACATCGTTGTAATTATTATATAAATAATTCTCCTGGTTCTGCTTTCTTCACTCTGTTATCAATTCATACAAATATTCCCAGGCTTTCTAGAATGTTTTCCTTCATTATTTCTTAAGTATACAATACTATTCCATTATATTCCTATAGCATAGTTTGTTTAGCCACTGTCCAATTGATGGATACTTAGATTGTTTCCAGTTCTTTGTTAAAACAAGAGGTGTTGTCATAAACATTTTTGTAGAAAAATGATCATTTTTCTCTTTGTCCTTTTTGAAATATATTCTTAGTAGTCAATCTCCAGAGCAAAGGACATATGGGTAGACTTTTAGGATATAGCTCCAAAGTGCCTGTCTTCCCAGAGATACTTCAAAGATTGTCATTTTCTTGTTGGTCATTTTTGCCAGTGTATATTTGTTAGATAAAACTTCAAAGTTTTAATTTGCATTTCTCTTATAAGTAATTTTGGAGTATTTTCTCAAATTGAACTATTAAAATTCTTCTGTTAATCTAAGGTATTTTATTTTCTACAAATATTCTTTTTTTTTATTGATCTGGAGATCAATTAGAAAGTAATTTTCTAATTATTTTTCTAATAATTTTTTTATTTCTTCTTTAACTATTGTTAAATTTTCCCTTTTTAAAATTTTGACACTTTTCTTTTCCTCTTCTTTTTAAAGTCAGATTAGTTAATGGTATACCTAGCTTATTAGTGTTGTTTTTTTCCTCCCAAGAAAGGTTCCTTTTTGGTTGATCTTTTTATTTATTTTCAATTTTATCTATTCATTTTTTTTAGTTACTTATTTTTATGTGGTTACTTTTCTGTCATTTTTCAGTCAAATCCAATTTTTCTCATGACCCCATTTGGTATTTTCTTGGCAAAGATAATAGAGTAATTTGTCATTTCCTTCTCCAGATTATTTTTACAGATGAGCAAACTGAAGCAAACAAGATTAAATGATGAGCCCAGGGTCATACAGCTAATAAGTGTCTGAAGTCAGATTTGAACTCATGAAGAGAAGTCTTCCTGACTTCAAATCTAGTACTTTATTCCACTGTGTCCCTATTTTCATGATTACTATTCAATTTTTATTTGTTGCTTGGGGGAGGGGGAGGTGGGGAAGGAGTGTTGTTGTATAGCCAATTCATTTATCTGTTCTTTTCTCTTGTGTTGATGAAAATAGTTGGTGATACAAATTTTTCTTTAAGGGCTGCTTTATCTCCATCCTAAAAGTGTTGGCATGTTGCCACATTAGGTTCCAGGTACTTATATGTTATACTATTTGTCCATATATATTATGGATTGTTAATTCATTATCTTTGGTGGCTGTAAGCCTAATGGAGCTTCTTTGCTTGTGTAGTTTAACCATGTCTGTTTTTATTGTTGCCTTGCCTGAGATCATTGCCACTCTTCTTTAAAAAAAAAAAAAATCACTTGAAACACAATATAGTCTTGTCTAGCTGCTCATTTTTAGTGTGTGTATTTTTAATGTTGTAAGTAGATTGCTTATAAACAATATATTGATGGATTCTGCCATAATTTATTCTACAATCTCCCTCCATTTGAAGGGTTAGTTTATCCCATTGACAATTATGAAAATCAAATGTGTTTTTCACCCTTTTCTATTTTGTTATACCTTTTGCTTTCTTTGTTACTTGCCTCTTCTTTATAGAGAATTAGCAAGCAAAGAAGTAAAAAGAGTATAGTTAATATTAGAATATCCAATAGAAGTGGTCATACCAATCATGTCTCTTTTTTTCTTCATCCTAGCCATTGAGAAATTAATAATATAGAAAGTAAAAATACTATTGAACTAATAAATAAACCTAAGAGTTGGTTTTATGAAAAAACCAATAAAATCGATAAACCTTTGGTAAATCTGATTAGAAAAAAGAGAGAGGGAAATCAAATTAGCAGTCTTAAAAATGAAAAAGGAGAACTTTCCAATGATGAAGAGGAAATTAAAGAAATAATAAGGGGTTACTTTGCCCAACTTTATGCCAATAAATTTGATAACCTAAGCGAAATGGATGACTACCTCCAAAAATATAGGCTTCCCAGATTGTCAGAGGAGGAAGTAAATTGCTTTAGATAGTCCCATTTCAGAAAAAGAAATAGAACAAGCTATTAATCAACTCCCTAAAAAAAAAAATCCCTGGGACCAGATGCATTTACATGTGAATTCTACCAAACATTCAAAGAACAATTAGCCCCAATGCTTTATAAACTACTTGAAAAAGTAGGGAATGAAGGAGTCCTACCAAATTCCTTTTATGACACAGACATGGTACTGATACCTAAACCAGGTAGGTTGAAAACAGAAAAAGAAAATTATAGACCAATCTTCCTAATGAATATTGATGCTAAAATCTTAAATAAGATATTAGCATCCTAGCCATTGGTTATTACTCTTTATTTCTACCCTTTAAATCTCTCCTTTTGGTTTACATAAGGGCAGATAAGTTGTGCAGTATATAGAATGTTGGGCCTGGAGTCAGGAAGATCTGAGTTTAAATCTGGCCGCAGATACTAACTAGTATGTGTGACTCTGGACAAGTCATTTAACCCTGTTTGCCTCAGTTTCCCCATCTGTAAAATTAACTAGAGAAGGAAATGGTAAACTACATCAATGTTTTTGCCAAGAAACCTCCAAATGGGATCACAAAGGGTCAGTCATGACTGAAATGACTTAAAAATGACTTACATCTAATACTGAAGTTTGTGTTACTTGGGATTTATTAGCTTCCCACCTCCATCCTCTCTCGTAAATCCTATTGGCTCTTCTTCCTGTCCCCACCTGGTTTTTTTTTTTTTTTCCGTCATTGAATTTAATATGTTTCTACAACAAATTTCTTGTGTATATATGTATGTGGGTGTATCCAGCCATTCTTTTCCTGTTTCAGATAACAGTGACCAGTTCCCACCCAGTCTTCTTTGTATACAGCCAAGTCTAAGGATTAATACAAATGAATGCCCCAAATTGCTTGCATTATTCAAATCCATGATTTATGTTTTTATTGGGACAGAATAAATATAATTATGGTTATATATCATAATTATAACCTTGAATAATATGAATTCAAATACATACAGGCATCTATCTCACAGGATTATTGTGAGGATTAAAGGAAATAATACTTCTAAAAAACCGCTAATGCAATCCCTATCACATAGGAGGCACTGTTCAAATACTTGTTCTACTCCCTTCCCATCTTATCTCTTATATTTAGGTTTCCTATGTCTGTTCTTTTTCTTTATTCCCCAGGAATGCTTCCTATGTCTGTTCTTTTTCTTTATTCCCCAGGAATGCTTAAAAGTCTTCTGTTCTACTAAAGGTCTGGTTTTTTTTTCCCCCTCTATAGGGAAATGCATATTATGGAGCATAAATCATTCTTGGTTGTATGCCCCTTCTTTTAAAAATATATTACCTATCTGAATATCATATTCCAAAATATCCCATCATTTGTAATAGTTTTAACAAAGTTCTGATTGTGATTTCTAGGTAGTTTTTGGTATTCTTTTTCCTGTTTTTTTGTTTTGTTTTATTTTTTTCTTTGTTTTACTGCTTGAATTATTTTTTCTTTCACCTAAATGCTATGGATATTAGCTGTGATATTCTTGAGTGTTTTAGATTTCTTTTTCAAAGTGACTGTTGAAATTTTGTATTTTCACCTTGCAATTCCAGGTGATATTTGTAGTTCTCTTTTTAATGCTTTCTTAAACTATTATATCTAACTTTTTTTTCTTATTATGTTTTCTGAGATGTACAATGATTTTATAATTACTTTCTCTTTTCCTATTTTCCAAGACATTTGCTTTTGGTGGTATATATTTTACATATTCTAAATTTTCAGTCTTTTTACTTTGTTCTGATATTTCCTATCATCTTATGGAATTATTTAATTCTGTATTCTCCATCCTACTTTTTAAAGAAGTCTAATATTTGGGTAATGTTTTCTTCTTGTCCTAAGCTATTTTTTCTCCTAAATGTTTTTTTCTTTAAATAATGCTAATTTCATTTCTAGTTTCAATTTTTATCTTTTTCTTAATTTCTTTCAGGGATCTTGGAATCCTTGTAGCCTAGTTGTTCTTTTCTCTGAGAGTCTCCTTGTATTTATTGTAAAGTTAATCTCTTCAAGGTCTACCTTTTAGGTCTTTCTTCACACTATGACTTCTTCAATTTATTCAGGATTTTCATCTATATATTTAGTTTTTGCCTTAAGATTTTATCCCAGGGCCAAGCTTTGTTCACTCTTAATGATCTAGCTGAGATAGACATTGTTTTCCCACTCTGTTATCTGGATGCCTCTGTCCACTGCTATTTTGGATGGAATGGTTTGAGCTAGGCTACACTTTTTGCCATAATTCCTGATTTTTATTTCTGCCTTTGTGTGGTAACCCAATCCTACCCTTAGTCACAGCTATCTCTGTTCCCTTTTCCCTCTATAGTCTATAGCTGGAAATTATTTCCACCATAATGATTCTGAAAGATCCCACTAGAATCAAGACAAGACAAGAGATTGTACTTGTCTTCACCCTTTTGGAAGTTCCCCCAGTATGCAAACAACTAGACATAATGCTAATCCTTTTTCCTATCATGGTCGCATTGTTTTAAGGGTTCTTTGGGTAATCCCATCACATACAAAAAAACACAGAATTGTCTGTTTTCTTTTTTGACTGGCATAGGAGCACTGGCTTTCCATTTTTCAAAGTGTCCAGGGAACCTTCTCATTGTACATTAGCTCTATCCCAGATGATTACTCTTACAGACCAGGGCCTAAATCTTAGTACATTCAGGTGCAGTTGATCAGAATTCATATGGGCTCTTATCTCCCTGGTGTGCTTCCTGTACTGAATGACCAGAAACTTCTGGCAGATGTCTGGCAATTCTGGTCTAGAGAGAGGTTCTTATTGGTGTTTCTCATGTTCTCTTCAGGTATTTCTCCATATGTTACTTATTTAGCTCTTTGTTTGGGGTATTTGTAGAAGACCTGGTCTCATCTAGTACCTTTCATGTTTCCATCTTACCTGGAAGGTTCAACTCTTACACTGTTAATAAAAGAGGGATACACACACACACACACACACACACACACACACACATATATATACACATATATGCAAGGAAGTTATGAAAATTTTTCCATGCCATCTTCAAGAAGAAGGAAGTGGATTGACAGATATTCTCAGATCATATAATAAAGAGACTGAAAATTTGTAGAATAATCTTGAAATAAACTCTCCTCACTTCGTAGAATGATAGAAAAGTCTGACAACCAAAAGCTAGTGGTTTTGTCAAATATAACTGAAAGTCATTTATCTCCAGATGGAGTCTTGTAAAAGGCAAAGATCCAAGAACAACATCAAAAGACACTCCATGGGCCATACTCACATGAACTTAACCAACAATATGTTGACCAGGATTTATGTATAGAAAAAGAGATGTTTATGATAGTTATTCAGCTTCACTGTCAACAGGTGTTCTGTTCAAGGAATCCAGACTGATCAAAGTGATTATGATATGAAATGTTGGATAGTTTACAACATATGGCAGATTGTAAAAATATAGCATGTACTGGTTATCCAGAGGAAAAAATATAAGGTAGCTAGAATTATATACCAGAACGAACAGACCATCTTGCAAATATAAACTCCAGAATTTCCTTAAAGAGTTAATAAATAGAATATTTGTAACTAGAACATCATTACAAACTATTGTCCACATTCTGCCCAGGCATAATATTGGGCCATAAAACAAAAATAAATAAAAATTGTGAACTACACTTTTTATATACATATTTAGCTTTTATTTGGGAATGTCTGTATTTGTAGAAGACCTGGTCTCATCTAGTACCTTTCATGTTTCCATCTTACCTGGAAGGTTCAACTCTTACACTGTTAATAAAAGAGGGATACACACACACACACACACACACACACACACACACACATATATATATATACACATATATGCAAGGAAGTTATGAAAATTTTTCCATGCCATCTTCAAGAAGAAGGAAGTGGATTGACAGATATTCTCAGATCATATAATAAAGAGACTGAAAATTTCTAGAATAATCTTGAAATAAACTCTCCTCACTTCGTAGAATGATAGAAAAGTCTGACAACCAAAAGCTAGTGGTTTTGTCAAATATAACTGAAAGTCATTTATCTCCAGATGGAGTCATGTAAAAGGCAAAGATCCAAGAACAACATCAAAAGACACTCCATGGGCCATACTCACATGAACTTAACCAACAATATGTTGACCAGGATTTATGTATAGAAAAAGAGATGTTTATGATAGTTATTCAGCTTCACTGTCAACAGGTGTTCTGTTCAAGGAATCCAGACTGATCAAAGTGATTATGATATGAAATGTTGGATAGTTTACAACATATGGCAGATTGTAAAAATATAGCATGTACTGGTTATCCAGAGGAAAAAATATAAGGTAGCTAGAATTATA
The DNA here is from genome assembly GCF_016432865.1 of Antechinus flavipes. Classification (NCBI taxonomy): domain Eukaryota; kingdom Metazoa; phylum Chordata; class Mammalia; order Dasyuromorphia; family Dasyuridae; genus Antechinus; species Antechinus flavipes. The sequence continues at coordinate 225,780,439 of NC_067398.1, read as the reverse complement.
TACCAGAACGAACAGACCATCTTGCAAATATAAACTCCAGAATTTCCTTAAAGAGTTAATAAATAGAATATTTGTAACTAGAACATCATTACAAACTATTGTCCACATTCTGCCCAGGCATAATATTGGGCCATAAAACAAAAATAAATAAAAATTGTGAACTACACTTTTTATATACATATTTAGCTTTTATTTGGGAATGTCTGTGTTTATACAAAAGGGCCTTTCCCGCTCTACATCTTTCCTCTTAAAGAGTTGAATAAAAGATTATGTATTTCTAAGTTAATAGATACTAATATGGAAACACAAACATTAACAATCTACTTTTCCTAGTCATAAATCTAACATGCTTAGAATAGTTTATAAATTTGTATTGCTAATAATATATGACTTTAAGATAATTATACTTTGGTTTTTTTGCATAGTCAGATGACTATGATATGTTTTATATGAGGTATTTCTGAAAATGTATATGTTAGTCATATCATTTCAAAAATAATTGTCACCATAATACATATTCACATTCAAAAAAGCTTCATGGAATGAAGAGCAATATAGAAATCTTCCAGAAGAAATTAAAACTGTATGGGTACAGAATGAAGTAAATATTCCTGTTGGCCTGTGAGCTACTGGAGTTGTCCAGAATATATTTTCAGTGAATCTACAGAAGACAAACGTAACATCTTGATACTCTCAGTTATAAAAAGCACTCAGACAATGAAGAAACCCACTGATTAGTAAGTATAAAAATATAGTAGCAGGAAAATGACTTGTTCTTGACTGAACCTTATCAAAAGATAAAACCAAGAATAGTAGATGCTAGTGGTAATAGTTTAAATAGCTGATCTTCGAATAATCTTGGACAAGTCCTTACCTTTTCTGGACCTACATTGTTTCTGAGGCCCCCCTTGCTCTGGTTAGCTTTAAATCTGTGATCTTAGGTTTGGGTAGTATTTAGTACATTTATCATTTCACTTTATCCTTACAGAAAGGAGATGAGGTGTCCTTAATGCCAGTTGCCAAAACAACTTTGGCCTTTATATTGGTTTGACCTGGAGTCTACAAGATCTGCACACAAAAAATGATCAGTTTCTCACAAACACTAGCAAGGCCAATGGTTGTTTTCCAGTTTAGAAAGCCTGACTTTTCTTAAATTTTGTTTTTTATTCACAAGTATAATTTCAGGGACTATTGTGGTTATACTTGGTAGTCTCTGTGTTAAAAATCTTTTCTTTAACAAAGAGGAAAAATTGAACTGCATTTAGCAATGGTTTCATTCAGGCATTCTCTTGAGAAATAAAGCTCTGTATATTTTTCCATCTAATTCTTCATTCCTTGATTATTCAACTTAAAAGTGGTTCTTTGAGATTATTAAAGTGGATATTTGCATTGGCTTAACTGGCTTTATTTGTTTGCTAGATGGAACAAGAAAATTTATGACTACTGGAAATTCTTGTAATTATCTTTTTTGATGTTATTGAGAATATGAATTCATGATTTTTTAAGCTATAGTTTAATGTTTAATTTTTGGTTTGAAATGTTCTCTTCATAGAGTTAGATATGGATTCTATGGAGCACTCACTAAAAAATGACTACCTCTGAAAAGGGCCATGTTATCAAAGTTTAATGTAGCTCATAATTTGCTGCTCCCACCAAAAAGATCTTTTTGGGATTCTGAAATCTTCTAAGGGACTCCACATATTCATTCAAAAAGCCAAGACTTCTTGAACTGCCTAATTTTATGAAACACACCCTTCTCCTATGAAAAAGCACATGGTTAATCTTATTATTTCTCCCAAATAGCTATTTTGAGATTACTTGAGAGCTCAGTTTTCTAGGAGAGGACCATTATGAGAAACAAAAATCTGTTGACTATAAGCATTCTTGCCTATACAAAGGCTTCATTCACCTCACCTTGTTATCCATTTCCTAGCTCTATCGGAATAACCATCTCAATCCATTTTTTCACTTTATTTAATTATTCCCTCCCCAACCAACATCAAACATAATAGTGTTTTCACAGCAAAGCCAAAAAGAAAAAGACATCACCATGCACACTGTCTCAACCACCAAGTGTACAAGAGTTAACCTGTAAGTTTCAGAGCTCTGTGACTTGTCTATGCTTCTTTCTCCAAGCCATTTTTTCAGTTATTTCTATTGCATAGCTGCTTTAGTTCTAACCATCAGTATGGATGTTGCTGCTTTATAACAATCACCATTAGGCTGCAGGAGCATTCAAGGAAGATTACTATACTTGGTATGAAGGCTGCTTTTTTCAGGGCTGCTTTTCACCCTCCTAATTAGTCTCCACCTAATTCATCCAACTCTTCATCTGATTCCAAGAAGCTTTAAGCTAAACCACCAGATGGAGGTAACTGAGGGGTTTCAAATCTGTTGGTGAATTGGAGGTGGTTGAGGTATCTGCCCCAAGCTTGTGAAGATTTTCCCCAGTAGAATAGGTAGATGAGAACACGTTATTCTGATGGCCATGAAGGGGCAGAAGAACGTGCTGTGGAGCACTCACAGCCTTTTTTTTTAGACATCAAAGATACTGAAGTTAATCTACTGCATCTTGAACCATCACTAGTTGTCTTACATTCTTGTCACTGGACTTTGATCACTTTGAAAGAAAGAGGCCAACAGCTTGATGCAACTTTGCCTCACTTAAATCCAATTCACACAAAAGTCATCAGCCTGTGATGTCACTCATCTTTGAAAATAAAAGACAAAACACCAGCAACTCCCATTGGATTGTTGTGTCCAATGTTGAAGATTTCTTGTTTCATTTTGGAGCCTCACCACATAACAATTATCAGGTCAACAATATGATTTCAGTACAACTAAAATATCTGCAGTATCTTTTTTTTTCCTTCTCAGAAACTCTATTTCTGGAAAGAATTTCAGTGTCTGTACATTATCTTGGGAAAGTAGTAGGAACTGGGTCTGGAATTAGCTTCCACTAGTGGCAAACTACCATACACTGAGCGCTATCATGGGCCCCCTACTTCAGTAATCTCAAATCTTCTCTTATTGCCAGCACTACATTATTGCAGGCACTAATTTGAGAAGTACATCTTCAAATTATTAACTGAGTTCTAATTTTTGGTGCTTCTTTTTTTTTTTTTAATAGTAACTAAATGAGCCTTTTTTCTTAACCTTTTTTGTATTTGCCCAAGATTCAGATTGTCTGAATATTACTATAAATTACTAGAATGCAAATGAGAAACATCAGTGATACAAACATGTAAAATTAAATATTTCATCTTCCATTACACAAATGTCAGTGTCATTTTCTGCTATGATAGAAAAATAGTTAATACCATTTGGTTGACTTGAGAAGCAAAGTGAAATAGTTAATGTGCTGCTGAAGGAGTTGAGAACTGAGTTTGAATCTTGCCTCATACATTTACTATGTGACTCTGAGCATGTGACGGTCTCTCAGTCTCATGTTCATCTTCTGTAAAAGGGGGTGATAATAATACCTCCAAGGATTATTTTTAGAATCAAAAAAAATAACATAAGTAAATGCTAGGAAGTATTAGTGTAACTCAAAATTCCCGAGTGATTGGAAGATTCATCTGGTCTTCCTTAATAGAAGTAGCAATGTCCATTGCATGACTTCTGTTATTTTGGGAGAAGGCAAGAATTTGAAATGAATAAAGGATAGACATTTCATTTTCAAATAAAATTTATCTTTTCAGCAAGCCAAAATAGCATTTTTCTACCTTTTCCTGAAAGCTGAAGGTACTTGACAAATAATACTATCACTCAAGTGTCATCCTTCATAAAGAAGCCAGAAATGATTTTTTTAAACTGACTCTCCAAAAAGAAGAGTCTCCATAGACTTATTAGATCATTTTAATACCTTGGGCACATTTCAAAATGAATTTCAATTTTTTCTCTAATTCATACTGCCTCCCAAAGGATTAGTTTTATTTCCTTCATGTCCTTGAACACTACAGGACTCCATATTAAATGGCTTCTCTTCAATCCTTACCTCTCTAACCTACTCATTTAGAAAGGGAACTGGCTCTTCTTCTGATGATTACTATTGGTATGACCCTGATGGGCCTTTGTCTTCTCATCTATAAAATTACAACATTGTTCTAGATGGCTTCTGAGTTCGCTTCTCCTTGATTTCAACCACAGCAACCCCAACCAAATATAATGAGCATTTCCATGACAAAGCTGAACAGAAAAGGAAATTTATGCAATATATTCTGAATTACCACCAGGTATACTTTGCCTTGACAACCAAATATACTACAGAGTTAACCTATAAGTTTATCTTAATATGGTGGTTGTCATGCAGATATACCCAAGCCATGTCCCTTTCTCTCCTTTTTTTCCCTTTTTAAAATTTATTTTATGATGGACAGAAACAGCTACACCCAAAGAAAGAACACTGGGAAACGAAATGTGAACTATTTGCATTTTTGTTTTTCTTTCCGAGTTGTTTTTACCTTCTGAATCCAATTCTCCCTGTGCAACAAGAGAACTGCTGGTTCTGCAAACATATATTGTATCTAGGATATACTGCAACATATCTAACATATATAGGACTGCTTGCCATTTAGGGGAGGGAGTGGAGGGAAGGAGGGGAAAAATCGGAACAGAAGCGAGTGCAAGGGATAATGTTGTAAAAAAATTACCCTGGCATGGATTCTGTCAATATAAAGTTATTATAAAATAAAATAAAATATTTTAAAAAAAGAAAAGAAAAAAATAAAATTTATTTTATTTTATTTTAATTTTGGAGACAGGATTAAGTGACTTGTCTGGGGTTACACAACTAGGGAGTGTCTGAGGCTGGATTGGAACTTAGATCCTCCTGAATCAAGGGCCAGTGTTCTATCTCCAATCCCTTCATTCCTGCATACTTTCTCAGGCCATTAACTTTGCTCTGACTTCATTTTCCTTCCTGCTCGATTTTGACCTTATAGTTAACCAATTCAAATCTACATTATAATGTTTGCAAATTCCTCACTTCAATCCTTTTTCCACTTATCCCTTGCCAAAACACAGCCCTTTATTACTCCCACCATCCACCTCCTCTGCTGGAAAAAAGCTACACAATTAGGTACACTAGAAATTTATGTTTTCTAATTTCAATGAGGTCCTTAACTCAGCAAAGCAATCTTTTTTTTTTCCTTTCCTAATAAATTCCCTACTTCTCTCCCCACAGAAGCTATCGTAAACTTTCTTTTCTATCCTCAAGCCTCCCATTAGCCCCTCTTGCCTGAAGACCTTGCCTCTTATTGTAGTGTAAAAATTGAGAATAGATATCATTGTTCCCTCTTTACTTCTAAATCCAATGAATTCAATCCCTCACCTCTTCCTCTCTTCTCTAGTCTCTAAAAGTGAGTGAATCCTTTTTACCAAGATTCACTGTCTTGTGTATGTGTATTCCCATGTTCTGCAACAGAATGACCATTTGAATTCAAATCTTCCTGACTCCAGACCTGGTACTCTATTCACATTGACTCCCGTGAGATAAAAATGATTAAGAATCCTTGTTTTATACCCTCTGGCTTCTTAATTTTTCAGGATAAGATTCTGATCACCGCCACTGATCATAAATTGGGGGAAAAAATGCAAGGTGAGAAAAAATTTTTAAAAAAATTACTATTGGGTCAATCAGTCCAGATTCTGAAAGGATCAGAAGCAAAATAACTTATGCATATTACACTTAGATTTTTATTTTACATTATATTTTTTACATCTTAAAAGACAGACTGTAGAAGAGGACAATGTAGACCTGGAGCTTTCAGAATAGGCTAAAAATTCTCTTCTGGATTGCTTGGTGTTCACATATCTGATGGGCAAAGGGTGGAAATGAATCTTTGTCTTCCATACTGAGATTTCCAGGTCATGAATAACAATCAGCTGCTTTCATTTTAGCTCACTTGGCTGGATAATCAGAGAAAGTTAAATGAATGGAGAGGAGTAGGAATATATGTGTGTGTCTGTGTGTTTTTTATCTGGATAATAACCTTTCATTGTTATCATCCCGACTAGACAGACTGATTTTGGAGAGAAGCTCCATCCACAGTTGTGCTCAGCTTTGTTTACATCCTTTTGCCTTTTGTTTAATTGCCAAATATAATTACCAAGTCTAAAGCAATGTTTGGCCAGCATACCTTCTCCTTTTGCCCCACTTTCACATGGCCTCCTTGTCATGATGGATCACAAAAGCTTAGACTGAAACAGTGAGTGAAAAAGCAGGGCCTGTACTGTGCTGGTCGAGCATTTTTTGGTTTCTTTGTCTTCCTTGTTAGTAGGTAGGTCAAGAAAATCCCATGGGACCACCTCCAAGTGTAATAAAAGTTTTTCTTTGTTGGGCCACCTGAGGTTGTGCCCCATAAAACATCTAATTACTATCATTCTATAAAACATTGTGAGATTCCTCCTCGACTTCAAAGGACAATTATGATGCTATAATTATCACAGCATGATTTCAAGACGTTGCCATATTCTTTAATTCTTTAAAACTTACCTTTTGTTTTCACATCCATTTCACTTCCAAAAAGATATTAATAAAGAAAGACCTTTTTCATTGTTAGGTGCCTTCTGTTATCTAATATTCCCTAAACACTAGCCCATGGAACATGGCTCCATTCTTTCTGAACCTAACCTCCTATTCTTCCATCTCTCCATTTGCCTTATTTTTTCTAAAACTGTTTTTTATCTTCACAAGTTTGTCACAGCTTCTACCTACTTCTCTGTTCTGCTGGTCCATCATTGCTGCTTAGATCCTTCTATGTCTTGATCCTATAATTAACATTAAAAGTAAAGACAATATTCTGTTCTTTTTTTTATCACTGTATTCCCAAAATCTTTGTAAAAGTAGGTGTTTAATAAATATTTTCCTTTTTAAATTCCTCAAACCTTAAATAGATATATTTGCCCTAGCCTTGTTTGTTATCCCATATAAAAAAATAATCATTTTGGGTTTTGTTAGCATAGCTAGAAGTATCTTTTATGTATTCTAAAAATGTTTATAATATGTGAACTAAAATCTTCTCAACAAAAAATAATCCATTTATCTATTTTTCTTTAGTCTAAATAATCCCTATTCCTTACCCCACAGAGCTCAGTTCTTATATCTTCAGTTCCTAATCTTGGAACTATCTCCAAATTCTCTACAGTTATCTTAAAATTATGAAAACTGAATAAAACACAGACCTCTAAGAAGAGTCTGACCAATATGTAGTACAATGAAATATTTACCTCAAAATTCTGACTCTCTATTCCTGTTTAGCACTACCTTGATAACTACCTTGTGAACTACCCTGAACCCTACTTCATTTTAAACCATAATACAAATCTTCACCATATTGTAAATGACATTTGTTTTATTGTTACATGTAAATTTTTTTTAACCCTTTTTGACCATATAACTTGAAAACTTTGGGGAATACTGGTTATTGAAACATTGAGTCTGTGTTACTCAGAAAAATCTTACTATGTTGGAATTCCTATTTCCTTCAGCACCATTCTCTTCCAGATTATATTGTTTGATCTCTGAAAGATAATTTGGGGAAAACTATAAGGCTACTCTTTAGAAGGTTTTTTAGTGTTTTTTAATTTTTACATGTTTTTCATCTTTCCTATATTAATGGATCTGTTTGTTTTACTTTGATATTTACAGTGATTTTTTTAACCTAATCTTTTTTTATGTAAAATATTGGAAACTAATTTCTCTGGAGCTTTTTTTTTAACGTCTTGATTCACTTTTTTAAAAGTTACTGTCACTTCCCAATAACTCTCCTTACTATCCCAAATTAAAGCTTTCTTTGTAACAAATAAGTTCAATTAAGGAAAATGAATTAATCCATTAGGCTTGACTGAAAGATATGTGCCTCATTTTACATCAATAGTCCATCCCTCTGCTGAAGAGTGGTAAGAATAACTCATTGTCAATCTCTAAAGTAACACATTTGTCAGTGAATTGATCAGAATTTTGAATTCTTTTGGTGTTATTTTTCTTTAGATGTTACTGTGTAAATGTTGTCTTGATGATTCTTAGTTCATTCTATATAATTTCATATAAACATTCCCAAATTTATATGAACTATTTATACTCATCATTTCTTATAATACAATATTCAATATTCAAATAACACTATTTATTTTGTTCTTCCAAAGTTGATGGGCACCCACTTTCCTGCCGGTTTTTTTCTATTTCAAAAGATACTGCTATAAATATTTTTTGTATACATTCTTCCATTTTTTATATCTCTGCCCATCTTTGTCTGATATAACCCAGTGGATCTTTGATCTCAACAGTATTATGCATCCAGTGATTCAAATCACAGCCTATCAATGGCATCCTTTCCTGTGTGACTTTTATTTATATCCTTTTTCAGATTTTCTAGTGGGCCTCCACCTTAAATGCTTGTTCTCTTTACATCAAGATAGAGCAGATAGAATAGAAATCCATTTAGGGCAGAAATGTCAAGTGGGAAGCCAGTACTCCTCATTGTGACCCCTAGATTAAAATATAGTTTGGAAATAATTAGCCAAATAAATAAAATATATTTATTTTAAATAAAATATAGATCAATATGTGGTCAGCAGGATCATTATATGTAATTTATCTATAATAGGGCCCTTGTTTTCTATTTGAGTTTGACTCCACTGGTTTAAAACATTATTTCACTAGAAAAATGAAGATCATGATAGAATTTTTTTTTTAATTAATCATTTATAAGGCCTATATTGAATATATCTCAGTCAATAAACATTAAATATCTACTGTGTGGCAGGCACTATACTAAGCTCTGGGGATATAAAAAGGCAAAAGATAAATCTTGCTTTCAAGAAGCTTAAATTCTATTATTTTGATATATATAGAGGAAGGATAAGGGAAATGATAATTTCCAGATTAACAAAATTCTGTAGGTTTTAATAGCCGTGTGTGTGTGTGTGTGTGTGTGTGTGTGTGTGTGTGTGTGTATGTATGTGTGTGTATTCAGAAGTACATGATAAATTATGATAAATTTTTCCTTCTTCAAATAAATGATTTTTTATATATTTCCTTTCAATGGGAGGGGGGGAGAGAGATTTTCAATTATTAACTCCATTTTGTTCAGGGGAAGAATTTTAAATTTTATTAAAGAATTATAGCTATCCACATGCAAACTATTTTTTTCTTCTAAGACTTTGTAAGATAGCTAGAATTCTCCTCATTTTTATTATTAAAAAAAACTATTTATTTTTGCATTATTAAGGAAAGACCTAATACAAATATCCCTGAGAACCTGGATTAAAAAGAAGTTGGCTTAACCACAATCTGAACTCTTGAGGTATCTAAGACCTTAGAACTGATATTGGAGGTATGAAATTGATAAGCAGGGAAAACAATTTTCTTTAAATCCACTTTTACTGGAAAGCACAATACTCCATTATATGTTGGCTGTCACTACTAAAGCCTGACCTACTATTAAATAAAATCAAGTTTTACTTAGAAACTTAAAGTCAACTTCCTTACTTTTACTAGTCTAAGTGAGCTCAGGTTTGTTTAAGAAACTAGTGGAGCTTTTTCAAGTGAGTGAATGACTTCTTGTTGTTGTTTAGTCATTTTCAGTTATGTGTACCTCATTTTGATCCCATTTGGGTTCTTGGCAAAGACACTGGAGTGTTTTGCCATTTTCTTCACCAGCTCATTTTACATATGTGGAAACAGGCAAACAGGGTTAAGTAACTTGCCCAGGATCACAGGGTTAGTAAATAAAGTTGATCTTGAACTCAGAAAGGTAAATTTTCCTGACTCCAAAGTGCAGCACAATATCCACTGAGCCAGTTTTTTGCCTGATTAAATGAATACCCCTTTCCAAAGTATTTTAATTTTCTCTGGAAAATCTTTGTTAGTTTCATCCAATTTTATAGTTTCCTGCTTTGGAATGTTGTCCAAACAAGGAATTTTTGCATGCAGATCAATTTTTAGGGTATCATTTAGCACACCAATATCACATAGGTTTAATAACTTTTGTTTTTCCACATCATGATCATATGCTAATATATTGTTGAGGGAATTTGTACTTTATTTATAAATAGAGATGATTCATGCTTCAGACAAGATGGTCTCTGAGGTTTCTCTCAGAATCTGTGAACTCTACATTAACATCTTAGCCAAGGGGAACTCTCCTTCCAGCCTATCCTAAAAGTTTCTCCTCCATCATTATAATTATGAATGCTTTAAAATCTAATCACCATGAAAGAAAAAGAATAAAATGAAAAGAAGAAGGTAAACAATTTATGCAATAATAACAACACTGATCAACATAATGACTATCCATAATTCCAGGACTAGTGATGAATTGTGCTATCTACCTCCTGTTGGAGAGGTGATAGATTTAGGATGTACAATCTCTCCGTCTCTCTCTTTCTCTCATTGTCACACACACACACACACACACACACACACACACACCACACACACACACACACTTGTGGGGAGCAAATAAAGGAATTTGTTTTGCTGGATTATGCATATTTGTAAAAACTTTTTTTTCTTTTCCCCTTTTTCAGTGGTGTAATGGGATGGGAAGAAAAGAAGAGTTTTCAGTTAATGTCTTTAAAAACACTTTAAAAGTTGAAAGGTTAAGACAGGCCACAGGTGTGAACTATTATAGCACTTTCAAATGATGTCACTGTATTTTACTTAATTGGTTTATTTTGTTATATTGACTACTTTGTTAATTGTGTTTGTTACTCCCATAGGGTGGAGGTGATGTACAAATATTTGTAATGGAAAAAACAAAATGGATCACTAAACCTTAAAAAATATACATAAACACTACGTATTTATTCATAGAATTTTGTGTTTAAAGATTCCTGCTTAACCTTTTTAGCAAGAGAATATCCAAAAATCATTCAGGCAATGATGAAGTTGAATTTGTAGCTTAGAGGGACAGATGAGTTCTAAAGATGTTATTTTGGGCAAATCTATTATCTAGGACAGAGAGGAATCAGAACTTGATTAAGAAAAGATCAGAATTTAATTATAACTGGCTGTTATGAAAATATTATTTTATCTTTTATCATTGCATAATGGAATAAATCAAAAGATCTAGAATTGAGTCTTAGTCTAACACTATTTGTTCAAACTTCGGCAAATAGCTTTTATTGAACCTCAGTTTCCTCTTATATAAAATGTAAATAAAAATATTTATGCCTTAGACCTATGTAGTTATTATTAAATCTTCACTCAGTAAAACTTAAGCTAAATATGAATGATTATGGTGAGTTTTCCATTTATCCTAGCCTTAAGTTTCTTAGGGTGAGATGACTGGTCAATTAACCTATTGACATTATATGTGCCCTGTGTGGAGTTATTTTTATATATTACACAACTAATTGTTATGCTTTTGAAGACTTAGAGCTGGAATGTAAGATTATGCTGTAAATGCTAATGTGGAGTGCCTGGAGCTATCCATTCTAGATTAGAGTTTTCATAGCATGTGTTAATGAAGTAGATAGAGCATAGAAATTTTATTTGCAGTTCACCTTGAGAGGTGAATTAGTAATGGCTTTGACTTTTAAAGGTAGAGCCACAATTCAAGTGCTTTGTTTTGCATTTCTCCCTATCCTGCTCCAGTGAACAGTAATCAGTTTAATATTGCTATTGTTTCTAGAAAAGAACATGCCATCTGACTATTCAGTGGCTCCTGTGGCCATAGCTGTGTCTTCTCAGACCCTAGCTACCTCCCTCATAGACTGTTATCCCCATTAAAATGTATACCTTGAAAGCAAGTCTTTTTTTCTTTTTTTCTTTTCTTTTTTTTGTTCCTTTTTCTTTTTTCTTTTTTTTCTTTTCTTTTTTTTTTGTTTTTTTTTGCATTTGCCTTTCCAGGTTTTAGCACAATCCTTGGCTCATTGGAAGTGTTTAATTAAATTTTTTCCATTCATTCACACCAGAATTATTGTTTTTAAAGAAAATCAAATAATTGTACATGATGAATCCAAAAAAATTTTAAGGGCCAGAATAGGGAACCAAATAACAATTCACTTCTCATTGTATTCAATCCACAATAATGAGCTAAGGCAGGTTGAGAGTAACTGACAGGCCTCAATCCTATCAGTGAGTTTAGGAGATGTCTAACATGTGAAGATTTTCCCCAAATAGAATGAGCACATGAGAACAATTTGTTCTAACAGTCATGAAGGTGGCTGAAGCAGGCACTGTGAAGTTCTTAGAGCTTGATCAAACATCAAAGACACTAAGATTATCCACTTCATCCTGGGCCATCACCATTCTTGGCTTTTTTCTTGCCATTGGATTCTACTGACTGGAAAACTTTGTGCAGCTGTATCTCACTTGAATCCAGTTCACATTCGAGTCAAGATATCACCCATCATCCACTATTTTACCCCAACATTGTGATATCATTAGTCCTCAAAAACAAAGAATGAATGTAACTATGTACCTTTATTAATGAAATCTAATCTTCCAAGAAAATTCAAATTAAAAAGGAAACAGAGAAAGTTCATTTATCTCTAATTTCACAAATTTCCTACCCTTTTATTTCTGCCTTTGCTTTCCCCATTTGTGTCTTAGGACTTGAGATATAAACTGGATGCACCTGCCATACCTAGCCACCAATAGGCGAGTTCAGGATATTCAGTGTGATGATTTTTCTGCTACAGGTTGACTGCTATGCCCTCTTGGTTGAATTATTTTCATTTAGTTCATAAAATAAGATAGGATCAAAGCATAACTCATTATGTGCTGAATTAGGGCTTGTAGGATCATTGAATTAAAGCTAGAAGAGATCTTAGAAGCCATCAAGTTCCACCCCTTTTTTTTTTAGATAAGAAAACTGGGGTACAGAAAAGTTAAGTGCCTTGTCCAAGGTCACACAGCTAGTAAGTATTTGAGATAGAAAATAAACTCATTTCTTTCTGACTCCAAGTCCAGGAACTTCATTTAATGAACAAAACAAAATAATAGTCTTTCCAGAGTTAGGCCCATTTAGGTGACATGGTGCTGTATTCTCCTTTGGGGCCTAAATCTTTAGGCTATTTGTATAGGAGTTCTTCATCAGGGCTAATGACTCCCCCCATACACATATCTAGAACAACTTAGAAATTGTTTTCTACAGCAGTCTAATCAAAATAGGTCCTTTCCATCCAAATCTTTTATGTTTTTCCTTTATGATCCTATCACTTTCAAAAAAATGAATAGGGAGAGAACCTCTTTATAGTCCCATTATAAGCATAAAGAATTTATTAAAATGCAGTTCATAAATAACTTAAGTGCACTTCGCAACATTTACATGATAATGCTGAGATTTGAATTACTTTCAGTTTTCAAAGTAATAAAGAAGGTTAAACTCATTTTCAAATTTTCTGAATAGATTGCTCATCATTCCTTTCATCAATCAGTTCTTAAGCAAAATATCAAATCCAGAACAAAGAATAGAAGCACAAAGATTTCTGACTGATTCCATTTTTATCATTATTCTATTCTTCAGCTACAACAGTTGCAAGTATTCAGTTCCAGTTTTAAACTTGTGTAATAGGGGAAGGGAAATGCCCATCTAAGAAATCATCTTTTTCCCAACCTTTTAGGGAAAGGAAAAAAAAAAAATCCAGAAACAAAGGAAAACATTTGAATATGAAAAATCAATTAGATATATAGAGAAAAGGGTATTGTATACTGAAAAGAAAAATAATATGTTTTTGAGGAGTAGAAAGGGGGAGAGATGTTTTCTAATCATCATTCCTTCAAAACTTTTGTTTGTTTTGATAACATAAGGAATAAGAAGTACCTTATGGGTGAATAGCCTTGTTTAAGATAGAAGGTTATATAGGAAAATATTCCTTTTTCCAAAAAGTAATTAAAAATTGATAGGTCTTCACATGAAATCAATAGGGAAGATGGTCAAATATGGGGTTCCTAAATATTTGAAAATATGCCTAGTCCAGTGCTTGACACATAGTGATTGCTAAATAAATGGTTATTAATTATAAGAGCAAGTTGGTGTTGTTTTGACTATACAAGTGTTTATTTGAAGTTAATTCTCTAAGGAGAACCATTGAATCAGAACCTCCTGACATAGGGATTCGAACTTGGGCCAAGTGGACTGATTTGTAGATAGAGTCATTAGAAAAGAGGTGAATGAACTCAGAACAAGGTTATTCATACTGAAAGAGTTAGGACAATCAAATCAGCTTGCATCAGAAATAAGAGCATTAAAAAGGAAAGCTGAAAGAACAAAAGAAAATTGAGTTTGTGCTGATGGAAAGAGGTGGCTTATCAAAGGAAAAGTGAATATGAAAATGTAGTAGTAGAATTTATTCAGCCTGATCAGAGATTTCCTGTTGATTATTGATACTGAATATTCTATGGTTCAAGAATTAAAATGGGGAGGGGGGGGAGTCAATTTCTGTTGGAGGTGGTGTAGATGGGGAGGTCTTTGGTAAATGAATTAACATATAGGACGATGACTCCTAGAATTATGACCAGTAAACTGAAAAACAAGAAACCCAAAATACTAATTCTTTAAAATTAAAAGAGGAAGCAATGACAATGTATAGGGAACTAATATAGATGCCAGAAAGACTGGGGTTTTAGCCCTGTCTTTGATATGTACTGTCTATGGGAACCTGGGCAAATGATTTAACCTCCCAGTCCCTTTGGCAGCTCTCTAAGAGTATAACTGGTAGAAAAAGGTGCCAACCTTCATTATTGAATGGAATTTCTTCTAGGAGTTCCTTATACCTATGAAATCATAATTCTAAACCCTATCTCCTACCCTTACACACCTGTGAAAATTATCTGAGTGATTGGAGTGAACATGTACCCCAAATGGCAAACTTATATTAAGTTTGAGATAAGTTTGAGATCTTAGGATATCGAGTTTGAAATGTCCAATAGCCAATGGTGACGTAGGATTGAATCTCTAAGGAAAAACTTGGGAATAGATATATAGATCTGAATCATCTGCATGGAGATGATAATTAAACCCAGGGGACAGAATGATGTTACCAAGAATGAGAGTATAGAGGAAGAAGAGAAGAAGAATATAGGACAGAGTGCTGGGGAATACATATAATTAGGGAGCATGATAAGGATTATGAACCTGTAAACAAAATAAAGATGTATTGGTCAGTTGGATAAGAGGACTAGGAGAGTGTAATTTCAAAACAACTCAAAGAATAGAGAATATCTAGGAAAAAAGAAAGGTCAGTAGTGTCATATGCAATTTCAGATGAGTGAGTCAGAAACTAGATTGCAATTGGTTAAAGAATATGTGAAAGGAATTGAAATAGAGAGAGTAGAGACAGCTTTTTTGAGGAGTTTGGTTGACAAAAGATGAGAATGTCAGCTTTAGGGGTTGGTAGTGGGTTTGTTATTTGTCTTTAAGGATGGAGGAGATAGTGATGGTTTGAAGACAGCAGAAAAGAAATCACCAAATATGTGTTGGTCTTGGCAAAAAGAAAGGCTGTTTCACTCTTAGATTCTAAGAAAGAAAAGGGAAGAGTAGGAGATAATGCCCTTGACTTTTAGGTGGAAGAAAAATGTGAGAAGAGGGAGTTTATGTCAAATGGCTTCAATTTTCAAAGAAAACAAAGGAGCAAGGTTCTAACTAAGGGTTTGGAATGAGAGAGAAGGAATTATAGAATGCTTTAAAAAGGAAGAGAATTAATGTTTGGAATTGCTTCTTTGAGAAGTGACATAGGGAATCAGAGGGTAATAAAAGGATTG
Source organism: Antechinus flavipes (assembly GCF_016432865.1). Taxonomy (NCBI): domain Eukaryota; kingdom Metazoa; phylum Chordata; class Mammalia; order Dasyuromorphia; family Dasyuridae; genus Antechinus; species Antechinus flavipes. Next base: position 225,764,724 of record NC_067398.1, on the reverse strand, counting down.
CCTTTCTGCAGTGACAGCCCAGTTGACATTGGATAGTATTGCTTTATAATGTACCTATTCAGCATGGTTGTATGCTCTAGTCAGCAACTGGCAAATGGGTCCTCTTCTGAGCTAATAAAATTAAGAAGAGATGAATAGTTCTTCATAGAACAAAGGGATAAAGAAATTCCGGGCAGAGGACAGTGTAGAGTTAAGATGTAAAATATTAGGGTGGAGAATGGAAAGAGAGGAAAAGAAGTCAGAGTCAGGCTAATGGTCCAAGAAACTAATGAAACATTGGAAGTATCAATAAAAGTGAGAAACAGGTTTAGGAAGAATGAAATTTATAGAGAGAGATAGAATAATCAGTTTAGTCAAATGAATGAAAGGAGGTTTTTATTTGAGGGAGTATGGATAATACTGGATAATAGTGGATATTGTAGATAATAGTATCTGAGCATCCATAGGCATGACTGAGGTATGGTATTTTCCTATACTAACAAGCTAACACTCTTCTGCTTGCTGTTTGTCTTGCTATTCGTGTATTAATTATCTACTATCTAGGAACAAATTATCCCTAACCCTCCCTTCAATTCTTTTGTCCTCATTCTCTTCAACTCTGCCCCAATCATTCCCCATTCCAATTATACCCATCTCTTTCATTATGATTTCTGGAATCCTTATTTCATAATGAATCAATTTCCCTTCATCTTAGACATGTTTTTCCTCTCCCTTCTTCTATCTACTAGTCCTCATTGAGAGCTCGCTGGCTTCCCCTTGAATACAACATCTTCCCAATGATACTCCCCAGCAATGGCATTTCCTATTCCCACACTCCCTAATATACTGGTCTTTAAAGGAAAATTGGAATACTCCTTTCCCATTACTGCTGCTTCCCATATTACTGTGACTCATCAATCTTACCTCCTGTGAAATCCACTCAGTCAAAATTTTACATCCAATACAGACCATGGTAGCTGATGTGTACTGAATCTTTCTGCAGGTGTTTAGCAGTTGGCTCATCATTTTCTCTTTTCAACTCTTGTCCTTAAACCAGGAGTCTTCAATATTCACATTGATTGATGCTCTCTCTAACTCCTTAATCTTCCAATTCCTCATTAACCCACCTGGTGATTCTCATTTGTCTCATCTGTAAATGATGGGATTTGAATATCTACTCTCCAAGCTTCCTTACTGCTTTAAATTTCAAGTGTGAGCTACAAATGATTCAAGGATCCTTGACTTTATCAGTTTAAATAATTTTTTCTACTTATATGGTTCATAACGTTTTTCCATGCTAATTAACAAAGCAATTAATTGCAATCACAAAAATAAAAATTCATCATCTGGTTTGCCAAGCCTCTTATGATGAGCCTCACCACACTTAACTAGGCTTTTCCTTGGAGGAGAGACAAATAATTTGTTGCTAGGCCTATAAGCCTTTTCAGTTTGGTAGGCAGCAACACATCTCAAATAAAGAATCACACGGGGTAGTGGTATGAACAATTTTAGATATCCCTACAAGGAGAATATGAAAAGACCATAGTGTAATAGGTGGATTCTCTATGGCAAGTTTATGGGAGGAGAGAGTTGAAAGGATGGACTAGAAGGATCTATTGCAATCTGTATCCCTGAATGGGATGTACACCTTAATGAGATCACACATACCTAGAGTATTACCAGTCTTATCCTATCTTGCGTACTTTTACCATACCTTTTAAGAATCTAATCTTACTTTTCTGTCATGATGAGGCATTGGAGATTAGAGTTAGATTTTTAAAAAAGATTCACATACACACAGCTCTGATTTCATTCACCTACTATCCCATTTGTCGGTATTGCTGCTCCTATCATCCTACATCTGGTGGTCATTTCCTCTTTCATCTCCTTTCAACACATTTACTATTATACCCAATATGTTGCAGAAACAACAACAGTGAAAGGGTGCATTTATTAAGCTCCCCCCCCCCCCTCCCATGCTTAGTATGTCCTGGGAATACAAAGAAAGACCAAAAAAAAAAAAAAAAAAAAACCCACTTTCAAGAAGTTCAAAGTTTAATGGGGGAAAACAACATGCAAAGAGTTAATGTTCAAACAGGATATGGACAGGATGAATTACAAGTAATCACAAAGGGCAGGGACTAACATTAAAGGGGTATTAGGAAAGGTTTCTTTTAAAAGACAGGATTTTAACTGGGATTTGAAGAGGCCATTGAGTAAAGATAGCCAGAATCAGGTAGTTTAGCTTCTGATATAGTTGAATAGCCTCTTTTCTAGAAGTGCTGAACCCACAAGCTTCTAGTTTCATAACAGTTTTTAGAATAGTTGGTAGAGTGAGAAAGACTCATTTTTGAACATCTTTAAATAACATGGTAAACTTTTCAGGAAGAAAGATATAATCAAAACATACTCAAACATGCATACATATATTCATATATATGATATAATCATTTTATAGTACATAAAGGGGAGAACTCAAAATCTGGAATTTGGTTTTAGAAAAGCTGATTCCCCTCCCCTTTTAAATTAATAAGCACCAATATCTATACAAGTGCAATCAGACAATTAGAGGTTACACACATACACACACACACACACACACACACTCAATATTTGTCTTCCTTAATAAAAAGGCAATTTATTTAATATGTACTTTTTCTTAACTGCAGTACAATTGTGGTTTTATTTCTCTGTGTAGTTAAACTACAAAGATTATTTTAAAATATTAATTAGTTTTACTCTTCTGAAGAGTTTCCTATTATACATATTTTCAGTTCATCATCTTAAATACTGGAGAAGACATACCATAAATCATGCCACAAAATTAGTTTATATTTTGCATTCAAGATTTAATATGGCTTTTAAAAATTAGAATTATTCTTTTAAATAATTTAATCTTTCTCTTCTCCCGGTAAAAAAGGCAGTTCCATTTTAATAGAACTGCCTCTAAAATATTCTGAATCATAACATGATCAATGATGTAAAATACAAGTCTAAAAGTATTTATGACTTCTTGAATATTGGCTTTATTGTTAAGGCATTTTTCAATAACTCTTTATGACCCCATTTTGGAGTTTTCTTGGCAAAGATATTAGAGTGATTTGCCTTTTTTTTTCCAGATGATTTTACAAATAAGGAAACTGAGGCCAATAGGATTAAATGAATTGTCCAGGTTCACATAGCTAATAAGTGTCTGAAGCCAAATTTGAGCTCATCATGATAATATTTCCTCAATACCTGCACAGTGATCTATCTAGCATGTTCCCAAGCTGCCATATTGGCTTCCCTGATTCTTAATTCTTTAATTTTTTTTCTAGATTTAGAATTTGAACTGTCAGATATGTGACTGAAAGAAGCTAAGCAAAAGATAAATTGATGTCACTTCAAAATATCAATCAATAACACTTTTCTTTCTCACAGTGTTGCAGGTGGAGAACTCTTTGACTTTTTAGCTGAAAAAGAATCTTTGACTGAAGAAGAAGCTACCGAATTTCTCAAACAAATCCTTAATGGTGTTTACTACCTCCATTCCCAGCACATTGCTCACTTTGATCTGAAGGTATGTTGCTATGTATAAAGCAAAATATAGAAGTTCTTTTTTTAAAAATGTTTTTATTGGTATTTTAAAAAAATTAACAGTTCAAGGAAAGCTATGAGTATAACATATTTCACTTAATTTAATAAATGGAATTGCCAAGTGAAATAAAAAATATTTTAAAAATACATAATATAACAGTCTCTCACCTTCTTTGTGGGAAGTGTTGTGACTTTATGGAAAGCAGTGATCATGTCTTATGCATCTTTTTGTTAAGTCTAGGATAGGTGCTTGCACATAGTAAGTACATAATACATATTAAATGAGGAAGTACTTTCAATTTACCTATGAGTCTGACTTTTCTTTGAATAAAACCTGAAACCTGAAAGTTCCAAATACTTGCTTAGCTCAAGATTATTTTAGATGCCACAGGAATTTCTTCCAACTATACACATGTCCATCTCATCCAGAGGTTATCACAGAATTGTGGTAACATTTAGAACATGATGAGCCCAGGTTGAAATTCTCAATTGACTAACCAATCACAATAGACTTATCCTGCTTTCTGCAAGATACTGTGAGAAATATGAAGAAATATAAGAAATGATCCCAAACCTCAAAAGACCTTAGTTATTTTGGGAGAGGGTAAGAAGTATTTTGTAGCTATTTCCTCAGAATAATATATGATAGCTTTTAATTTTTCTTTTCAAAAGCCTGAAAACATAATGCTTCTGGATAGGAATGTCCCAAAACCTCGGATCAAGATAATTGACTTTGGCTTGGCACACAAAATTGACTTTGGAAATGAATTTAAAAATATCTTTGGGACCCCAGAGTTTGTTGGTGAGTGTGATGTTCCTGTAGGCATTAGATTATGGTAGAAGAATAACCATTTTTCCATGGCAATATTTCTCATACTTCTCTGATTTTAAGAGAATTATTTTAAACTGTTTCAAATTCACATAATAATATCAACCATTAGGTCACTTATTTCTAGAACTTAATATATCTTTGTTTTTTTTCTTAGCTCCTGAAATAGTAAACTATGAACCTCTTGGTCTTGAGGCAGATATGTGGTAAGTAACCTTTCCATTATTCTACTCATTTTCTTATCTGTTTCACTACCTTCTGATGTATATATATATATATTTTTTTTCTTTCCTAGGAGCATTGGTGTAATAACCTATATTCTGTAAGTACCCAAGTTCACAAAATATAGGCTTATATTTTTCTTTGAAAACATGTATATTTAGTGATCTTAAAATTTTGTTTATCCCATTTTGTTCATCTGACTTTGGTTATCCTACTTAATATTAAATGAAACAGGATCACATTTATATTCTGTTACAATATACATAGTTACCTTTTGTTCATTAAATTTTTACTTCTAATTTTAAATATTAAGTCAAAATTGTAATATCACAGTGGATAAAAGCTTTGCTGTTGATCACTACTGAGAACATTTTTAAAAGGAGGTATTAGATGACAAGATTGTTATAACTTGATTTTTTTAAATGAATCTTTTGAATGAATCCAAGCTTTTGCCAGTTATAATTAACTATCATATAAAAAAGTAACTATCTTCTAAAATAGTATTTCTACATATCAAGAAATAATTCTTTTCTACTCTTCCCTTATCAGGTAATTAAAAAAAAGTTTAGTGCACAAGGACTAACTGTAAATGTCCTATGTTCCATTTTTATTTTTACAGTCTTAGTGGTGCCTCACCATTCCTTGGTGATACAAAGCAAGAAACGTTGGCAAATGTATCTGCTGTGAACTATGAATTTGAGGAAGAATTCTTCAGTAATACCAGTGCTTTAGCCAAAGACTTCATAAGAAGACTCCTAGTTAAGGACCCAAAGTAAGTGTCTGTTGTCCCTGCCTGTACAGAGATGTATGTTAGCTTGTCATTTTGAGCATGGGTAAAAGTTTGAGCTTTGTACATATTGGCTACTTCTTTGCTGACAAAAGGAAAATGTACTATGTGAAAAACATTCAGAAAATGCACCATCTTCTACACAGGCACAAGCTTTCTTATCCTGCCTTGGCAAATGATTTGCAAATAATAGGCAAATGTAGTTTTCAGCATTTTTCTATACTGTATAAACAGTACCATAGAGTTTTTGTATATAGTTTGCCAAGCAGCTAGAACAATGGAGAGAGCACCAGGCCTGCAGTCAGGAAGACCTAAGTTCAAATGTGACCCCACATAATTATGTATGATTCTAGGCAAGTCACTTTAAACCTCTTTGCCTCCATTTCCTCATCTATAAAATGAGCTAGAAAAGCAAATGTCAAATTTCTCCAATATTTTGGCTATGAAAACTCCAAATGTAGAATTTCTAAGAGTCAGACATAACTGAGCAACAACAATGTGTTTTTTTATGTTTACATTGAGATAACCTTAATGCTTGCCACTATGGTTCAAATATTTTTTTCTTCCTCCCCTCAAAAGGAAAAGAATGACAATTCAAGATAGTTTGCAACATCCTTGGATTAAGGTAAGTGTTATATGTTGTCATATTTTAATTTTTTTTTTTAGATTTTTAAAATCTTTAAGCTTATATGTAAAACCTCAAGTTAATATTTTTTCTATTGCATATCCCCTGAGATTGCATTTAAAATAATATATCCATTTCTTCAGATCCATATTTCTAAATTCAAATGAAAGCAATTAAAAGGGTGAAAAGCTCTTGGTATAGAGAAATGGTTGAAGGAATTAAGTGTGCTTAATTAACCTAGAGAAGAGAAAATGAAGGAAACATATCTTCATATATATGAAACGTTTTCATGTAGAGTAGGATATAGCTGTTTCTCATCAGGAGAAGGTATTGGAGGTGGATTTGGATCCAGTGAAAAGTGATCTAAAAGTTGGAGTTGCCATAACTAGAGAATAGCTCATCCATGAAGAAAGTGACCTGTCATTATATTCTAAAGGATGTGTATGTGCATGTTTATATATATAGATATACATTTTCTTTCACTAATATGCAAAAGATATAGATGACTTTTTCAGAGATGCAAAAGGGATTTAGACACTGTATAGAAGATTTAGATAGCTTGTCCTTAAAGTACCTTAAAATATCAAATTATGTCCTGTGCAATAAGAGAACTGTTCAGTTTTGCACACATATATTGTATCTAGGATATACTGTGACATATTTAACATGTATAGGACTGTTTGCCATCTGGGGGAGGGGATGGAGGGAGGGAGGGGAAAAATCAGAACAGAAGTGAGTGCAAGGGATAATGCTGTAAAAAATTACCCTGGCTTGGGTTCTGTCAATAAAAAATTATAATTATTTTTTAAATCAAATTATGTAATTCTATCAAATGAAAAAGTGTAACAGAAATGTTCAGAACATGAAACATTAGGTAACATTTTCCTCCTGTTAAAGTCATATAATTATAAAGCTTCCTTATGGTAAATTTTTCCACTTCCTGCATACACCCCTTAAATTTTATATTCGAATTCAATCTTATCTGCATTGTCTTTTCCCATGTTAAAGGGACTCTTTTTTTTCCATCTAATATACTATGGTAAACTTTTGTCAATGGCTCCCCAAGCTCCCTGTGCATTATTCCCAAACCATTCTTAAGTGCTTTAATAAAGTATATGTATGTATGTGTCTTTAATAAGGTATATGTATGTATACACTGAATAATATGAGAAAACAGAGAAGCTTGATTATTATGAAGTAATGTAGGAGGAATTGTTTTAAATTTTCTGATTTTTGATTCTCTGTTTAGCCTAAAGATAGTCAACAAGCACTTAGTAGGAAGGCATCTGCAGTAAATATGGAAAAATTCAAAAAGTTTGCAGCCCGAAAAAAATGGAAGGTAAGTATATTGCACAAAGTAGAAGCATTAATTATTTTTATTTCAGTCTGAAATTCTGTCCTATTTTATGTTGACAATGTGTAAAATTAAGTTATTTTATTTTATTGTCTAATGCTCTGCTGTTCCCCTCTGTTTTACAAAGAGTTTTTAAAGTGTTCCAATTAAGATATTTAATCTCCTACTTTTAGTGGAATTTTATATAATTATCATATAAATTGTTATTCATATAAAAGTATGTATTTTAAACAAACTCAAAATTAATCATAATGTTTCCCAGAACAGATAAATAGCTGTCCATTTCCATTCATTTATTCATTAATTTAAGCAACATGATATTTAAATGAAGAATGTTTGTATGATTAGCTAAAAGTGTTCTTTTTTGTTTTACAATTAATATTTTCTTTCCTTTTGGAAAGAAATATTTTAAAATTTCAGTACTGTCATAGGCATTTAACCTCTCTTATTCTTTCAATCCATCTAACTCTTCATTTTGCTCTCCCTTTAAGGGAGGATATGAGATATAATTGTTTTCATAAAAACTTTTGAGAGAAAAAGAGAATAAAAACCCTAAGTTAGCCTTCAGTTTCATACTAACAAGAAACATCTAGAATCAAGTCAAAAGTTAAGTATAATGGCCCCAACTCCATGCTAGAATTATACGATAAGAGATTTAGAAGTGAAAGGAATATCAAAAGTAATCTAGCACAATCTCTGTTTTACAGAGCCTTTGCAGACTATTTAGAATCTCTCCTAAGTAGCAAAACTGAAATTCAAATGTATACCTTTTGCTTCCAAATCCAAACCTCTTTCTATTGAACTTAAAATGTGTTTCATTTTTGCATCCTTGAAGGAAATCCATGCTTAAGAAATCACCATTAAAGATACCAAGTGGGATATTTTCAGAAGACATGTCTTCCATCCACCTTAATGAATTTCAACCTCATTTAGCATTGATCCTCCTATCAAGGTTTAGAACTTACTAAGAATATCCAAATGTTTCACACACATAAATCTATCATGTTGCTTCTGCTTTTGTTATTAAAATGTTAATATTTTTCTCTTACAAACAAAACAATTCCCCGCCTAGAGGCAGTATATTACAATGGAATCAATTGAGGGATCTGAGTTCAAATTTCAACTACTTATTATTTATGTCACCTTGAACATATTACTTAAACTTTATGGACTTTTATTTCTTCATCTGTAACATTAGAGGGTTGGACTTGATCATCTCTAAGAAGAGTCCCTTCTTTTCTTGTTGGTGAATAGATGATGGGTAAAATTTTGTAAATGCCTAGTTCATGCATTACATGATTCTGTCAAATAAAAAAGTATTATACAAATAGAAATATTGGTTAACATTTTTCCCTTGCTAAAATCATATAATCATAGAGCTTTCTTACAATGAATTTGTCCACTTCTTTCATACACCTCCTAAATTTTATATTGGACTGCTTTTCTGACCCTATAATGGAATGAAATACCAAGAAGAGAATCCTTTGTTGTAGCAGATATGTAGCTGTAGGGTTGCTTCCTAAGGGGATAAAATACTATTCATTCAATGCTGATAGAATGCACTCCATCTAATCATGCTTCACAAACTCTTCCATGTGAGCAAAGTATTCATCTACCAGTAATTTATAGTGTCGTTGGAGAAAGCTGTCTCAAAGTGCTTATAATTTACATGAATCTGAGCATTGTTATCTAAAATTTTCTTTCTTGTGTGTGTGTGTGTGTGTGTGTGTGTGTATGTATGTATCTCTTCCAAGCAATCTGTTCGATTGATATCACTGTGCCAAAGATTATCCAGGTCCTTCTTATCTAGGAGTAACATGAGCGTCGCCAGAAGTGATGATACTCTGGTAAGCAGGCATGTTGCCTTTCATGTGGTCTCTTCTTAATATTATATGTGTATGTATATTCATATATTCATATATATAATATAGCTTATATTCCTCTGCAACATGAAAGAGTTAAGAATCTGAATAAACTTAATATGTTATTGTTTTAGCTCTTCTTGAGAAGAGACTGATAGAATATACTCTTCTATCTTTGCTTTGTTGTTATGGTTGATATTGCTCCTTCTTCCTCGTCTCTTCTTTTGAAGAGAGTAGTTAAAGGAAGGAATTGGTCCATTCTAAAAGGGCCTTATTGTTCCTGGCCATTTATAGCTACTAAAATGAGCTATCCACATCCATTGATCATATGGAATCTCAGATTATAAATAGTATTAGAGAAAGAGAAAACCACCACAGGGGAGAAAGGAAATGTAAGAGTAGCTGCTGTTATGCCCTAAGAGGAGTTTATGAAGCTTTATTACCCAAGCATAATTGCCAAAGCTCCATTTGATTTATTAACAATGTACTCCCTGCCCAAAGGCCATTTACAATGAACACAGATTTTTCCCCCAATCCAAATTGAAAGCTAATCTCAGATTAACCCTGCCAATAAGAGTCTACACATCTGAGTTAGATGAGCCTTTCCCTTATAGTCAACAACAGGACTTTTTGTTAGATCTAGAGGGACAGAAACCCTTCAGATACAGATTTTTTTCATGGGAACTGTCTTGCCTCTGGCAATTTAATATTTTCATAGGTCCTGAATAGTATCCACCCCTGACTGAAATTTCTCCCTTACCCTTAAGCTTAACTGACCCTAAATGTTAAATATGGAGAATAGGATAAGGAGAAACATAAAATTAAAGAGGTCAGAATAACCAATGATAGAATAAGTGAGAACAAGTAATCTAAGATAAAATGCTAATGAGTAAAATTTTATAGATTAAAATAATAGCTAGAGTTTTTAGATTAAGCATCAGCAAGGTTAATGTTAACTAAAACAGAATATAGAACAAATATGTGATGTGTCATGTAAAACTATCTCCCCTTCAAAGATTCATTTCTTATTATGTTAGTTACAAGGAGTTTCCTTAGAAGTTCCATGTTTCTTCCTCTTTTCTTTTCATCCCATATTTTCATTCCTCTTCTATCTTTTCTTTTTCTCTTCTTCCTTTTCTTCAATTCTTCTTGCATTTCTCATATACAGATACTTTCTGTGGGTTAGTTTTGATGGCAATATAAAAATAGAAATGGTGGCATATTTAAAAGTGTGTACAATAACTAAGAGCTCACAGAATCAACTGTCTTACAGACTTTAATCTTGTAATAAATAACCACATTATTAAAATCTACATGTGTTTTTTAAAGACTACAGAGCAGAGATAACATAAAGAAGAAAGATGTTTTGGGCATTTTGTGAAAAAAAAAACCTGTATTAAATGCATTTTTTTCACTGTTTATACATTTGGAAGATATAGTCACAAATTTATAATCCAACTCTGAACATAGTTCATTTTGATTGTTTTTTCAGATTTACTTTTCTGACAATTTTTTTTAACAACTCATTCTTAGCATAGCCTCACATACAAATGTACTAGAGATAGCACAAATTCATTTCAACTGAGATAATATATATAAAGTGCTATGTAAATGCTAGCCATTGTTGTCAATATTATTGTTAGTTGAAAATAGTTAATTAGGAAAACATTTTCAAATACATGTTTTTTTCTGCTTTGCCTTTCCTTACTAATGAAGATACTTTTAAGTTGTTATAAAATCATAAATGTTGAATTCTAAGAAGACTTAGAGACTGTCTAGTAGTCAACACTCCTCATTTCACATGTGAGAAAAACTGGGACCAGAGAATTTAAGTGATTTACCAGTTTGAATCCATGTCCTCAGACTCTAGGACTAAAGTAATCTTTCATGATACCCAACTGCATCATAAGATTCCTATTGCATTTATCATAGTGGTAGCTGAGGCTAGTATATTGACATTCTCCTATTATATACAGAGTTATAATTGATTTTACAAATTACCAATGCTGAATTTGTTTCTTTTCTAGCAGTCTACATAAGTTTTAATTATGTAAATGCTGATGAACTGTCAGTGTTCAATGGATTAAATTAACTTTCCATTCTCTGATCCAAAAATCTTACTTATAAGCATATAACCCAAGAAAGTAAAAAGCAGAAAGGTAACTTATGCATCAGTCAGTGAGCAAAATTTTAAACTCCTACTATTTTCCAGACACTATGCTAAACACCAAGGATACCAAGAAAGGCAAAAAAAAAAAATTGCCCTCACACTCAAAGAACTAATAGCACTTTCTGTAGTAACAAAGAACTGGAAGCAGAATAGATGTCCATTAACTGGAAAATTGCTAAACTTTGCTAAATAAAGTAACAGAATATCACTGCACTGTGAAAAACAATGAATATGAAAAAAATACAGAGATTTATGGAAAGACTTGTATAACACAAAGTAAAGGAAATATTACCAGGAAGACAAGATATATAATTACTGTCACAATATAAACTTTAAAAAAGATGACCAAGATGATCAAGCTTGTTCCCAAAGAAGAGATGAGAAAAGGCATCTCCTTTCTTCTTTGCAGAACTGGGGGATTTTGGATTTGGAACATTTCACATACTGTTAAATTCAATTGCTATTTTTGTTAGTTTTGCTGAAATGGTTTTTTTCTTTCTTTCTTTTTTCTTCTTTGTTATACTCTGATGGCCCCATGGGGAGGGGAAGTAGGGAAAGATATATTAAGAAATGAAAATCACATAAAAATGATCAATAATTAGTAGTTTTGGATGGTTCCCTTCATTACCTATAGTATTCTTGGAATTAGAATTCTGTATGTACCTATCCTATGAAAACCCCTTATATTCTCATTGATTTAAAAAGTAAATGTGTGTGTGTGCATGTGTGTGTGTGTGTGCATCTCTAATTTACTCTTCTTTTTCCTTCAAGGATGAAGAAGATTCGTTTGTGATGAAAGCAGTCATTCATGCCATCAATGATGACAACGTTCCTGGGCTTCAGCACCTTCTGGGCTCTTTGACTAACTATGATGTGAATCAACCTAACAAGGTCTGACAGGATTCTCCTAGGATGGTCTGACATATATGTCATCTTGGATAGTAAGGGGCCATTTTAATCAAAAGTAGGATGCGCCTGAAAAGCTTGAGGTGAAAGGAGTACAAATGATTCCCTATACTCTGCTAACTGGAAACCCTTAAACCACAGGGCAAAGTCACTTTAGTTTACAAGTTGATTTGAGTTAGAAATAAAGAATCTTTTGGCACAGAAGAATCAAATGATGGTGCTTCTACCTATAAAATCTGAAAGCCATCCATTCTTGTAAATGAAAATGTCATGAATATAAAAGAGGAATCTAGGTCAGGGAAAGATATGTGACTCTTGACCATCTTCCACTTCTGTTATGAAGAAGCAGGGGAGAGGTGCTATTGATTGTACAGAAAAAGGCCATGGGGAAAGTAACTCATGCATAGTTTACAAAACCACAGAAAACATCTCATCTATGTCACTGGAGGACTGCTACCCTCGTTGTTTGAGTCCTGATTGACTCAGATTAGATGTAAATAACAGTCATTTCTGCTTTGACCATAAACCCTGAGGGTTTTCCCCTCCCAGATGCACTCATTTATTTTTGGGGGGTGGGGTGGGGGGGAGAGACTAGGTGAAAGAGTAGATTCTTTGCCTCAGTTGCTGCCTATCACTAACTGAATATGGCTTCAATCAAACTGAGATCTGTTGAAGATCTTAGCTTTAAAAGGCCCAGATCTCCCATTTCATCCAGAGCCATCTCTAGTCTTACTGATCTATATCTTGCCATTGGACCCAGATAGCTCTGGAGGGGAAAGTGAGACTGGTGACTTGACATAGCCCTCCCTCACTTAAATCCAGTTCACTTGCCTGTCATGGCATCTCCCTGATGTCATGGTCTTCTTTGAGAACAATTTAACATTTACATTTAAACATTTAAATATGGGCTTATTCTCTTTCTTAGCAAACCTCAAGTATTTGAAAAGCCTATTTCTCTTGTTTATTCTCAGCATGGGACACCTCCATTACTGATTGCTGCTGGCTGTGGGAATATTCAGATGCTGCAATTACTCATTAAGAGAGGTGCAAGAATAGATGTCCAGGATAAGGTGATAATTCTGTTTCATTTCAAATGAATGAATTAGTAAGAAGCTTGGGATGTTCTTTTTAAATACTAGTGTCACATTGTTTTAAAAATAACAGGGAAATGCACAACTGTACTTAGTTCATTTTTCATAAAGCAAATTATCTTACATATTCAATAATAATATACCTGCAGGTATAAAGTCCTGAATTAGAATCCCGATTCAAATAAGTCATATAACTGATATGCACATATAACTTATCTGAGTCTGTTTTCTCATCTGTAAAATGAGGAGGAAAGACTTGATGGCTTATAACCTCCTTTCTATATCTAAGTCTCTGATCTCATGATCAACCTCAAATTTATAAATCTAAACTCTCAATGTTACTGTGCTGCTTCTTTTTTTCTTTGTGTACTGCCAGATTTTATATCTCACTCATAATATTTCTTGAACAATGTTAAATATCATGCTTGGGAAAGTTTCCATTATTTATTTCACATTACCAGAAATTGAATTTGCCAGCATGTTTTTAGGGCAACAGTAGAAAAGCAATAAATACAATAATCTTTGATTATTGTGTTTCCATGAAAACATGTACTGTGAGAAGGCTCTCATGGTAGCAATGTTGATGCTATGATTTGCTCCTAATAACTGTTACATTGTTTAAGTAATCACTTTCTGTATCATTTTAGAATAATTGGTTATTTGAAGTATCAAAGATTACCCAGTAAATGCACAGTTCTTAGGATGTGTTATTTATTGTTATACCTAATACAATGGAAAGGAATTCTTAGGAAATTTGGCTTCAGTTTATTAAACTAGTATATAACCAACAAAAAAGTATGTTTTTTTGTCAAAGTTTAATGCGAATCTACTTGGAATATCTGATTTGGTCATTTCCTGATATATTTGAAAATGACTATAAATGAGCATGAATTTGTTTAGGAAAAGAGGCCATCAGCTATCTGGAAGTGACTTTTTATGTTATTTCCAAACAGGCTGGATCTAATGCAATTTATTGGGCTTCTCGACATGGTCATGTAGAGACCTTGAAATTTCTTAATGAGAACAAATGCCCTTTGGATGTTAAAGATAAGGTAAGGGTAATAATCTTCTGAAGTGTAACTAAAGGACTTGATGAAAAGTGAATATGTGGACTTTGTTTATTAGTGTGTGAAAAATTCTTCAAAGGACAAATGGTAAACCTCAAATCTCCTTGAAAATAATTAAAATTTAATATTCTTTGGGCTGATAGTTTGCAATAATATTGAAATTAACCAAGTTGGTTACATCTGCCAAATGGCAGTGTTATGCAGATGGTGAACAGTTCTCCCTCTGCTTATAAAAAAACAAAAGCAAAAAGCATGGCAATGTTCTAGTGGGCAAAACACTGAGTTGGTTCTAAACTAAGAGAACTGAGCTCCATTCTGTGTTTTCTCATTGATTTACTACTTGCCATGAGGTAAGTATTTTCAGTACTTGCTTTCTCCATTTTCTTAATTGTATGAAGTAGTTGGAACATTGGGAGAATTAGTGAGATGATACATATATACCAAACTCTTTGCCAGGCAAATATTAAATCATTGATCTAGTAAGATTCTTAACTTCCAGATGATAGATCAACACATTAAGGATCCATGATTTTTTTTTCAGCATGGGAATTCTATCTACCATCATAGATCACACACAGATAGTAACTAATAATTTTAGAGAATGACCTGACGCTGAGGTTACATGACTTATCCATAGTTACACAGTTAGTATAGAAAATTTTAAGCCCAAGTCTCTTTGACACCAAATCTAGTATTTTGTTATTTTAGGTTTTTTTATAGATTAGCAACTGAGTTAAGCAAAGTTAAGTGACTTGTTTTAGTATCACCATTAATTAATGACAGATCTGAAACAGGTGTCTAGATTTTGTTTCTATCAACAATCAATATTTCATATTCACTGACAAATATATAGATACATACAAACCATATCTATAAGCATATGCATTGTAATAATAGCTAACATTTACATAGCATTTACTATGTTTTGCAATTATTGCAATTATTGCCAAATGTTTTGCAATTATTATCTCATTTCATCCTCATAATGACACTGAGAGGGTAGGTACTATTTTTATTCCTATTTCACAGATAAGACTGAGGCAAACAAATTAGGTGACTTGCCCAAGATCACACAACCAGTGTTTGAAATGTGAGATTTGAAATTGGATCTTTTTGACCCCAGGTGGGTTCTATGCATATGTTCTATGCATAATAGTACTGCTGATATACATTTGCTATGTGACTTTGGGAATGTTCTTTATCTTTCCTAGGCCTCAGTTTTCTTGTCTGTAAAATGAGAGAGTTGAACTTAATACTTTCTGAAGTTTCTCAGGGCAGCTAAGTGGTGTAGTGTTCAGAGTCCTAAGCCTGGAATCAGGAAGGTGAATGCTGAATTCAGATCTGGCCTCAGACATTAAACATGTGACAATGGGCAAGTCAGTTAACTCTATTTGCCTCAGTTTCTTCATTTATAAAATGAAATAAAGAAAGAAATGGCAAACTCCTCCAAATATCTTTGCCAAGAAAACTCCAAATGGGCACATGAAGTCAGACACTACTGAAAAAAAAAAAAAAAAAAAACAATGTAACACTAAAGTTTTCTTAAAACACTTGTGTATTCATTATTTAAATTAGCTATTGGCCCCAATATTTAAGGAAAGATAAAGACAGATTTTGCAAGGCTTATCATGCAAAGGGATGTTGCTAGTATTGTGATTCCTTGTGCTTGTGAGATTGTGTAAGAGCTAAAATGAATGCTTGTGAATGAATGGCTTTTACCCACAGAATGAGACACTCTGTCTTTTCATTTCTTTTCCAGACAGAAAGAACAGTCTTGATGAAATAGATTAGTTTGATTACTGATGCTACCATAGGTAATCTCATTGAAATTCTTGTGTTCATAAGTGAGCGTACAAGAGTCACTAAGTGTTATAATCCCCAAATGATGTATGGTTGTGAAAACATCAGATTGAAGGGCATTGCCTTTTATTTATTTTTTTTTCCAGTCTGGAGAAACAGCCCTTCATGTAGCAGCTCGATATGGCCATGTTGATGTAGTTCAGCTACTCTGTAGTATTGGGTCCAATCCAAATTTTCAGGACAAGGTAGGTCATCATTAACTAACACACTAATATTACCGTATCATTCTACATTTGTTTACTGGTTTGGTTTTTTTTCTAATTAGACCAATCAAAAAGTCTTTTTTATGTCTATGCAATTCATGGTCCTATCTTAGATTGAAAGCTCCCAAAGGCCAGAATCCATGCTGATGTACTTCTCTTTTTTATAACATGAAGTATGATGGCCATTTTAAAGTATAATAAACTCTTTAATAAATATTTTTAGTGATTCATAGTGTTGATCAAAACTTCAGCCTTTTGTACGCCCCACAACTAGATATCTTTCTGTATATGTATAGTTTACAAGTATATAATCACAAAAAGCATGAAAAAAATTACTTTCTGTGTACATTAGAGAACTTTATGAGTAAATACTTTTAGAGGTATAATCATCTACAAATAAGGAAATATGTTTAGAAGAAGTGTACATTTAACCTATTTTGGATTGCTTCTATCTTGGAGAAAAAGTGCCAAGAGAAAGGGAGAAAAATTTGAAGCATAAGGTTTTGCAAAGGTGAATGTTGAAAACTATCTTTGCATGTATTTGGAAAAGTAAAATCCTATTTTTAAAAAAGAAGAAATATAATCATTGGAGTGAAAACTCCACTTTCTAATTTTAGGAATCTTGGGTTAAACAAATGAAGTAGTTTTCAAGAAAAATAGAAATTCACTTACTTCTAAGCTTTCATTGTTAAGAGTTTGACAATGCCAATAGACTCAGTCAAGTCATCTGTCTTTAACATACTGAGATGGTTGAATCAAGAGGTTCAGAAATCTACAAAGTTGTTCTAGTTGTTTTAAGAAAGAAAAATTATAAGGAGAGAGAGTTGTTGTCTACTTTTTAGAACTTCTCTAGAGGAACTGTATTTCTTAATACTTGTGTTTCCAAACTTTATTATTTTGTAGAGAAATTCATTGATCAAGCTTTAATTGACTTTCTTCTCTGTATAAGGTGGTGTGCTAGTCTTTGGGGATACAAGAACAAAATGAAAAACAGTTCAAGGAGCTTAAGTTTGGGGCTGGTGAGGGGGAGATATAATATTTACTCAGATAAATGGACTTGATGGACTTGAATACTATGCAATTATAGTCAATGCAAGTTCTTCTTCTTCTTCCACATCCCCAGCTTGATTTGCCACTAAGGAAGGAACTCTCATATAACATATTTTCATCTTCCCTTGCCTCATTTCTCTCCTACTTCCTTAATCAATTTGCCCAGGAAGAAGAAACTCCTCTACACTGTGCTGCCTGGCACGGCTATTACTCCGTGGCTAAAGCACTTTGTGAGGCTGGTTGCAGTGTGAACATTAAAAACAGAGAAGGAGAGACTCCACTTTTGACAGCTTCTGCCAGGGGTTACCATGATATTGTGGAATGCCTTGCAGAACATGGGGCTGACCTTGATGCAACCGACAAGGTGAGTAATGGGTGATTGAGTCACACTTAGTGGGAGATTATATGTGGCGAATGAGAGTGGTGCAGAACTCCCCATGCTCCTAAATTACTTTTCCTAAAATAACACACTCAAATTCAGGAAGCTGTAATTCTTTTAAATAGACTAAGTAAGGTTTTCTGCTCCAAGTAGCATGTCTATGACCTTTCCTAAAAATAACTTATCTTTAAAAAAAAAATTATTCTTTTTAACATTTGACATTCATCATGAAAGATTTTCTAATTAAGCAGATGTTTAGTTTTCTTTTCCATTTTTTTTCATTTTGGGAGTAGTAATAGTTATAAATATTGAACAAAGTGATGAACCTCACTGAAACTTACAAATAACAAAATACTGTTAATTTTTAGGATAAATAGTTCATTTATTTTAGGTACTTTATATTTCATAGAAAGATAATACATTTAGAAAAATTAAATTGAAGTAATGGAAATTTTTACTTCAGAAATGTTTAATATAATCTAGTTATATATAGTGCATATTTATTTAAAGTGAAAACATTTTGTCACTGAATATATAGGCCAGGTGGTTAATTTTGTTATTGCTATATTACAAAGTATTTACTTGGTCCAGAGTTAAGATAATCATTTAAAAAATCCAAGTCTTCTATACATGAAAGATTCTACAATGTAATATATTGAATTTATTTCTGATATTATATATAGCAAAATTTATAAAGTGTTAAGCAGTAATATAAAGAATCAGACATGGTATACAAACCCTTTTGCCACAATGCTGCAATATGACCTTGAGAAGGCTCTTAATATTGCTTTAGCAATCTCCTGATGTTAACTGAAAAAATTAATATCCTTTTCCCCATTCAGCAAAATGATGAAAATTGCTGAATCAATATTTTATAACTTTTTAAAAGATATTTGATTAGAAAGTACAATTTAAGAAATAAATATTACTTTTGCCATGCTGATGTAGATAGTTTTAAAATGCATATTCTAGTTATCTAAGTACTGTCCATACAGTACATTGTTAATTGGATGGATCTCTTCAACTTGAGCATTCTTTCCACTGATGTAGATCACAGTCCTTCCATGCCTTTTCACCCTGTGTAGTCCTCATGCATATCTTTCCAAAAGTCTCTATCTCCTCAAAGCACTGGAGGTCAAAAGACTGGATGTCTTTTAATATTTTAAAGCTACTAGTGTAAAAATGAAGATGTCCCATCTATTATATAGTCTTTCATTCTCACCATGTGACTGACCAACCTCTTCTTCAAGACATACATTTCTTTCTCAGCACTCTTTGTGTATAAGTCATTGACATAGTCATATTCTGCAGTCTGCTTATAAACACCATCCTAAATCCCAGCTTAAGCAAATCATACAGGCAGTGTAATCAACAAATATTCACAATCTTTCTGATTTAAATTTACTCCTACTATTTTTTAAATTTGTCTCCTAAGCAGTGAGATTCTATCACTTATGAGACTGGGTCATTGGGGGAAAAAATTAGAAATTCTATCCATGTTCATTTGAAAAATGTTTCATTATTTGTTGTTTCTTTTTTAGGATGGGCACATAGCTCTTCATCTTGCAGTGAGACGATGTCAAATGGAAGTGATCAAAACTCTCATCAGTCAGGGATGTTTTGTTGATTTCCAAGACAGACATGGAAATACTCCGTTACATGTGGCCTGCAAAGATGGGAATGTACCTATTGTGGTGGCACTTTGTGAAGCAAACTGTATTCTGGATGTCACTAACAAGGTAAAACAGATGAGAAAATGACAGTATGAAAAATGGTTGCCATTTAAATTTAACTGATTTGGGATTTTTTTGCCAACTTTCTGTTTCCATCCATTTTGCAAAGTAAACAGAATCCATGTGACAACACATACAAAAAGGAAAGATATTTATAAAATTTGAATTTTGCTGCATTTTGATTTGAAATTGCGGCATTAAAAAAATTTATTCACTAGTGAGGAAAAAGAAAATTCCTTATAATAGCAAGCTTTTCCGGCCTTATTTTAAAATACATTGTGTGCTTCCATGAATTAATCAATTAACTGATTAATTAAGAAGTTTTTATTAAGCACTAACTATATGTTTAGCACATAGCATTGGAGATCCTTGAACTTTCACTACATTTGAGGGAGAGAGCACAACAAAAGAATTCAACTGTAGGATAAATGGCAAGATTTGGAGATCCTTCAGGTACACCAGCTCATAAGGTAACAGTGTCTAGGCATCTGGAGAATGCTACAAGGACTTTAGGTTGCAGTGTCAGGGCAGAAAGTGAGGCTTAATGGTCCACTATCTGACCAGAAGGTTTGTAGTTAGAGATTCCCAATTCATCCAGTAGTATGAACAACTCTTTTGCTCTTCATACCCTGCTGTTCCCTTGAAGTCTGGGTAAGGGGAGGGTAAAGAAAAGGCAAGGGAAATTGGCCACCCAGTTGATGATTCCTCTGGGATCTGAGCACAGTAGTAGGTGGAGAGAGTAAAGGGAAAGGAAGAGAAACAAGATCTTAGCTGGCAATTCCTCTGATTAGATGCATTCTAGGCAACGTGGGGGTGTTTGGCAGTGGAGTGAAGGGAAGCATGAGGATGTTCTAGTATTGTTGTTGTTTTAAATTTTCTTAGATGTTACAGCCAACCCACTGGAAGCAAGGAATGTGATACAGGTGGCACATTATACTCTAGAAATTCTAACACTACAAAGAGAATAAGTGAAAAATATAGAAGAAAAGGAGTATGACTAGAGTAAGAAAATGGGTTCAAATTCTATCCTTGCTTCTAATTAGACATCATAGATCACTGCCATATTTTTACCTCCTTCCAGTAGAATGTGAGCTTCTCAAGGGCTGAAACTTCATTTTGCCTTCCTGGCCAAGCTCCTAATACACAAAGTATCTAATATTAACATTCATGGTGCCATTATATTTGTATAACATTGGATAAGTCACCTAAATTCTGTGATCTTTAGTTTTCTAATCAGCAAAAGTAGGGAATTGAACTGGATGAGTTTTGAGGTCTCATTGAGTCCTAAACCAGTAATCCTACATCAGTTCTATTTTGATAAAGTACTTAATTGTAAATCATAATACTTGAGTTCTACCATCAGCTTTCCTCACTGAGTGTACACAGGGCCATGAGAAAAATTATAAATCTTTTCTTTGCTCCAAATGTTTTATAAGACAAAAAGATCTATTTTCTGAATAAGTTAGAGAAGGAAGAACAATTAATTAAGTGTATATAAAATATTTTCATAAGGATTATGCAATATAAGTACAAAGTGTTGATTTCCAGAAGTTGGATAACTTATCTTCATTTCTTTCTACACAATTTTTTCTGATTTTGTTACCAAAAAAAAAAAAAAAAAAAAACAGAATCCAGCCTGTAATTTATATTCATGGACATAGCTCTGACAGTTTAGTTATAAAAAGTAAAAACACTGTTGGTTTGTTTGGGTTATTTTTTTTTAACTTTTTCCCCTTAGAAACAAATCCAAAAAAGACCAGAGAGAATGAAAAACAATTTCATTGAGAACAAACTTATATTTTGGGAGGCACACATTTTAATAGACACACTATTTTTTATCAAGGTTTGTTTCATGTACATAAAATTAATTACTGAGACATTTGGCAAATTTTGCCTCTCCTAAGGAAAAATGTTGCTTGCTCAAACCTATTATGAGATCATGCATAATGGAAATTAAAATAAACATATTTCATATTTTAGGAAGTATGAAAAAGCAATATACTAGGTCCTCACTATTAACTGGTGGTATTTTGTTAGTCAATCTTACTCTAATATAGCTGAATCAGTCATATAATTTTAAATTAGCTTTGCAGTAAAGCCAAATGTAATATTAAGCAGTACTAAGACTTGGACCTTCCCCCCAGGAATCTTCATATGAATAAAAGGCTGCTCCAGAGAAAATTCCTGCTGCTAATTTGATACCTTTAGTTTTGTTTATTATGTTATATGCTAGTTGACTCTGTGCTCACAGTGCCTGACATTTAGCTTTAAATATCTTTCTCAATGTGAAGGTGAAGGAACATTGTGCTCTCATGCTGTTTTGCAGTAACATGTAGGCAGAAATGAGGAGTTACTTCTGCCATCACCCTACCCAGTGCAAAAAATGGATCCTCTCAAAATGTGGCAGTTTGGCTTCCCCTTTCTTCTTGTTTATTTTTGCCAAAAAAAAATTGAAAAAAATAATCCTAGAATATCAGTCAGTCAGTTAGCATGTATTAAGCATTTATTATGCTCCAGGCTCTTGTGCTAATATCTGAAGGCTAACCAATTCATTTAGTAAAGCTTTAGAGTTGTGAAAAGTTATAGATTTTTTTATTTGTTTAAAATTATCCTGGTATAACATCAACTTCTCATAGGAGGATTTTCCATTTGAGAGTTGTAGGTCCATTTGAATGGACCACTAAACCCAGGTCCATTATCCATAACTTTTCTAGCAAAGAAGTTTGGCTAAGTGAAAGCAGATGCTAGATAATTCAATTATTTCATTATGAGAGCCACAGTACCTAAACTCAGAGTTCAACAATTTATTTTTAGATAAGTTTTTATTGGTATCTTTTTGCAGAAACTATATTCTCCTTTTTTTCTTCCCTCTCTTTCTCACCAGAAAGTCATTTTATATAATAAAGAATTTTTAAAGAAAGAAAAAAAAAACCAGCCAAAAATAAAACATCCCAAAAAATAAAATATATGCAATATTCCTTATCTGTATACTACCAATAAAAAGTGGAGTGAAGGGAGATATTTTCTTCTCATTTTGGGGACCAAGTTTGGGTTTTGTTATTTTTTTGTTTTAGCCAATTTACTTTTAAACTTACTTTCACAATATTACTAAATTTGGATAAAACAGTTTAGGCCAGTCTTGTTCCATCTTCTAATTTTTGAGAAAAGGTGACAGGAAAAGCATTTTTTTAAGAACTATGAAAACACAAAGATAATTGAAAGATCTAACTAGGTCATCAAATCACATTCTGCCATATTGTGATAATTTTAAAGCAATCAGCTTGTCGATGTTGCTACTGATCAATGACATCATCCCAAATTTAAAGTAGATTGCCATTCTTTCCCTGTAGATACTATTATTTAACCTTTTATATGTTGACTACATCCCCAAAAGATAAAAAATGAGAACTCAAATTCTAATTTCATATTACTAATGTGTGGAATGTGAATCTTGGCTCTCATTACTCTAAAATATAACTGTATCATTATTCTTTCACCAAGAGCTTTAAAAGGAAGAGCTATTTTCTTATAATTACTTGAAAGAACAAAGGAGAATAAAATAAATGGCAGCCAGAGCTTATGAATGAGGATCATAGCCGTTTGATTTCTTATGGGCTAGACCTATTTGTTGGGTGAGGGGGAGGAAAGAAACAAAAATAAAGGATTTTCTTTGGGGAGGGAGGAAAGCCCTTATTGAAGTTGAGCTCATTAATGAATGTCATCTCTTATACTCTTCATTGACCTTCCTCTCTTCTATTAGCTCTGAATCCTGCTGCCAAAATTATCTACCACCACTGTCTCCACCATATTACTGCATTCTTCAAAACTTTCCTTTTTTCCACACTTATTTGAAGTGGCCTTTTGACCCCAGATTTATTTCAAATTGTTTTTTTTTCATATTCCTTCCAACTAAACTATATTACTGGCAATAATATCTGATATATTCTGGCCTCTTGTACTTATACAAACTGTGCCCCTCAAATGCCTAAATCATATTTACTTCTCACCTCTGACTAGCGAAAATTTTGTCTTCCTCTTCCTATTCTTAATGGATTCTTACCCCACTTCCATTCTCAATTTCACTTCCTCTGTATGTTTTATCAAGTTCTAAATTGTATTGTAGTTTTTTTGGTGTATTATTATCTTTGTAGTCCACAAGAACAGACCCTACTTTTTTTTAATCTTTATATTACATACGCATATAGTAGTTGTTCCATAACTTGAATTAAATTGAACTGTCCATGATCTTCAAAACAATATTTTAACACAGCCTAATAAATCTCACCATTGCCCCCACTACTTTAATTCTGTGCTGTTAATGCTAACTTTTTTTATGGGTTTAGCATATTTGTAAATTCCTCAAAAATCAGCCAGTAATCACAACTAGAACAGCTTAGAATCATATTTAGAAGTGTTCTTGAATGACATCCAATGCAACTGATATATTAACAGGAATCCCCTGTATTAGATCCCCAAGAAGTAGTCATTCAGACATCTCTTGAAACCTCAAATAAAGAACTCACAACTTCAGGAAGCATTCATTTCAATTTTGGATAGCTCTTATCATTAAAATTTTCCCTCTTATATTTATTTAAATTTGCTGCTCTTCACCTTCCACACATCTTATTGTTCTACTTTCTGGGGCAAAGGGGGAAAAAAAGATAAAATTTTTCCAC
Source organism: Antechinus flavipes (assembly GCF_016432865.1). Classification (NCBI taxonomy): domain Eukaryota; kingdom Metazoa; phylum Chordata; class Mammalia; order Dasyuromorphia; family Dasyuridae; genus Antechinus; species Antechinus flavipes. The sequence continues at coordinate 225,740,355 of NC_067398.1, read as the reverse complement.
CATATCGCAGCCTATAAAATACTTGAAAACAGATATAATGCCACTTCATATTCAGATGTTAGTCCTCAGAAAGGACCATGACATCAGGGAGGTGATGTCATGATGTGCAAGTGAATTGGATTTACATGAGGGAGAGTTTCCAAGTTCACCTGCTTCACTTTCCCCTCCAGAACTATCCGGATTCATTTGCAAGATATTGATTAAGATGACTGGAGATGGCCCTGGATGAAATGACCTTGGCCTAAAGCTAAGGTTTTTCAACAGGTCTCAATTTGACTGAGATCACACCCATGTGATTAAGGATAGGCAGCAATTGAGGCAAAGAATCTTCTCTTTCACCTGGTCCAAAAAATCCAAATAAATAATAAATGAATGGATGAATCTAGGAGGGGAATACCCTCAGAGTTTCTGGCCAAAACAGAAATAACTGCTTATTTACATTCAAAATGAGTCAGTCATTTTGGTTTTACATCCTCTTATATCAGTCAAATCTAGTATGGTAGATTTGATTGACTCTTTTGGATGCAGTGTCCTTTCCAAACAAAACTGTGTCCAAAACTTGACAAAGTGTACAAAATAAAGGACTTCATTGAATTAGGTTATCTAAAGAATAAATAGAATGAACAAAAAAATCAGAAGGAGAATAAGAGGAAGAAATGAATAACAATCTTATCCTACCAATAATCAGTATTTATACATGACAAGATAATACAAAGGAATGTCTCTGGGAAGGGGAGAGAAGATGGGACAGTAGACACAAATTATGAATAGTCTAAACTGAAGAGGAAAGGTGTGAGAAGACCTAATTTCCACTTCATGCATATGTGGTGGTAATAAAGTAAGAATACAACAATGGGAAGTACATCATTGATAGGGGACTGGGATATGTAGGAGATGGATATAGCCATATAACAAACATAAACAGCAAAGCCCTGGAAACCCTACTTTGATGTATGATGTATGATGATGAAATACGTATCTAAACAATATGAAATCCTAGCCGACAGGAAAAAAAAGTGAGAATTATTACTCAAATCTAGTATAGATAGTGATATGTCAGCAAAATGAAGAGTTAAAAAATGAATTACAAAAATAAAATATACAAAACAACATATTATGATGCAGTCTAATTTAAGACTAATCAAACTAAATGAAAAAACTAAAAATAAAGGGAATAGCAAAGAAAATATATGACTAAAACTAAAAGCTAGCATTATTCACAAAAAAGAAATACTAGAAACTTTCCCAGTAAAGCAAGATTGTTCCTTCTCTTCACTATTATCTGACATAATTCTAGAAATACTAGCTGTGGCAATAAAATAAAATTAATTCAATGGTATAATATCAACAATGAGGAGGGAAAATACCTATTATAAGATGATATGACTTAGAAAACCTCAAAAATTTAGTATCACTCAAACAAATGAGAGTTATATATAATAAACTTGCCAAGATTCATGTGTAAAATCATAAATATTTCTATATAGTATGAACAAAAATGAATCATGAATAATGATAGAAACTCTATTCAGAAAAACTGTAAAATTCTTGGGAATTTATCAAAACACATATAGTTTTTACATAATTACAGTAATAAAACATCTTCTATAGAAATAAAGGATAACATACATTTGGAGATAAATTCACTGCTCTTGATTGGCTCATGTCCATATAATAAAAATGACAATACTGTATAAGTAAATTTACAGATTGAGCACTGCATTAAAAATTATATAATATGCTGTTATTATTTAACATAATGATTTAAATTATATACTGTAATATTGCAGATGTGTTGCTTTTTTAGAATAGGATAGGAATAGTGATTGGATATGTATCAAACCTGTGGTTTCATTTACTTCTGAGAGTGGCCAATTCATGCCACCACATCCTCTGTAATTTATTTTGTTTATGGTACTGAGAAGTTAAGTGACCTGCCAAGTATCATTTAATTAGTATGTGTCCATCCATTTTGCCACACTTTTAGAATTAGAGAAAATAATAGATCAATTGAAGTACAAAAGTCCTCAGATCTCAAAAAGAGGGAATGTTAATGTTACTATACCTCAAACTATATTCAGTTGTCATCAGCATCATTTAGTACTAGAAAAGTTCAGTGAAACAAATTAGATAAGTGAAAACAATCAAAAGTAGCTCAATATTTAATAAGGCCCAAAACAAAACATTTTGGGGAAAAGACTCCCTTTGTAACAAAAACTGTTGGGAAAATTAGAAAGCAAATTTGGCAGAAATTAAGATTAGACCAACATCTTATGTGCTATAATATTTTTCAAATAGATAGATGGCCTGATCACAAAATATTATACAATAAATAATTAGTAGAATAACAAATCAGATACCTTTCCAAATATGGCTAGAGGGAGAATTCTTAAGACAAGGCAGAGATTATAGATAGAGGTTATTGTAATAGATAAAATGGACAATGTTCACTGCATAATTAGCTGTCTTTTACAATTGCTCATCATTACTATGTTGATGTTACTACGTATAATATTCTCTTGCTTTTGTTCATTTCACTTTATATCATGAATATAATCTTCTTAATAGAATTTTCACTTCCATGTCCACCTTTTCTAAAGTAAGTATCTTTAAGAAATAACTAATGTTGGAGAAGTCTTTTAGCCTCTTTTGACCTCGGTTTCCCCATCTGTAAAATGAGAAAGTTGGACTAGAGATGACTCCTGTCTTATATCTTTGACCTATGATTAACTATTTCCCTAAAAGCTTCAGTTTCTTATCTAGGATTTTAGATTGTGTAAAGAAGCTTTCTAACATCAATCTGGAATATTAGACATCCCCACAGGAATTACCATAAATAAATATTGATTTTCAAGTTTAAAAAGACTTGGGTATATCCTCAGGCATGTCCCAGATCCACATCAAGGTATAGCAGCATTCTTCATTATTATTAATATCAGATTGGCACGTTTCAGTACTCTTGCAGGATTCTTCATCATCTCTTTATCTTGTGATCAGTACTTGATGTCATTTCAGCATAGATCCTCCTGATAGCTTCCCATCATTATTCTAAGAAAAGATGATGCTTTCTCTTCTGAGAATTCAGTCATTTTCTGTACAGAAAGAGCATAGAATTTGTTTGCTTAGTTCCAAAGGTTTAGTTCTTCCATTACTTATTTGTGTGACCTTCTTCTACTCTTCTCATATAAATTTAGATTTTTCTCTGTTCCTTCAGGGTCTTTGCCCCTTTTCCCCCATGAACATTTCTTCACTTTTTCTTTTCATAGAACACTTATCTCTCACTAATAAATCAATGGCAATGTAGTATAATAGTTAGAAGACTGACCTTGTAATCAGAAAGCTTGACCTCTGACATATTTTGGTTCTCTGACCTTGGACAAGTTATTTACCTTCTCAATGTCTGAAGAAACTCTCTAAGACTGAGGTGACTTCTGTTTGCATCAGTGAAGTCGGTTTTCCTGCTAGGAGTTCCCTACACAGACAAAATTATAGGTCTGTACTAAAAACAAAAAACCTGGGAAATAGTAAGGCATTCCTGAATCACAGTTACTTCATCTAGCAAGATGACTAACCACATTATTATAAACACATAATTATAATTGACTTTTGAAGAAACATAAATATAGTCCAGTCTCTCAGGACAATAGAACATACATTAATTTTTCCTACTAAAAGTCACATCCTCGGTGCTCTGCATCTCTTGCTGTTAATTCTTGCTACTGATGGCTATCACAAACACTATATGTGTGTACATATATGTATATATGTAAAATACACATAATGTATATATGTGCATGTTTCCATGTAGACAAATATTTATTTTTACACACACATATATATACATATATAATATGCCCATGCATGTGTATGTACATGCATATATTGTATCCTTATCGATGCATGTGTATATATATGTGCATATCGATGCACAGTGTATATGTACAAATATATACTGGAGGCATCTGACACTGGAGGTTTATTTATGTCCAGTGACATTTTTTATCTTTATCCTAAAATATACTCTAAACCTCAAAAGGCAACACACATACTTTTAACTTGATGAAAGACTTTTATTAGTATTATTCTCCTTGTATTTAGTAGAGATTCATACAGACTGAATCTTATTCACTTATTTAAAACATAAAGCATTCTACCTCAATAAAAAGAAACCATGGTGTAAGGCAGTAGTGTCAAATTCAAAATAGAAAAAAAACTACTAAGCTTACCCGAGGATTCCTAAAGGATGTATATTGACTTACTTTCAAAATGTAATGTTATCTATATTTTATTGTACTTTTATTTATTTTGTTAAACATTCCTTAATTTCATTTTTATCTGATGCCTGTGGGTGACAGAGAGCTAGTAATGGCCAAAAAAACCTTGCCCACCTTTGATATATATATACTGGTATGTAAATATGAAAGAGTCATTTACTTTCACAGCATATTAGACACCTTTCCAAGACTTTAAGTTACAGAGATTTGGCAAGTCGACTTCACCCTATTTGCCTCAGTTTCCTGAGCTGTAAAATGAATTGGAAAAGGAACTGGAAAATCAGTTCAGTATCTTTACCAAGAAAACCTCAAGAAAGGGTTACAGAGTCAGACACACTTGAAATGACTCAATATAGGGGAACTGAAGATTTAACATGGAGATCATGAAGACAAAGCACAGATTTCAGGAGTCATGCATGATTTGATCATTTATGATTATGCATGATCATAAATATCAAGTAAATGATTTGTATTTGTTTTTCCTTCTTTCTTAGTATGGTCGAACCCCTTTACATCTGGCAGCCAATAATGGAATTCTGGAAGTGGTCCGGTATCTTTGTCTCACTGGTGCTAATGTGGAAGCTTTAACATCTGTAAGTATCAACTGTGTCCTTGGTTCTCTTTGCTTTTGACAATAGAAAATCTTTTAAAATCCCTGATGCCTCAAGGGGCTAAGGGAAAGGCATTGCTTGGCAACTACTTCTAAAGCAGACAAGCTGATATTAAGCTTTAAACTTCTCTACTCTATGCAGATAAACATCTGCCCACGCAGAAACCAGTTTACTATCTAGTTAATGTTTTATCCTCTTTTCAGTTCAGCAGTTTAGGTCTCTTAAGGTACTACTGTTTCTTAGTTGTTTTTGCTTCATGTGTTAAGTAATAACCTTTCAGTTTTTATTAGCTATGTATATTTTTGTATTCTTAATGTTTGCCCTTTTCCATGACGATGACTGTTCATGCCTTCTTTATTTGAGTTAGTGAATGGGTAAGCTGGCATACAGGTGAATCATGGAGCAATTATTGTGTTTACCTGCCAAACTGGTTGTTTTCATGACTGTGACTTCAGCAGCCAATTGGCAGGAGTCCTTGGCAAATTGTGACTTTTTAGTCCATAACAAAATGATAAGAACAGCAGTTCTCTCAAAGGCACTGTATGTATCTTAGAGCTAAGAAGGATGGAGAAGAATATTGACAAAGTAAGGAAATGTCAACTGCAATGGTGTATGGAAGATGTAACAGTCCTGTGCTCTTAGATAGCTAATAATAATCATAGTAATATTTAACATGTGTATAGCACCCCCTACTTGCCAAACATTATGCTAAATACTTTACATTTATTCTCTCATTTGATCCTCATTACTCTGGGAGGTTATTGCCATTATTATCCCCATTTTACAGATGAGGAAACTGACATAAACAGGGGTTAAGTTACTTGTCCAAAGTCACACAGTAAATATCTAAAGTCACATTTGATTTAACTCTTCCTGACTCATGGCTCTATGTTTTATCTACTACACTAACTAGTCATTCTGACTGTGGTAGTAATGAAAGCCTGGCATTATCTCAGACAGTGGCCAACTGAACTCTGGCGATACTGTTTTATTTTGGGTAGCAAACTAGTCAATGTGATGAAACTGCTCCTCTGAATGCAAGAGACATGATGGCTAGAGGAGCAAAAAAAAAAAAGTGGCCCTATTTCAAATAGTTATGATGATCAGCTTGACATGAAGGATAATTCAGAAAGTAGTGGCTTCTTTTCTTTTAAAAATTTGAATTCTACTGTCAATAAAAAAGTTATTTTAAAAATTTTTGAATTCTAAATTATTTCTTTCCTGCTCTCACATTTCTCTCACCAACTTGAGAAGGCAAGCAAGAAGAAATAATTTATATATGTGAAATCATGCAAAATATATCTATATCAGCCATATCACACAAAAAAAGAAAGTGAGAAAATTACACTTTGATTTGTACTCAGAGTTCATATAGTCTCTTTCTATGGAAATGGATTGCATTTTTCATCATGAATCCTTTGGAATTATCTTGGTTTATTGCATTGATCAGAGTAGTCAAGTGTTTCACAGTTGATCATCAGTACAACATTGCTGTTACTGTGCATAATGATCTCCTTATTCTTCTCACTTCACTTTGAATCAGTTCATATAGGTCTTCACATGATTATTTGTTTTCTTTTTCTGGAACCACCATTTTTGACATTTCTTATGGCATAATATCACTTATCTCAATCATATACCACAACTTATTCAGCTATTGCCCAATTGATAAACATCCCTTAGATTTCAGTTCTTTGCCAACTCAAAAAAAGAGCTGTCCTGTCCTTTTTCTTCTTAGGACTTAAAAAAAAAGATAAACAGCTTGAGTTCTAAAAAGTTCTATCTTGTGGAGAAATTTGAGAATGGGTCAATCAAGAGACTTACCTTTCCAAGAATCAATATAGCTAAGTAACCAATAAATTAGCTATTTAGTGATGAACTCTTAGCCATGGCAGCCCATACAAAATATTCCTTAGTCCTGCGTGCTCACATCTACTTCAGCCATGACAAGGACTGAGTAAAAGAGAAGAAGAAAGAATTACAGTTTTAAAACCATTTATAAATTATAAATTGGTTATTAATGCTCTAAATGATAGCTAGAGATGCAGTGATAGCTGGATAATACAATGGATAGAATGATAGACCTGGAATCATCAAGATCTGAGTTCAATTGTGGCCTCAAGACATTTATTAGGATCAAGTGAGATAATATTAATAATGTGTTTATCACAGTGTCTGGCACATAGTAGGGGTGAAATATATATAAATTTCTTCTCTTTTATCCCTAAATGGGAGATCTTATACAGTTATAAACTAGTGGACTTGGTACTGGAGGAATTCAGTCATACCAGTCTTAACACTTACTTTAAAGGAAAGCAGAAAAGGGTAGGAGGTACAATGCATAAAATACTGAACTTTAAGTCAAGGAGACGAATTCAAATTCTGCCTTGGACACTTAGTAGCTTTGTGACCCTAAGTCACTTAACCACTGCCTGCCTCAGTTTCTTTTTCTGTAAAATAAGAATAATACCATCTCCCTCTCAAAATTGTTTTGCGGGTCAAATAAGATTATCTATATATAAAATGCTTTGCAAAACTTAAAACACTCAATAAATGTTAGCTTTTGTCATCTTCATCATCATCATCACTTTTAAACCTACAACTACAATCCAGTTCTTTAAGGTTAAAAAAAAAAAAATGAACCTAGATGTAGTTCTGGGATGGAAGCAGCTCAAGAAATACAGTGTGATCCTGGATCATCTCCAGTCCAAAGGGAACAATTTTGTATTTTATTTGGGAAACATGATAGTCCACTCTACATGTACTCAAATTTAAACTAAGTGTTCCTTGTTCTGCCTTAGAGTAGACTTTTAACTCCTATCTAGGCCATACCACACTAACTTCCTGGAGCTCTCCCAGGCCCAGTACAAATGAAAGTGGCCCTTGATTGGTATCCAAAGTCACGAAGTTGAGGTACTATTCACTTTGCTAGATTCAAGACTTTTTTTTTTTTTTTGCTAGACATTAATAGAGAAGCCAGAATAAAATCTTAGAATTAGAAAATACTTTCCTTCCCCTAAAGACAAATTTAAAGCCCAAAGCTTAGAGAATGTTTTGATTTTTTAAGAATTTTATTTGGAAATTACTTTATGTCTTTATCTGTTTTGTTATTTTTTTTTTTTGTTGATGTCAGCCTATACTCACACTAACCCATTAGCCCTATCTATACAGAAGCCTTCCAAGTCTTATACACACCTCTCCTGGTTACTTAGATTTTATGTATCCTAAGGCCTTTTTTAGGGCCTCCTTAGTACAAAATCACTGCACTTAAAATACCACTCATGATGGCACTTAGAAGGAAAACATATCATAACCCCAATCCCACTATAGAAAAGTGAATGAACTAATTACTTTTGGAGGTGGGCTAATTTTTTAGATGGCACAGAAATACCATTAGTATGTTTTTTTTTTTAAAAAGCAGTATAACAAATGAGTCTTGTGACCTGAAATAATTACTATAGTTATAGGAAAGGAACCTTGAACTGATGCATAAAAGCTGTGCCAGACAGAAACACTAATGTAGTCATTTAGAATAATAGAAGTGAGCTGATTTTGTATTAAATAGCTCGCTTGTGGAACTTGTTCAATTAAATGTCAAGAGCAAAGTGCTGTGGACTCCTTTGTTTCTCTCTTATGCTCATTGAAGCTCTTTAATTTACAAGTTTCATGAATAATAAGGCCATCCTCTTTGAACCTTCAGTAAGTAATCAATGTACCACTCTTAATTAGATCCTCTGCATTTTTTTGTACTTTATATACTCATGTTCCTCTGTCCTAATTCTATTAGAATGTGAGCTCCTTGAAGGCCAGGATCTTTTATTTGCCTTTCTTTGTGTATCTCTGGCATTTAGCACAGTGTCTGGCACCATAGTAAGCACTTAATCAATGTTTGTTGATAGACTTACATTATATTGTTATGTTGTGTTATATTGTATTATATTATGTAACATTATAATAAAGTGTAACAGTTAATATAACATGTTACATTATGTTATATTGTATAATATGATATAATATGTTAAAATTAGTATATATTAGGTATTTTATCAGCATGTATTAGGCATTTAAATTTTATATCCTTATGTACTTTTAAAGATATTTGTTTATGGTAATTTAAAATTTCGTAATTAATGACAGTCCTTATACTGTCTATTTCATCAGGAAAAGGAAGTTTAAAACCCGAATGATGAATATTCTAAAGAAATAAATGAAGTTTGGTTAATGCTTTTAGGTCCAAAATATATTCAAAACATTATTTCCTGTTTTAACCATTAGCCTGCGATCTTCTTGAGAGCAATCCTTTTTTGCTTATCTTAGTATCCTCAACATTTAGCCTAGCATCTAGACAGTTAATTGAGACAATCTAAATTAAGTTAAAATGGGGAATCCTGAGAGTAACACAATCCTTGTAAGCTTCCTAGCCCCAATCCCTTTATTTCTGATGACACTTAGACTATTAATGCCCCAGAAGAGAATTGGCAAGTGGAACGTGTATCTTTTAGTGACAGAGAAAAGAACACTATTTTAACAATTTATTTGTATTTCACAGGATGGGAAAACTGCTGAAGATCTTGCGAGGGCAGAGCAACATGAACATGTGGCCAGTCTTCTTTCAAGACTCAGAAAGGTAGGAAATTTCTATTTGTTCATCTGAAATGATATTACACTATTACTTATCCTTATTCTTTTATCAGAATGATGTTTTAAGAATACTGCCAACTGCTAGGAATCATCTCTTCTTTTTTTTTCTTCTCATTCTACTTTTTGTTTATTTTTTGGTTTTTATCCAAATGTGTAATTTTATCAATGTGTGGGACTCCCTAATATGGAAACTCATCCATTAATTAAATTATTTTGTTTTGTTTTATTTGTGTGGGGGATTTAGAAGCAAGACTTGTCCAAGATTATGTAGCTAGCAAGTGTTTGAGTTCAGTTTTAACTCTGGTCCTTTTAACCCCACATTAGTTTAATTATTGACAAATTGCCTAGGGCCCTGATAAGTTAAATGACTTGTCCATGATCCCACACTTTGTTTGTATCACAAACTAAAAGTCTGATTCCAATACTAGTCTTCTACCATTGTTGCCTTTTTTGTCAGGATAAAAAAAAATTGATTGCTTACTGTGCATTTGCCCACTTATTGCAGATTCAGAGTTAAGATAGTTCTGCTACCTTTAGAAGAGTACGTTTTGTTTTTCTGTATAAAACTCAAGAGGAAGGATGGAAAAGCAACCTCCTTTCTCTCCCTTCTCAGGATTTGGAGATCTCAGATATCACTTATATCTCCTTCCTAGAAGAAGACTTCTAAAACTGATTACAAATTCTTGCTTTAAGATGACTGTTTTATTTGAAATATTTTTAGTTTAATAAAATCAAATGCAAATTTAGATAATAATGCCTAAAAAAAATCCATCAGATAATCAATAAGAGCAATCTACATGCAAGTTTATCAATATAAAGAAAAATGATAGATAGTTCAACTTTATATTCACTATAGAACTTGGAAGCAAGAGTTTTATACTTTGTATCCAAGTTCTCAAATTTACAAAAAATATTAATAGTCATAAAGTTAGGAGGTATCTTTAAAGTCAATTAGTTCAATATTAATTTGACAGATGGATAAAGTAAGGATTAGAGCAGTTAAATGATTGCCAGATAATACAGCAATAAAAAGAACACTGACTTTAGAGTCAAAAGATGTGCCTTCTTTTGCTTTAAAGAAATTATACCAAAAAATTAAAAATAAATTTTAAAAATTTAAAAATACAAAACCTCTCCACAACAGGCCAAATTAAGATGAATGAGGATTAAATATATAAATGTTTAGTTGAAGAAAATCTCTCTAAAGAAGGGAAAATTTTGTTACAAATTTCCAGACTACTTCTTTTTTTAATATAGTTTTTTTTTAATTATAGCTTTTTATTTACAAGATATATACATGGGTAATTTTTCAGCATTGACAATTGCAAAACCTTTTGTCCCAATTTTTCCCCTCCTTCCTTCCACCCCCCCTCCCCCAGATTGTAGGTAGACCAATACATATTAAATATATTAAAGTATATGTTAAATACAATATATGTATATATGTCCATACTGTTATTTTGCTGCACAAGACTAGACTCTATTTCTAACAGCTCTTCATGTTGGCTATTTAACCTCAGACTTGATAATATTTAACTCACCATATAGTAGTTTTCCATAAGGATTTGCTGCTAGTAGCCTTCAGGCCTTTGGTTCCTGCAAGCCAATGGCTTTCCCTTCTTGATTACTCATCAACTGCTCACCCTTATAAGGAACAAGAAAGAAAGCATTTTACAGATAAAAAAAACCTGAGACCTCAAAAAGTAAAAGTCTCTTGATCCTTAGCCTCAAGTCCTAAATATAGCTAGAGGCATTGTAATTGGTGAATTGGGAGAGAGAGAGAGATAGGCTTCCAGTGACAGGGTACAAGAGCTAAACTATGAAAGAGGAGAAAGATTCTGAAAAGTGAGAGTGTGGAGGAAGTCCAGACAAAGGGGATAGATAGAAAGCCGGCATAAAGGCAGGAAGATCAGAGTTATAAATTTGTGAGTAAGACCATGTAGAAAGTTGGGTGGAAAGTAGTATGCATGAAGAGTAATATGTAATAAATCAGATTGCAACCAGAAAGTAACGGCTTTAAAAGCCAGAGGACCTTATATCTTATTCTGGTCACACTAAATGCTTTAGAAAGTTAAATTTCTATCAGGAAGACTAAAGAAGGGAATTCCTAAATGCAGAGGAATCAATTAAGAGGCTATTCAAATAGTTTAAAAGTAGTAAGGGCCTAGATTTGTGTGAAGTCTGTATGACTAGAGTGTAAAGGGGAAATATCTGATAGAATCAATAAAACTTGGCAATTTAGAGGTGAAGGAATGGGGACAGTGTGGAGAAAGAATCTGATAAGAAGACTTCAAAAGAAATAGGAGAAGTGAAGAAGAGAAAGAATTTGGGGAAAATATTCTGTTTAAGGGACACTGAGTTGCAGATGTATATGGTACATCTAATTATGGATGTCTGATATGTAATTATGAGGATATCCAGCTATAAATAGAAGTCCCCAAGTGTAAGGAAGGAAGTTTTCCTGAGGAGTAAGATAGTAAGCCAGATAATGCAAAAGAAGAGATAATAATCTTCAGTCTGGTAGAGAAGGGCCATTAAGATCTGACAAGGGTGACAAATCCAGTAGTAAAACTTAAAAGAGAATTAAGTTGCTGAGTGATAATGGATCTTCTTTACAGGACAATGTGGGACAAACAAACATGATTATTCTTTCTAGCCTAGTATTTGGATAGAGAAATCATGAGTGAAGATATATCTAGTATTGGTGAAAGTAGTCAGAGATGCAGTGTTTGGGGACAAGGTGGATATAGCCAGGTTTACACGATTGCATGAAAACAGAAGGAACAGAGAGTTCTGGTGTGAAGGGAAGTTTGTTAGTGATCCTGAGCTAATGGCTGGTACCTTAGTTTATTAGACTTCCACAGAACTTCTGTTGGAAGGATTTCAGTTGAGGGGGACAGACAGCCATTCTTCCAGTCATCATAATTCACACTCTTGGAGAGACACTTTGGCTGTTCTCCCTCTTTTTCTCCCTTTGTCCTGTTAATTGCCAAATCATATTCTACCTAAGCATCTCATATTTGTTTCCTTGACCCAACTGAGAGAGCCTCTCTCCTAATGCAGACCTACATCTTCCCATCTAGATCATATCAACAGCCTCTTAATTGGTGACCCTGCTTCCATTGTTTCTAATTCATCCAACACAGAGCTGCCAAACTGATATTTCCTAAAACAAAAATCTGACTATATGATTCCCTTGTTTTAAATTCTTCAATGTCTTGTTACCTCTAAAAGAAAATATAAAAACCTACCATTTAAAGACCTCCATCATGTGGCTCCCATCTACCTAAGTCTCATTTCATATTACTTACCTTTATACACTTCCCATTCCAGTCCAAATCCTTACACGTGACGTTGCTTCTCCTACATCCTTATTTATGCATGGTGGTTCTGCCCATTTCTAGAAGGTACTCCCTCCTGATCTCTGCTTCCATCAATACACAGTTCAGGTGCTCCCACTTACACAAAAGTCTTCTAGATACTCCAATTTTCAGTGCTCTCTCCTGCTAAAGAGCATTTTATATAACTTTTGTGTATTTTACATTTATTTTTTCACATGTGCATCCTTCCCCCCACAAGCAGAATAGAAGCTCTATGAAGGCAAAGTTTATTTCACTTTAGTCTTTATATACCAGGAATATAAATTCCTGATATTTTTCCTGGTATTTCATATGAAGCCATGGGTATGGTGAATGCTTAACAAATTTTTGTTGAATGAAATTCAATGTGTGGACAATGGAGAAAAGCTAAGATTTCCCAGGGGAGTTTAGAAAAGCTAATATCAGTCAGCCAGTAAGCATTTATTAGATATCTTTTGTGTACTAGACACTGTGTTAAACATTGGGGATATAAAGAAAGACCAAAAAAGAAGGAAGAATCCCTGCTCTCAAGGAGTTCAGTCTAATAAGGGAGATAAAATGCAAACAGCTCTATAGAAACAAGCTATATACTGAATAAAATTAAAATAAAGAACAGAAGGAAGGCACTAGAACATGTTAGCTGTGTTTTGTGGATTTCAGAAAATGATGGTTTCAAAAAAAATTCATTTTACTTCCCCTGCTATGTGTACATGTCACATGTCTAAACAAGAAGTGACATGAATTTATTTCTGACTCAATGTGCTGTGATCCATGAGTAGAAATGTCTTCTCACAATGTTATATTATTATTTATACTTGGTTATTGTCAGTGGGAATTCTGGCTTGAAATACAAAAGAAGCCTTTTATTTAAAAACAAAGAAAAAGTAAATGCCATCAACTAATAATTCATTTGTATGATTTTATAGTTATGGACTCAAGAATGATTCATTTGTAAGGGACTCAGAGTTATAGAATCTCAGAATTACAAGAGACTTCCGAGGTCATCCATCCATCTACTACATGAAACATAAATTCCTTCTGTAACATCGGAATATGTCTTCATCCTCTCCTTTAGTCAGAAGCATTAGGAACCAGTGCTACCTATATTCAACTAATTGAAAGGCTCCTACAGAAGAAAATATAGACTTAATCTGAGTTATGGAGCTAGGAGTCTTAAAAAGGACCTTTTTATTTTCAAATGAGGAAAATAAAGTACAAAGAAGTTACATGAAATCCATATGTGCCTAACTAGAATTAATGCAACAAATATTAACCATTGTCCTGGATATCAGGGGAAAGAACAAAGAAAAATAAGATATGGCCGCCTTTATATAGCTTACATTCTTGTGGGGCAGATGATGTAAACAAATTACTTCAATATAAGGTATGATGTGAAAGTATATTCAAAAAGGCATAAGAGTTTAAAGGATTAGAGAAATTACTTCAGACTGAGAGTAGATCAGAGAAAGCTCCATAAAGAGATGACATTTGAACTATATATTTCAGAAAAGCTAAAAATTAGATAGGCAGACTTCAGAGTATCTATAGATACTGTTAGAGAAATATGAATTATTGATAATGTTCTCATTTCAGATGACTGAATATAAGAGAAGATTTCTTAGAAACTAGAGTAATTAGAAACTTAGTAACTAAAATTAGGAAGTTAAACTAAATGACCTCAGATACCTTATTAATTAAGCTCTTGTGGTATAAGCTATATAGCACATAGAAGCACAGAGGGTATAAGTGTAAGCAGTAGCTAAAATATTCAGAATAGCTTTTTATTTATTTTTATTGAAATCTCAGTTGAAGTTTATATTTGAAACCTGTATTTGAAAGGGTGCTAAACCACCCTTTATCCATGGAATAATGAATATGTTCTTTAACATAGGTTTCACTGTACTTCCCACCATGTATACATTCACTCAATTCCCATAATTCTCTCAAATATAAACATTGTGAACATAATCCATCAGTTTTTAAAATTTCACTAAAGCCTCAGAGAATAGAAATTCACCCACATAACCTTGTGTTTAGATAAATAAGCTCCATAAAACATAAGTATTATTATTTTTCCCAGTTCTAGCTGATAGACTCTTTCCAATGGCCACCACTATTTAAGAAAACTTCTCACTTTGTTGTACAGCTCGATGAAACCCAGGTTTCCTCATATTTTCTTGTCTTTGTGTGATGTTTACCACGTCAAAAAATTTGTCTTGGTGCAGTGAACCACTGGGTATATTCTTCCAGTTAATCTTTAAGCAAAAGTAAATTGCAAAACCATTATTCCCAGTATTAGCTCATATCACCTCAGAGAAACCCTTTCTCTCTAATACTGATAAGTCTCTCAATTCATATATGCTTTATTGCTTGATTCATTAACTCCATGGGAAAACTTCTTTAAAATTCTGTAAATTCAATAAAGTAAATTCTGCAAAGTTCCATAACCCTATTTTTTCTAGAAACAAATGGAATTCATCTGCCTGCCATTTTAAAGCCCCTCCTAATCTGGCTCTAACCTACCTTTCCAGATTTATTATATTTAATTTCTTAAACATTTATTTTTCACATCCTCTTCAGGATCCTAGTGATGAATCTAAATTCAAATTCGGCCTCAAACATTAACTAGCCATGTGATACTGACTCACTTAACTCTCTACCTCAGTTTCCCCATTTGTAAAATAGAAATAATAATAATAGCACTTGCTCCCAGGATTGTTGTGGAGATAAATGAGATATTATTTGTAAAACCCTTTACAAACCATTATATAAATGTTAACTATTAGAAGCAGGTATGTAGCTCAGCAAATAGAGCACCTGAATTCAAATGTGGCTTCAGATATTTAATGGCTGTGTGACCCTGAAAAACCTTTCTCTGCCTCATTTTTCTCATCTGTAAAATGAGGCAAACTGCATTTTCCACTCAGGCTTGTTATGATTGATTAAACGAGATATTATTTATTAAGTGTTTTGCTAATTCAGTACAGCCAAATTGTCTTCCTTGCTATTTATCACATCATCATCCCAGTACCTTCAGGATCACCCTAACATTTTTATATAGCTCTTAATTGTCTAACCTTTCTTTGTCTTGAGCCTGATTGTTCCTTTTTACAATTTGTACCCCCTAAAGACAGCTATTATCACCTTACCCTCAGTTTTCTCCAAGCTAAATATTCCCAAGGTCTTTCTGTAACAACTGGGGATGGGCCAGGCCATAGTATAATAGTAATAGCTTCCTCCCACCACCATAACCCCATTCATTTCCTGCTTTCTTGCAAGCTTCAGAAAAAGTGTCTCTTAACCAGAAAGGGAACATAGTACCGATTTTGGCCACCAGGTGGTGATAACATCAAGCTACCAATAAAATGAATTCACCAGAGGACATATTATCTAGGCTTTTCCAAACACAGGATCTTCCTGCATCTAGACTTTTCTATCCATTGCCTTTCAATCCACTGTAGGCAGAACAAACTTTGGCACTAAAACCTTAGTCCCACACTTCACTGTGCTTATAAAATTTTCTTACCATTTTCATATTAGTCTTTTGCCTGCTCTCATCTCTATTTCTATATAAACAGCTGGAGCTCTGCTAGAAAAAAGGAAGAGGGGAAGAAAGATCTGAATAATGGCATAATTCTAAAGAATCTCAAACCACGTATGTGGCTACTATTTTAGCATTTGCTTTTTTGCACAAAATAATAATGTTTATAGCATTATTTATTCAGAACAGATCTCAAAATACAAAATGCAATTAAAAAAAAAAAACTCCTTGAGGGCAGGTTCTATTTCATTTTTATCTTTGTATCTTAGCACTTAGCATGATATTTTGAACTTGGTAGCACTTAATGAATGTTTGCTAAATTTAGTTGAAATATTCTTACTCAAAACAAGTTAAAATCTAAGCAATCAGTATTTGATAGAAATAACATCTTCATGTCAGGTAATAAGCAGGATAATGATAACAATAGCTAACATTTACATAACTTTAAGGTTTGCAAAATGCTTTACAAATATTTTTTGGTCCTCAAACCCTGAGAGGTAAATGCTATTATTATCCTCATTTTACATTTCTGAACACTTTACAAAACTGAAAACAGAAGTTAAGTAACTTGCTCAGTCACATAGTTAGTAGGCATCTAAGACTGGATTTGAAATCAGGTTTTTCTAATTCTATTTCCTACACTTTATTGTATCACCTAGATGCTCTAGCTAATCTAGGAAAGTCCTTCTAAATATGCCCTTGTTGCTACTAGTTAATCCATGATTTCAAGATGTTTGCAAGTCTTCATTTTAATATGCACAAAGTGGATAGATATGTATATTTCCCTATACAGGAAATAGGATTGCTGAAGTCAGGCAGACTCATCTTCATTAGTTCAAATCTGACCTCAGACACTTACTAGCTATGTGACCCTGGGCAAGCCATTTAGCTTTGTTTACTTCAATTTCTTCATCTATCAAATGAGCTGGAGAAGGAGGTGGCAAACCATTCTGGCATCTTTGCCAAGAAAACCCCAAATGAGGGTCCAGAGAGTCAGATATGACTGAAAAAATAGACAAAATGTTGATAACAAAAAAGCAAAGGTGGTACAAGGTAATGTTGTTGCAATTAAGATAAGAAAAGCTTCTATTAGAAGAGTGAAGCTTGTTGTCAAGTTCATAACTATGAGGTAGAATGTCTTGGGGATAGAACTTGAGACATTAAACCAAAAGATATGAATGGGGGGGATGTAAAATTAGGGGGCTGAACTAAATGTTTTTAGCATCCCATGATTCTGTAATCTCTAAAACTGGTTTACATGTAGAAATTTCCTTGCATATTATTGAGAATCTATCACCAAAAGTATGCTACTCATGATTCATTCTAGCATAGAGATGACTCTAGAGTCTTAAAAATTGTGCTTTCTAGGTATAAATTCTAGCATACACTAGACTTAAAAGTTTCTAGATACAGGAATCTTTTTAGCAATAACATAGATATCTGTTGTCTGAGATTAAGTCTGTTTAAATCCAGAGAGTCTTATCAGCAGAAATTTTGTCCCACAAATCAAAAATTTTGGCCATAAAAACCCATAAAACAAGGAAAAATACAAAGTGATTCTCAAACATTAACTCATAGGACCATAGATTTAAAGCATAAAGGATATTTAGAGACTGTATATTCCAACCCCCTCATTTTACAGATAAGGAAACTGAGGCTGAGAAACTGAGTTGGCCAAGATCATACAACTAGTAAGTAAGAGATTCAGAATTTGAACTCAGGTCTTTGGAATCCTATTTGACTTATAGTTTCTATGATGGGAATGGAAAAGTAATAGAACTTGTAGAACTTTAAGGTTTATAAAACACTGTTAAAAATATATCATTTTATCTCCATCACAATCTGGGAGGTGAATGCTGTTATTATTATCATCTGAATTTTACAGATGAGGAAACAGAAACTATCAGAAGTTAAGTTGTTATACAACTAGTCAGTGGTCTGAAGCCAGATTAGAACTAGGTCTTCCTGATCCCAGATTAAGTGGTTTATCTACTGTCACCTAGCTGCCTCTATAAATAAAATTTTGAACTCAGAAGTAGTAATATCTAAGTTAGGGGTTCTTACCTAGGATTTATCAATAGATTTCAGGAGATCTATCAATCTGGATGGGGGGAATGATATCTTTTATCTTTACTAACTTTTGATTTCCTTTATAATTCTATGCATTGTATTCTATGCATTGAAAGCATGACTCCAAGAGGGGTCCATAGACTAGACCTCACTTCATTGTCAAATAGATCTATGACATTAAAAAGAACAAGAATCTCTGCCCTAAGTGGATATGTGATTCATGGCCCCTCCTTAGTTGGGCAAATGAATGAGTTTGCAAAGTTCATTTTGTAATGTGCCCAAAGACAACAAGATGTATCATTCTGTGGGACACTTAGTCATCTTATCTTGCAGTACACATAATGAATATGAGCAAACTGACAACAATGAAGATGATTGCAGTTTATGCACAACATCATTTGCAAAAAGGATGAAGTTGTAGGAAAATTCTATAAATAACTTAACATCCTCTGAGTCACAATAAACGTTGATACTGAGTAAAAAAGTTAGACGTAGAGAAGTACCATATTGGGATAAGTAGGACCAAGAAATGAAATAATTTTAAAATATTTGGCTAATCCAAAGGCTTACATATGGTGTATGTGTCATTAATACTTTCATAATGAAGAGTTACAAAAATGTGTGTTGTTGAACACCAAACACGATAAAATATGAAAGACTGCTATTATTCCTTCTACATTGAGAGGGTTAGTAGTGTAGTATACTTTGATTTAAAAAAATCCATGTGAAATTGCTTGGCTCCCTCTTCATGACAAAGAAGAAATCTGAATTTTTTTCCTTGTTCTTCTATGGGATATTTACAACACCTTACTGTAAAATTTGGATTAAAAATTTCATTATATTCTGTATGATACATAATGCATATATCTTATGCATTTCTGAGTTTCTAAATTTTTTTCTCTGTCATCCACCAATTTTTATGTATCATCTGTGCCTTCCATAAAACTCCCCCCAAATTCCCATTTTAATTTCTTATCCCAACTTATGATATATCAAAACCATAATGAGAAAAATGGTGATGTGGATGGCATAACTATATTATAACAGATAGGTTATAGGTGTTTCTTAACCTGAAATCCCTTGAACTTTCTTCTTAATCCTTTGATTATTATTTTAATGTAATTAGTTTCTTTTGTAACCCTAGAGTATTTTGTGCATTTAAAAACGTCCTGGGAAGAGATCCATGGCATCATCAGATGGTCAACGAATCCACATTCACAGACCCATAAAAAGTTAAGAACTCCTGGGTTAAAAAAAGATCAGAATAAATACTGAATTAGAAGAAAGAATAAAAATTAGGAAAAACATATCTTGGACAGGGACCATAGACCATGGTCCAGAACTGAGTAGGAGGGGAAAATTGAGTTGTCTCATATTTGAAAATCCACACAATTCTTTTAATATTTAAGGCAATTGAAAAAAAAATAGCTGATTCCATTAACATTGGAATTCTCCTGATCATGTTATATGTCCACAAAAAAATGGAACACTATAATATTAAAAATATATATATATAATATATACAAGAGGAATTGTGAAAGTAAGCAGAGATGACTGAAAGAAATAGCAAAATAAGCATCATCAGGAAAATGTACCAATAGAAAAGAAGGTAGTTTGGTAATAGAGTCGAAATGAAAAACAACAGGTAGGAAATCCAAGTAGTATATATTTTATTTCTGTGTTATCCAAAAGAACCAGAACAAAGCATTTGATACTCACAGGTTTATCCATGAGCAAATAGGATGAGAAGGTTGTTATCTGCTTTGGTGGGGGGAGTACTTATCTCTAATGTATCAAAATATTTTCCAATTCTCACTGTAGCTTTTCTAAAATAATCTATGATTTCTCTTTATCGAGACTACTTAATAACTTATCCCTCTACAACCTGGTCTCCTCCTACCTTTCCAGTTTTCTCAGATCCACTACTATTTGCTCTAATCCAAAGCCACTGATTTCCTTGTTTATTGTACAACCTACAACCCCTTCTCACTCTAGAAAGTTTCACTGACTGTTTCCCATCCTTGAAATTCTACCTTTCTCCTCTCTACTGCCTGACTTTCCTAGTTTCCTTCAAATCCTAACTAAAATCTCATGTTTTACAGGAAGCCTTTACTAATGCCCCTTAATCGTAATGTCTTCCCTCTATTATTTCCAATTTATTTTTAATACATTTTGACTGATTAACTAT
Source organism: Antechinus flavipes (assembly GCF_016432865.1). Taxonomy (NCBI): domain Eukaryota; kingdom Metazoa; phylum Chordata; class Mammalia; order Dasyuromorphia; family Dasyuridae; genus Antechinus; species Antechinus flavipes. The sequence goes on along the minus strand of NC_067398.1, from coordinate 225,719,671 downwards.
TCTTCCATATTTTTCCTTCCTCTTTCATCTATTCTCCATACCACTGCCTGAATAAGCTTCTTTTTAAAAATAATAAACATTTTTCCTAGTTACACATTAAAAAAAATTTAATATTGTTTTCCATTTAGTTAACTCTTTTTTTTGAAGATGTTGTTTTGTTCAGTGGATTTTTTTTTTTTTTTGCATTTGGCCAATTGTATTATTTAAGGAATTGCCTTCCTTTTCTAAGCTGTTGACTCTTTTTCATAGCTCTCATTTCTTTTCTCATTTTTAATTCTACCTCTTTTATTTGCCTTTTAAAGTCTTTTATGAGCACATCCAAGCAGCCTCTTTGGGCTTGAGACCAATTCATATCACTCTTTGAATTTTCTCTGTGAACATTTTGTCCTCATCTGAATTGGTATTTTGCTCTTCCCTGTCATCATAGTAGCCTTCTATGGTCAAGGTTCTTTTCTGTTTCTTGTTCATTTTCTTTTCTTTACTTTTGGTTTTTCCTCTTTTTTTTTTTTTACTTTTATGGTGGAACTCTGCTCCTGGACTAAAGGGTGTATTGTCCCAAGCTTCCTGTATAACTCTGAGTCTTGCCTTTGAGCATAGGGGCCCCTTGTGTTTGCAGGGGATAGCTTTGTTTGCTCCTTTTAGGAAACAATTTGGTTTCCCAGAGTTTGCCTTCTGAGCTGATACTGGAAGCTGCCCCACTGATCTGCTTCTCTACTGAGTCAGGACCAAGAGTCTCAGTTGCAGTTTTAAAGTGATTAAGACCCTCTCAATGACTTTCTCAGAGTCTGTCTGAGCTGGCCTGAACACCCTTTTCATCCCAATGAGACTGACCTTTCTTGAAGTTTTTCCAGTCTATCTATAATCTGAGAGTGGTTTCATCCCATCAGATTCTGTTCAGAGACTTGGTTTCTTGTGGTTTTCAAGGGAAACTGAGAGAGCTCGAGCAACTTCCTGGCTTCACTCCATCATTTTGGCTCTACCCCCAGAAGTCCTTAACACTTATTTTAAAAATTTTTGAGTTCCAAATTTTCTCCCTACTTCTTCTGAATTATAAGGGTTCTGAGTTATACATGTGCAGTCATGCAAAGCATTTCCATATTACTCATGATGTAAAGAAAACTTAGATTAAAAAAAAAACAAGAAAAATATAAAGTTTTAAAAATATGCTTTAATTTACCTTCATACTCCATCAGTTCTTTCTTTGGAGGTAGAAAGCATTTTTTTCATTTTATGTCTTTCACAATTGTCTTGCATCTTTGTATTACTGAGAATGGTCAAGTCATTCACTGTTGATCATCATATTGTTATTACTGTGCACAATGTTCTCCTGGTTCTGATGCAGACCTAATAGTGGCATTGCTGGGTCAAAGGGTATGCATAACCCTGGCATTGTTCCAGATTGCTCTCCAGAATGATTGGATAAGTTCACAATTCCACCAATAGTTCATTAGTGTCCTAATTTTTCCACATTCCTTTCAATATTTGTCATTTTCCTTGTCTGTTATATTAAGCAAAAGGTGTATCTCAGAGTTGTTTTAATTTGCATTTCTTTAATCAATAGTGATTTAAAGCATTGTTTCTTATAACTATAGATAACTTTGTGTTCTTCATCTGGAAACTGCCTGTTCATATCTTTTGATTATTTGTCAACTGGAGAATAACTTATATTCTTGTAAATTTGACTTAGCTCTCTATGTATAGTTGAGAGCTGGGGCCTTTTTCAGAGAAACTTGCTGTGAAAAGTTTTTCCTTTCAGTTTTCTGCTTTCTTTCTAACCATGGCTGCATTGATTTTGTTTGTATGAAACCTTTATAATTTAGTATAATCAAAATTATCCATTTTACATCTTGTAATATTCTCTATATCTTATAAAATGCTGAATTACTATGATCAATTACTATTGTGTTGTATATTTTTAATCTATTCCATTGATCCACCACTCTTGTTTCTTATCCAGTATCAGATTGCTTTGATGATCACTACTTTGTAAAAAATTTGACATCTAGTAAGGCTAATCACCCATCTTCCATCACACTTTTTCTTTCATTGGTTCTCTTTATATTCTTGAACTTTTGTTCTTCCAGATTAATTTTATTGTTATTTTTCTAGCTTTGTAACATAATTTTTGGTTGCTTATTATGGTACTGAATAAGGAAATTAATTTAGTTAGAATTATTGTTTTTATTATATGGATTCAGCCTACCCATGAGCAATTAATATTTTTTTCAAATTGTTTAGATCTGACTTTAGTTGTGTGAAAAAATGCTTTTTATTTTGTGTACACGAATTCCTGGGTTTAACTTGGTAGGTAGACTTCCAAGTATTTTATATTGTCTACAGTAATTTTAAATGGAATTTCCTTTTTTATCTTTTTCTGCTGGACTTTGTTGAAATGCTGGTGATTAATGTGGGTAATAATTTATCCTTCACCTTTATTAAAAATGTTCTTTATTTTCACTAGATTTTTAGTTATTCTCTAGGATATTGCAAGTATATCTTCATATCATCTGTAATAATGAGCTTCTTAATATTTCTACTATAGTCATATGAATCCCCTAATCAAAGCCCTTTATTAGCTTTTGTCTACTATGTGAAATATAAAATTCTGAATCAGGTTTTCAGGGCATTCCATAATCATCCTGGATTCCATAATCATCCTATGTCAACTGACCTATCCATCTCTATCTAATTTATTCCCCTTTATATTGCCTACATTTCAGGCAGATCTGACTCCTTTATAGTCTCCAGTTCTTAAGTTCTCATCCTTCAATGCCCACCTTAGATCCCACCTCATTCATGAAGTCTTCTCAACTTCCCCTCCCCCACTTTCAGATCAAAGCAAACTTTGCTTTATCTGATTTCTCATGGGAATTTCTTCTAAATCTCTCCATTTCCAGTAACCTTACTTTGCCCTATGTTATAACTATTTGTAATTTTCGTAATATCTCAAAAGTCATCTTGTCCAACTCATACCCAGAAGAATTTATAATGCTGAATGGCCTCAACCAGCCTTAGTTGAAAACTTCTAGTCAATAAAAAAAAATTAGAGTAAATTAGAGTTAAAATGTAGATTGTTTTTCACTTTAGTCATAAAGCCAAGCATTCTTATTTCCAGTCTATAACACAGTTAATCTGGAGTACACACTGTTGTTGTTGTTATTGTTATTATGTGTCAACTACCAAAACTTATTTGATCTTAGCCTATATTTTAAAAGGCGTGTAATCTAGGACCATAGGGGTTTTAATCTCCTTTTATTTACCCTGGTCATTCTACATGTAATCCAGAGTAGGAGGGTTCCTTCCAAAGCTGTCCTTCCTACTTTGAAGGGCAATTCTATGTTGTCATCCACACTCAGTTCCCACAGTTCTCTCTCTGGGGTAGATGGCTCTTTTTGTCACAAGATCATTTATGATGAAAATATTTTTCTGAACTAGAAGAGTCTCTGAAAAAAATTTATCTTCATTAACATTTCAGATCTTAGGAAGTACTACATTTAGGGATACATGCATAAATAGTTCACTTGGTAGACTTTAATATGAGGCACACTACTTGGCCTTCTTGGTTTTGTAGAATAAAGTTTTTCACATTTAACTTTGTAAGCCCCAGCTCTGAACACACACAGTAGGTTTTTAATTAATGTTAGTTGAATTGAATTAAATTTGTAGAAAGGATACTAAACTATAGAATCTAATAATTGTGGTGGAGGTGAGAGACTACTGCCAAGAGGAGGATGGAGTCACAAAACCTTATAAGTTCACATCTCTCTTGATAGCATGATTTGGGCATGCAAGTCAGACACATGATAATTCAGAGTCTTCACATTAGAGGAAATAAGGTTGAGGGTGGTAGTGTTCCTTAAGCAGTAAAAGGTCTGCCTTTTTTCCTCTTTTCCTTTTTTTATGATCACTGACTCGATAATCTTAGAAAGAGCTACTTACCTTCTTAAACTAGAGTGAAAATGGCATTAGCCTTAGATAACCCAACTTCTGGGAGAAAGGGCAAGGGGATTAAGCTAGACTGGAGATTGTCCTGAGTAAAGAAATTGTTTGGGGGGAAAATGCAGGTTATTTTCCTCTTATTTTCATAAGACCAAGGTTTCTAATTATCAACCTGTAAAATAGCAAAACTGTAGTATACTTTCCCATTCCTCTCAGCTCAAAAAAAAAAAAATAGAATATGAATGTATACATAATTGTATGTATTATGTGTATATATTTGCCTGTGCAAACATATATAGGAGAATTCAGAAAATTACATGTTAAATAATACAATACTTAGTAAAAATGATGTTTCTTTATATAAAGTAAATTTTCTTTAGAGTACAGTGTTATTTAGGAGATAATTAAATATATCACATATATTTAAGCTTGAACCAATTTTGACACTAAGTCAGTCTAAACCAACTTAAGAGCTCCTCACTAGACCTATGCTTTTGATGAAACCCACCCAAGTGTAGCTTAGCTTCTTCTTCACAGAGCAAAAGTGGAGGGGAGCAATCTAATTAATTTGCTTAATAAACATATAAGTTAGAAGAAGAAGCTAAGATTAGAGATGACATTTTATACTGCAAGAATCCAGGGATGAAAGGGTTCTGTCTATTTTCAATTGCTTTTTTTGTAACATGTATTTAAAAATCTCATTTGGAATTGCCCAGCCCACGCACAAGAAACCAAACATTAACTGGGGAAGTCTGTTCAGAGTGGAGTAAGCAGCAAATGATACTCTCCAGACATGCTTCAGTAATTCCCAATTCCAAGAAATCTCAGCTTTGGAATTCTGCCCTTCAAGTGTAAATCCTCGTTTTTTTTTTTCCCTCTAGTCATAAAGTATTATTTCATTATAGAATAGAAGTGACCTTAGAATATTAAAAACTAAGCCATTGAGAAAAGCAGAATTTCTGGGCAATTTCTACTGAATTGAAAAGCCTTCAAACATTAGCTGGGCAACAAGGGACTGTGAATCTATCTAAATTCAAAACAGTTCATCCTTCTGTAGAAGGCTGGCTCACCAATAATAATGGTTTATTCTGGTTATACCTCCTAAAACCATCTACAAAGTAACATAATAGTAGACATTGTAGTATTCACTGGGAATTCTAGAAACATCTTTTAGAAGAATACATCTTTATTTCAGCATAATTGGTCTCCTTTGTAATATTTTCCTTTGTAATTCTGTATATTTTATCTTATGCATTTTAAAACATTATTCTAAAAAGGGATCTGAAACATCACCGAATTGCCAAAGGATCTTACAACATAAAACAGATTAAGAACTCATATCCTACACCAAAAAGTCACAGACCATATGACTTTCCAAATTGTAAGAGAAATCTAATCACCAACAGGTTGGTCCCCAGATAATGATTTTTTTTTTTTTAGCCACAGCAAATCCTAACATCATCTACTAAAGTATGGATTTGGGATTCTGCATTAGAACAGAGAGTGATAGTACCCCATTGAAATCACAAATATTGAAATACTGAAGCTGAAGCTAGTTTTTCCTTGTTTTCTCTCTCTTCTCTCTCTCTCTCTCTCTCTCTCTCTCTCTCTCTCTCTCTCTCTCTCTCTCTCCCTCCCTCCCTCCTCCCTCCCTCCCTCCCTCCCTCCCTTCCTCCTTCCCTCCCTCCCTCCTTCCTCCCTCCTTCCTCCCTCCCTCCCTCCCTCCCTTCCTCCCTCCTTCCTCCCTCCCTCTTTCCTTCCCTCCCTCCCTCCCTCTCTCTCTCTCCCTGGGAATTAAGTTTCATAAGTAGGAATGTTTCTTGAAATTAATTCTAAACTCTCAGTCTGCTTCTGGAAAAAACTGTATGTACAATAAGCTTTCTTGCGCTCTGCCACAATTCCTAACATAACATATTCCCATACTATCAACTTAAGGTGGTCTGTAAAATCCACAAGAATCCAATAAAAGTTCCTAAGTTCTCTACAAATGGCTCATCTGTTTCACCCTCACAGTCAACATCCTATCAGTCTTTATACTTTATCAAACTACTTTGCTTTGAGATCCTTTCTAGATCTAAATTTATAGTATCTGTTTAACTTCAGAACCCTTCCTAACTTGTTTTCACACACAGACTTTTCTAGTCTTCTTATACCTCCCCACCTTGTGTATCCTACTCTTTGATCTCCAATGAGACTAGCCTCCTTGCTGTTTCTTATATAAAATACTCAATTTCTGGGCATTTTTTTCTAGCTGTCTCCCATGTCCAGAGTGTTCTCTCTTCTCATTTCCCCCTCCACCTGCTACAGAAAGCCTTTCTTGATTCCCCTTAATTCTAGTTCTATCTTTCTGATGATTACTTTCAATTTATCCTACTTCTTTGAACATGGCTGTTTACATATTGTCTCTCCCATTAAACTATGAGCTTCTTGAGAGAAGAGATTGAGTTTTGTTTTTCTTTGCATCCCCATAGCTTAGCACAGTGCCTGTCACATTTAATAAATGTTTGTTGAATTACTGACTAACTGATCCTATGATCTTATGACTGAATTTGACCTGAGTTCTGACACTTAACAGCTATATGACCTCAGGAAAAGTATGAGTCTTGGTTTCCTCACCTTTAAAATGGGAATAATACAAAACTGACATTTAGATAGTATTTTAAAGTTTGTAAAACATTTTACATAAATCCTCATTTGAGTCTCTTGCCAACTTTAGGGTAAGAACCTTCAGGGTTGTATCATGAAATAATTTTGTGAAACATTTTCTGACCATTGGAGCAAGAGATGTGGGGAAAAGCAAAAGAAATTATAAAATCAATTTCATATTTTTCTTAGTAAATGAAATGTAATTGGCAAAATATTATAAAACTTAAGGCTAAAGCAAAGTGTGCACTCTTCTTTTCCAGAAAGATTAACACAACACGCTGGCTTATACAAAAGAAATATATTTGTGTATTTTTATATCTTGCTTAGTTATTTTTCAGTCATGCCTTACCTCTGTAAGCCTTTTTGGGTTTTCTTGGCAGTTATACTAGAATATTTTTCCATTTCCTTCTCCATCTCATTTGATAGATGAGGAAAATGAGACAGGATTAAGTGACTTGTCCAGAGTAACACAAGTACTAAGTATCTTAGAGGCTGGATTTGAACTCAACAATAGGATTTTTCTTCACTCCAGGCCTGGTGCTTTATCAACTGCCCTAATTTTTTATAAACATGGATGTATCCTTAAGCTTCAAAGCCTTTATTCTGCTATTCTTGCTAAAATATGGTTCAAGATCATAATATTCTTAATTTTGATGAGGATAAGCTATGTCAGATTTTTTCTCTGATGCGTTTTGGTTCCTGAGTGGGAATTAAATGATTAGGATTCTGCTACTACCTAATTATGTGACCTTGAGCAAATTGGCTTCCCTTCTGAAAGTCTCAATTTATTTATAAAATGAAGGAGAGACGAATAATTTTCCAATCATCCTGCTGCATTCTGCCTTTAGGTTCATTTGCTTTGGCAAATAATGTCAGATTTTCTTCAAATTTTGTTATTTTGATATTCTTTGTTTCAGCTCTCCTTTTTTGTGTGTGTTTGAAATCTGTCAATATCTTGTAGAGTACCTAATACTTTAGAGAGATTATCCTGTGTTTGTTTTAAGAAATCCATTTTTGTTTGTCTTTTTAAATTATTTTTTTATAAAAATCTGTCAGACCTACTTTCCATCCTTATTTCTTCCTTTACTTCTTTTGTTGAGCTTCAAAACCACTCTAAACACTAAGGGTTCTTACAATTGTTCTATTGTCATTTCTGACAGTTTTTTTTGTAGTGTTATCACATTCTATTATGATTTCATATTGCTTTTACTTGATAATCTTTATTGTTTTGCGACCTCTTTTTGGTTTATTCTTTTTTCTATCTCCCTTATGGTTCTTATAAGATTTTTCCTTGTGATGATTTTTTTTCCTTTTTCTGCTGTTTTTCTTATTATTCTTTTTCTTCACTTGAAGCATTTCTTACTATTTTTGAGATGATAAAAAGAAGCTAAATTTAGATGTATCTATGTAATCAGCCATCTTGCTTCAGATCTTTCAAGACTATGTATTTCTCTTCAATTCAATTTCAATTCATAACTCATCAAAATACAAATGGACCATAGTCAAAGGTACTTAGAGAATAAGCTACAAAGCTTTAGAAGACAGTCAAATGCAGTATATATAATAGTATTTAAATATATTCAATGCCTTTTTTCCCCACAAAGTGAAAGACCAACAGAATTGGGTTTTGTTTTTTTTATATATTTAGGATGCACATAGAGGACTCTTCATCCAACAACTCCGTCCTACCCAAAATTTACAGCCAAGAATAAAACTGAAGATGTTTGGCCATTCAGGATCTGGAAAAACTACTCTTGTGGAATCTCTCAAGTGTGGACTCATTAGGAGCTTTTTCAGACGCCGAAGACCCAGACTTTCCTCCACAAATTCCACTAGGTTTCCTCCTTCTCCCTTGTCTTCCAAACCAACAGGTAAGATAATTTCTGGTTAAAATTCTGTATAAAACTGGTATATGTGTTGATTCACATTATGGTATCATGAGCTGAAAATCATACTAATTCATAGTTCATTTGGCTAATGTGTTTTAGTTTCTTCTGAGGCATGTAATTAATCTTTAGATTTCCACTATTACATTGAGATCCCAAATCTGTGAGGAGCAAGTAGCTAATGCGATACCTCAGTCTGGGCTTCTATATAACTTAGGAAGCCAAATTCTGTTAGTATTATCTGATTTTCCTCTTATCAATCTAGGTTATGAGTGTCTGAAGGTAGTAATTAGCTAAAACAAGACTGACTAGATTCAGCATTGGAACACTTGTCCCTTATTGCTTAATATCCCTTAATGGAGGAATTACAAGTTTCTCTTTTCTATATCTGCCTAGTAAGTTGGCTGTTATTGATAGTTCTATATTTCATGAGAATAGAAGTTTAGACTTGGAGACTCCACTCATTGCACTGAGGTTCATTATCTATATATCTAGCATGCATATAAGAGAAAAACATAAAAGATATCCTAATGGTCTTCCTGCTGAGAGTGCTGCTTAGCTAGCCTCACTGGAATTCTGAAGGCTTGGGTAGAGATTGGAGATTCAGTGCATCCTACCATCAGAATCCCCATATTTAGTTATATGACCCCATTTAGAATTACAAGTCACAATTTTAAAAGCTTTGGTCTAAAATATAATATGATATAAAGCACAAAGTATTGAACATAAAGTCAGAAAGAGCTAAAATCCAATCTAACCTCTGACACTAGAAAGGTAGCCATGATCAATGCTTCATGTTACAAGTCTCAAATGAAATAACATATGGAAAGCACTTTGCAGACTCTAAAGCACTATGCAAATGTTTAGAAATTGTTATAGCAGCCAAAAAAACTAGTGTTACCTTAACCTGAATTTAAAAAAAGGTATAAAATGCAAGAAAACAGAAATGATTGTCTTATAGTCTGTTCCAGGCACACAATAAAACAAATCTTGATTTGTAGAATTTGCTGATTCCTGAGATATAAATGCAGCAGCCTCCAACATACTCTTAGTTATACCCTTTTTTGCAAATGAGAAAAAAAATGTGTTTCCCCTAAGAAAATTCATAAATCTGTTGCAAAGCTAGGTTTGAAACGCAAGTCTTTTTCTCATTTTACAACTCTTTTTTTCGATATTATGCTAGAGTTGGCTCTACCACTACTCCCTCAAAAAAAAAAAAAAAAATGGTGATGCAAAAGAGATAGACCTTCTCCAACTTCTTTCTCATGAGGCTAAATTGGTGATAGACCCATCCACTGATATGTATCAAAACCTGAATCTGAAAGAATAAAAGTTCCAAATATCAATCTGAAAAATACAATCTTGATACCAGTTGTTAGAATATTTCTAACAACTGGTATCAAGACTATATTTTTCGGTGGCTTTGTTCTTTGTGCTCACTTAATGATTGAAGGTGTGTTAGTCAGTGAGTCTCTGAGCCAACCAGAATCTACTCCCAGACAGCAGCTGAGATAGAGCCTTAAGATCAGACTCTGATAAGTGCATACGTGTAAACCTGTATTACTTTCTCCGATTACTTTCTCCTCAAAAGAATTAACTATATTAGCCCTTCGTGCCTTCTAATTTTAGATGTCTGCCTGAGATTTTGCCATTCTAGTAGGTTCTTTACAAAAGTTCTAGTTCTCACAAGTTCTAGTTCATCAGTGAGTATCACAGAAAGTAAAGAGCTCCTTCAGGAGATATCTAAATATACCCACATCATCAAGTTTAATGCTGTCTAAATTTTCTTAGGAGAATCTGTATAGTAAACCAAATGATCCACCCCAAGATATCTTGAGCACTTAGGAATAATACCCTTTCTGAAAAGCTTCCTTCACTTTTTCCTTTCTTCCAACCTATGGATGATTATGTCTAGCTAGTCTTTAAATTTCTACCTCATGCCTTTTCATTGGTTAATTGGTTCCCCTAAGGGAAGAGTTAAAAGAAAGATTGTTTTTGTATTCTTAAGTTGTATTTGATCAAATTATCTGGAAGTTTTCAAATTTACCTCCTAATCAGCATCTCATTCAGGATCTGTCATTTACACTGTGCAATCTGGAATGTCTGATCCATAATTAACAAATTTCCTTCAATCCTGAACCTTTTCCTTTCTCATTTCTTCCATCTTCTAGTGTTCACTGAATTCTGACACTTTTATGATGACAATGCATATTTCTGGTATTGTTATGCTTTTACTCATACTTTATCCATCCACTCAAACCCCAACTGGTCATGGTGGAGGAGTTTGAATACTCCTTATTCCTTGTGGCCACTTCTAGGTTCTCCCTCTGCTACTATCGTTGAGGTACATGGTGTTCCATTTTCTTTAAGATGTTAATGTTGTTCTGATTATAACTTTGTATAATTCCATATCTCCCTATGCTTCACTTCTCCTAAAATATTTTTTGCCTTCATCAAGACCTCCAATCCTTTGACTTCTCAATGTTTTTTCAGTTTCTACCTTACCCTTTCTGACTTTATTTCTCTTCACTAATTCTAATGTTAACCAATTCAGTTCTCAGGACAGTATCTACAAATCCCTTGACTATAACTAATCATGATTTGCCAAACCTCAACTCTGAATTACCCCCATCATCACCTTCCTTTGTTCTTCTGATTCACATACTGCTAGATGGAGCTCAGAAAATTATGAAACTGATTGGTCTACTATAGATTTGTTAAGTGATCTCAGCAGGGCTAACAAGACAATTTTTTAATACCTCTCTGACTGTCTCACATACCATCGATGACTAATCCAGATCTTCAAGTTTTCTATCATATCCTGTCATCAAGAACTTTGTCTCATACTTCATCCAAAAAATACCCCACAATTGAAGATATTTGTTGAAAAGTCTCTCTCTTCTTCCCTTCTTGTCGTCTCACATCAGTCACTTTTCTCTCACACCTATTTCTGTTAAGAAGATGACCTTTCTCTTTGCTTATGTTGTAAACTTTTGTGTTGGCACCCTTCCTATCTGCTTCTGTCTTCTCCAGCACATTGTCCTTCCTCACTCTGTGTTATCTTCAATTTCTCCTCCATCTTCTGGCTCTTTCCTTCCTGCCTATAAATCATGACCATGTCTTTCCCCATCTGAAAATAGTAAAGGCAATAGAAAAAAAAAAAAAAAAAAACTTGATCCAAGCATCCATACTAGCTTTTGCCATATATTTTCTTTTATCCTTAATGTATAACCTTCTTCAGAAAGCTGCCAACATTGGATGTCTCCACTTTTTTTTTCTTTCACTTACTTCTAAACACTCTGTAATATGGCTTCTGATCTTAGTCTACTAAAACAGCTTTTGCCAAAGTTTTAATCATTGATATCTTGATTACCAGATTTAATGGCTATTTTCTCAATTATCTTTTCTTCTTGACCTCTTTACCAGATTTAATGGCTATTTTCTCAATTATCTTTTCTTCTTGACCTCTCTGTAACCATTGCCAATCCCCATCTTCTGAATACTCTTTCTTCTTTTGGTTTTCATGAGGGCATCATCGCCAGTCATTCTGAAACATATTTTGCTGTGGGACCCAGATGGCTCTGAAGGAGAAAGTGAGGCTGGTTACTTGCACAGCCCAACCTCACTTAAATTCAACTCACTTGGATGTCATGGCAACACTTCCCTGATGTCATGGTCCTCTTCAAGAATCAGATGCCTGAATCTCTGTTCATCATAAGATGGGTCCTTTGTTAAGCAGGTAGAACCCAACCATGAAGGGCTTGGTTCAAATAGTGCAATAAAGTTTTCTCCCAATTCCCACAATTGAATGGTTTTCTCACAGGACAGAACTTGGACTAGACCCATTATTAAATAGAAAGGGAATCGATGTAGCTCCAAAATTGATTCACAAAATGAAGTTAATGTGATTCACTCACTCCCCACGTTTAACCACTTATTGTTCTAATCCCCTCAATTCCCTCACCATGAAACTCAATTATCATCTTTATGAAGGTGATTCCAAATCTTTGAGATTTTTTCAAACTATTTGTCCTAAATGAATCTTGAAATCATTATGTCCAAAACAGAACTCATCTTTGTTCCCAATCCTCCTCTCTTCCCAGCTTTCCTATTATTATTGAAGGTCTAACTATTCTACCTTCTCATAGTTCACAACCTGTGTCATCTACAACTTCTCACTCATATCCCACGTATCCAACGTTTGGTCCAATTTTGTTGTCTCCACCATCACAGTGCCTCTATCTACTATATGCTGTCTCTTCTCCCACTGCCACCTCCTCAGTCTAGGTTCTCATTATCTTCCATCAGGACTGTTACAATAGCCTGCTTCAAGTTTCTCCCCACCCAGCCCATGCTTCATTCATCTGACAAGATGATTTTTGTAAAACACAGGTCTGACAATATCACCCATCTCACTCTATCCAATAAACCTCTGTGTGACACTTGAAGCTTTCTGTGACTTGGCCACCTCCTTGAACACAATAGTCCAACTTCCTACTCTATATCTTTGTGGTAACTGTTCTCTGTGTCTCGGATGTTCTCACCTCCACCTCTTGGCTTCTCTGACTTTCTCTAAAACTCAACTCAAATCCCACTTTCTGTCAAAAGTATTTCTTTCTTCTTCCTTTACTACCACCACCACCACCACCAGAGTTAATGCCTTCCTTCTGGTATAACCATATTTCTTTTTTTTTTTTTTCCCGAGGCAATTAGGGTTAAGTTACTTGCCCAGAGTCAACTTCAAAGCTGGTGCTCTATCCACTACACCAATTAGCTGCTCCTATAACTTATTTCTCTAACATATCTTCTATGAACCTAATTGTCTTCTCCATTAGGAAGAGAGCTCCTTTAGTGCAGGAAGAATTGTTTTTGTCTTTCTTTTGTACTCTCAGTGTTTACCACGGTTCCTATCACATATTAAGCAGTTATCAATGCTTGTTGATTAACTTACTAATTGATAACATATCTTGATTTTTTCACCTTAAAGATGAGCAAGCATAGAAACTTTAATAATAAAACTTTAAACATATTAAAAATAAACATAAAAATATTTCCTTATTCTCACTTAGTTCAGACAAATCTGTTCTTAATGCTAATCAACTAGGAGGAAAAAAGAGTTAGTGTAGGTTTGTTTAGCCTGTGAAGGAAGTGCCAAATTAGTCAACTACTTCTGGTTGGGAGGGGAGAATGCAAAAGAGGAAAACAAAAATAGAAATGCTAGTTTTAAAACAAAAAGAAGAAAAATAAACCAAGAAGCTCTTGTGGGGTTAGGATAGAGGGCTAAACCAATAAGGAAATAGCGTTTTAAAGATGGGTATCAAGTTGATTTAAAGCCAACTGATTTGGAGAATGCTTCTTTCACCACCCGGTCTCCACTCTAAGGGCAATGTACCAGTGTAGAGTGGTGTGAAAGTTTTGGCCTATCAAGAGAAAAACAATCCACAGCAGATATTTAAGAACTGCAATTTAATCAAGGCTTGTTTTTAATATATGTGCTTTTAGTCTGGTTTAGTAATTAGACAATTGCCAGAGGGAGTTATCAAGAAAGGTGCATGTGATTTAACTATTAATGCCTACAACTGTGTGGCCAGCCCAAGTATGTGGCCAAACCCAGATAATTCATTCTCTTATCTGTTTGCCTCAGGTTCCTTATTTGTAAAGTGGGTATAACAATACCTTTTACACATACCTCACATGTTGTAATGAGAAGCCAAAGCCTTAATTAAATTTTCTTATTCATTACTGCCATCCCACTTCTATTTTAAATTTTTATACTTAAAAAAAAAAAATTTGACTCCTAAATAGAATCCTCCTATGTAACAAACAAAACAGTTCAACACATTGGCCACATCTGAAAATGTGTGCCTGATTCCATACTATCATTTATCCCTTCTTTATGAAATTGAAAGACTTGTTTCCCCATCAGCCCTCTGAAGTCATGATTAGTTACTGCATCAGTCAAAATCCTAAAGTTTTTCAGGGGTGTTTTCCTTTAAATTTTATGGTTACCAGGTAAACTGATGTCTGGTTTTGCTTCCTTCCCTCTTTATCATTTCGTGTCTCCCAAATCATCTGTAATTTTTCATTACATTTATATACCACAATTTGCTTTAATGAAAATCATTATTAATTCACTTCTTTACTACAAAAAAAAGTTATTATAAATATTTTTTAATTATGAAGAGGACCATACCTTCTGTTGAATGATTTTCTTAGTATATATGCCTAATAATGATACCCCCAGGTCAAGAGGATTTTACAGTTCAGTGAATTTTCTAGTACAATTTCAAGTAGTTTGGAATTGTATTAAAGATTTTACTCCACATTTTGACTGGAGATTTTGACATTTATGATTTTGACTGGAATATATTAACCAGTGTCTAGAACTATTAAGAAATATCCCTTACAGTTCCAGTCTAAAAACGGGATTATAGCTCTGCTTTGAAAGACATATTTAGGAAGGGAAATCCAGCCTTCTAGGATCTTTGTCTTAGGTTAAATGGCAAGGAAGAAGTCAGTAGGAATAAACTTATTCTTAAAACAATATAAATCTAATATCACTAAGCATCAACCTCTATGAACAATGATTGAGGAATGGTGGATACATTTATGGTATAGTAGTGTTATATAATGCAATTTCACCATATATTATTGACACATATCACAGATGTAATATTATTAATCAGTCTTGCTCGTGAACTTAGGCTAGTTTTCACTTACTTGAAATTTGATTGACTAAGGAAATAATTTCAGACCTCTGATAGATCTTGCTTGTCTCTGGTACAAAATAGCTAGGAGGTGAAAAGTCAGAGTCCCTCCCTGAGATTTTCAAGACCAAGATTAGCAATATGACACAAACTACAAAGTTATACTCAACCTTATCAATGCTTCATCCTGGATGACTACCCTTTCCCTTGCAATGACTAAGTAAATTTCCTTTTGTTAGCTATCGGATGGGTTGCAAATAAAAAATTTATTCCAGATTTGGAACTAAATTATCAGGGAACCAGCCTGTTTCTACAGATACACACAATACAAAGAAACAGGGAAAGAAAGTAGAATCAAAACATTACAGGGTCACAAAATCTCAGAACTGGAAGAGACCACAAAAGCCATCTAGTTTAAACTGTAACTGAGTAAGAATTCTACTTAATACACAACAAGGAGTCATCCAAACATTGCTCAGATTAATCTAGATTGTTTTGAAAAAGACAGAGACAGATTCAAAGAGATTGATTTATAAAATCAAAGGCCTAAAACCGTGTGTGTGTGTGTGTGTGTGTGTGTGTGTGTGTGTATGTGTGTGTGTGTGTGTGTATACACATTGTATTTTATATATTTGTACATGTATATATGTATGTATATACACACATAATTACATATACATATATAATCTCCTCAATTTTATCTTTAAACTACTACCCTGAGCAGATAATAATGTTTTTTAAAGATGGAGAAGATAAAATCCAATTAGACTTTCCCAAAGTATCATAGAAAGGAAAAGGACTGCTGAAACTCTCCCTTCCTCTGTTCCCCACCATTGCCATTGCCATCTGACCAATTTACTCCTCTGATGAGAACTTTATAGATTCTGACTTAATCCTAGAGTACTTACTCCATTTAAATTGAATTGTCTCCTTTCAACAAATAAAACTTCACAATTTTTTTTTTTAAACTGGAGTCATTAATGTAAGTCATAGGAAACACACAAAATGCCCTACTCTTTTTCTCCCTTTATTATGGGCCTCGACTATGGCCCACCACTTCAAACTGAAAGGAATTATTTTAAATAAATACAAGGGGAACTTAGCCCAACTACTAACTAGCTCTAATATGTCTCAGTTTCCTTATCTGTTAAATGCCAGGGGATTGCATCCAGATCTGATATTCTAAACTCCTTTTTATAATACTCCAAACTGCTTTCCTTTAGGAGTTCCTCTTAAGACCATGCTATTTTGAGATCCATTTAGGAAAGTCAGTCAGCTACAAGGTTCCCCAGGGGAAAAATAGAATATTTCCCTAAGATAATAGGATTCTAAGCTAGATAGGACCTTGGAGCACCTCTAATCCAACAGCTATTTTGCAGATTTAGAAATTGGTATCTTTTTTTTCTTTCCATAGACCATAGATACTAATTAATGTTTACAGCATATTTTTTAAAAGATCCGGTACAATTCAATAAAATGCCCTCTGGGTTGAGATGTGCCTTCTCCTGTTTATTAAATGACTAACCTCCTTTTTTTCTCTTGTGTCCCTAGTATCAGTGAGCATCAACAACCTGTACCCTGGCTGCGAAAATGTAAGCGTGAGGAGTCGGAGCATGATGTTTGAACCAGGCCTCACAAAAGGGATGCTTGAAGTCTTTGTGTCTCCTTCCCACCATTCACACTGCTCAGCCGATGACCAATCAACCAAAGCCATAGACATCCAGAACGCCTATCTGAATGGTATGCTCCATTTGTATTTTCTATGAAATGGGGCTATTCTTTCCTAAAGGCTACTGAACCCTTTAACTTTTTTTAAAAGAGGATTTATCTCTAAATTTTAATCTACTATAGAGAGAGATCCCCAAATGTTACCACACTTGGAAGCAATAAGTGAAAAGGCAAAGTACAGCCAAGATTATGGATGAAGTGGGTACTAATAAAGTGGGTACTAATTCCCCAAATGAGGAATATAAAGTTAAGAGATTTAAGGTAACTTGTCCTGAGTCCTACAGCTATATCTGAAACAAGACCCAAATCCAGGTCTTCCCATGTTTTTAGATTCCTCAGCATTTCTTCAGCAGTCTGATACCATAAACTAGTAGTGAACAAATCATTTAACTTTCAGAAGTGTATTTATAGGCCATTTCCAAAATGCAGTCCTTTATCTATTCATGGTCTGTCAGGACCATACTAAGTGCTACCAAGAGATATACATCACATTGTAGGAGATAAATTGCAGAGTTTCAATTAGAAGTTCTACACTTTAGAGTCTATAAAATCATTTGTTGTTGTCATTTTTCAGCATGTTCAATTCTCCATGACCCCATTTGGAGTTTTCTTAGCAAAGATACTGGTGTGATTTGCCATTTCCTTTTCCAGATCATTTAACAGATGAGGAAACTGAGGCAGAGTTAAGTGAATTGCCCAAGGTCACACTGTTAGTAGTTGTCTGAGACCAGATTTGAACTCATGAAAACTAGTCTTCCCAATTCTAGCCCTGGCACTCTATCCACTGTGCTACCTAGCTGCCTCATAAAAACATTAGGAGGCCATTTAACCTCTGGGGCTTTTTTTTTTAACCTAATCACATGGGAATCCTAATAACATTTGTACCAGCTACTTCATAAATTGTTATGAGGAAAGCACTTTACTAACCTTAGAGTATTATATAAGTATAGCTCATTAAGTATACATGTGGTACAATAATAGCAGGTGACACTTATGGAGCATTGTAAGGTATGTAAAGTATTTTATATACATTTGCTCCTTTGATCCTACAGTAAATCTGGGAAATAAATTTCCATCTTATAAAGGAAGAAATTAAGGCTAATTTGCCTGAGGTCACAGAGGTAGAAAATGATTTCAACTCAGATGTTCCTGACTCCCAAGTCTAGCCCTCTATCCCCTATTAACTGTATTTACTGAGTGCTGAAATGACCCATGATTTCATTAGGGTGAATACCTTCAACCAATACAGATTCAGAGAAGCTTTTGCTATTTGAAGATACACAATAGTCTTTATTTCTCTCTCTGCAGGAGTTGGTGATTTCAGCGTATGGGAGTTCTCTG
The DNA here is from genome assembly GCF_016432865.1 of Antechinus flavipes. Lineage (NCBI taxonomy): Eukaryota > Metazoa > Chordata > Mammalia > Dasyuromorphia > Dasyuridae > Antechinus > Antechinus flavipes. The sequence goes on along the minus strand of NC_067398.1, from coordinate 225,701,424 downwards.
GAAATCCTGTTTATTTCTGCTGCTATGATTATTTTGCAGCAAATGATCCCACTTCAATTCATGTAGTGCTTTTCAGCCTTGAAGAACCTTATGAGATCCAATTAAATCAAGTGATTTTCTGGCTTAGTTTTCTAAAGTCACTTGTCCCTGTTGAAGAACCCATAGGTAATACGTATGTATGTGAATGTTTCTTTGATAATGAGGACGTTGCAATTTCCTGTTTGATGTTAAACTTTTCTTTTTCCATGTGTCTTCTACTGCTCTTGATTCCTAAAGGCATTTAGCATATACGTAGCACTTTTTAAATTCTGTCAGTAGCTTGAACTGACAAATTGTATATTTCTGCATTTCTTTCCATGTTCAGCCTTTCTAATCTCATGTACACTTTGTACTGGATATCTGACAAAACTTTTTTGTTCTCTTAAATGGTTAAAAAAAAATCCACTTGTGGGATTTATTATTTATACTTCTTCAAAAGATCACTTCTTAGTTCTTCTCTCAAGCACAGTTAATGACTGGTCATTTCTCACTATCCTTTGAATTATATTAGTCTTTTTTTTTTTTTTTTAACTTGGAGCTATCATTTGTTTTATAGAATCTAAAAATCTTTGAGATTCCTCTAATATTTCTCAAAAGAGAAAATCCATTAGAATTATAGGGAGCCATACAGTAATACTAAAAAGTAATCCTTGCTACCAGTTTTTTTTTTTTTTTATTCAGTCATATATTTGGCTCTTCCTAGCTTCATTTGAGTTGTTTTTTGACAAAAATGCTGGAGCAGCTTGCCATTTCCTTTTCTAGCTCATTTTACAAATGAGGAAACTAAGGCTCACGGACACATAGCTAGTAAGTATCTAAGACCATATTTGAACTCCAGAAGTTTTCCTGATTCCAAGCCCAGTTGTCTCTTCATTGTACCATGTACCATTATTTGCTGCCAATATCAAATCCCTACTTTATGAGTCAAAGCAGTTGGATTTCCTACCACCAGGGGGCAATGTTCTACTTCAGAATTTCTTTTCTGCAAAACAATGAAATATGTGTGTGGAGTGTTGTGACCTAATTAATATTTTAAAATAAAGATAAGGAATCTTGTATCAAAGACTGCTGACCCAATGGGAAAAGGGGATTATAAAATTTTTTAATGTATTTTATTTCATTTGTCCTCATCTTTATAAGTTTAGAATTGAGGACATAAAAGTCTATTTGGGAAATATAACAAATAACTAAAAAATTAATGTCCATTTCATTAGATGGAGAGAAGAGGAAAGAAGGAAAAAGACAGACAAAGACATACAAAAGTAACAGAAAGACAAGTAGGGATACACATATATGGACATACTGGAAGAAAAACAGAAACAAATACATGAAGAAGAGAGAATTTTATGGAGTAACATCTCCATCTTATGGCTATTTAGGATATTACCTCTAAAGACTTTTTCTTACATAGTCCATATTTAAAATGATCTGTATTATTAAAACCTACTCATTCATTTAGAATTTTAATATTTGCAAAGTGTTTTCTTTTCGCATTTGATATTAATTCTTGGATTTTTGTCTCAATATCTAAAATGGAATTAAATTAATTGGCCAGATAGAGCCTAATAATTACTACATTTTCCCATCTAACAAATACAAAATAAAAGTGAGTCATCCTTCTTTCGTTAGTTCTGCCATAGAAAAATGAAAGAGCATTCAAGTTTGAAAGTAGAGACCAATTTAACAAAATCAGATTGTCTAAATGTTATTACTAAGGACAGGGAATGAAATGGAATTTAAAAATCCCTTTTGTTTCTTTACCTAAAGGGAGAGCCATTCTTCACCAATAAAATCTCTGTAAAATCCCATTCTTGTAAGAAACTTGTAAGTTTAAAAAGCTATAGGAGTATAGTAGTAGGTTTAAATTTTTTAATGTATGTGTAGTATTATGATCTCATTCATATTGCCATATTGTGTCTTTCTCTTTCTCATTCTTTTTCATGGTATCTTCCAGGCTTTCCTACTTAAACTCTCCCCTAGGTGAGAGTTCATTGTTTGTGTAAGTACTGTACAGTTACATTCATACCAAAGTATGAATGTTGTGGACCATTTATCATCATTGTCATTTCTGTAGTATTATGGGGTATCCAAAGAACTTTTCATAGATCTTTTAAAAAGAATCATCATTGGTGGTTACATCTCCTTCCAAAAGATACATAGTCACAGAGATATATAGTATCCAAAAGAGTAGCATTTCTTGAAATAAAATCTTATTGGACTGGTCATGGGAAAGAGTAATTAGAATTAGTTCCATCCTTGTTGCTTCCATGTCCAGGGTGAGGGCAATATTCTGAAAAGGGTCCATAGATAATATTAGGACAATCAGTTTGCCATCTTTGAGGTCCACAGACATAATTGTAAGTTCTCTTAGTTTATTTTCCTGCCTACACTTGGGAAGATCTGGAATGTTACCTATTTATGAAATGAATTCTGGTATAGCTAAATATGGAAAAAGAAAGAGCATGAGGAATAAATGTTTTCTTCCTAAAATTTTATTGTTTTTTCCCCCCTCTACCAGCTTTTGGCGGCAGGCTAAAAAACCCACTTCGAGTAGTCCTGGTGGCCACCCATGCTGACATCATGAATGTTCCCCGACCCGCTGGAGGTGAATTTGGTTATGATAAAGATATGTCACTGCTGAAAGAAATTAGGAACAGGTAAGAAGCCATGTTTTCACGACAGCCTCAAATATGTATTTGCTCTAAAGCAAACATTATTTACAGGAGAAACAAAATCAAAAAGACTCATTGAGTCAATCTTTTTCTGGGGAGCAAGGAAGTAGAGGGGAAGGGGCTGTGTTTTCCTATCTCACTCAGGCTAAAAGTTCAGCAACCACTCACAAGCTTAGTTCTATTACTGTTTAGCATGGGAGTACCTGCTTTGGTTTTTTGGTTTGTTTGTTTTTTGTTTTGCCTGGATGGGTTTGTCCCTTCTTCAGCAACCTTATTGGCATTTACTATATTCTTGGCAGATGAAGTAGTCATCCAATTGGCTTAACACACTGTAGTTTAAGAACTCCTAAGTGCAAAAGATGCATTAGCCTCAGCCTCCCCCAATTTCAGGAAAAGCAGGTGTGTTCTATCACACCAAGTCCCTTCATCTATACTTAGCTACACTGTTTCTTGGGTGTGTGTAAGAAGGGATCGGGGTGTTTCTTCAAAGCTTTATACTTATATACTTTATATAGCTCCTAGAGCTTAGAGTTGATATAATCATTCTGAGAATTTACTTTGTTGAGCATCCTCTGACCATAAGGAGGAAAATTTTACTCAGGACTGAAAAGGACTGCCAAGGCTCATCCAATCTATCCCTGTATTCATTTTAACTATGCAGTAAAGTTATTCTTCCACATCACAACTTTCCTCTGTTATGTTTTCAATATATCACAGATTGGCATAAGAGATTAACTGGAAATTTGAGGGGTTTTGCAGAAGCTACAGATGATATACAGAGGCCAGAAGATACCAGAGAAAAAGTTTAGATATTCAGAAATATGTAATATGTATGTATAGTATTATGTAATATCAACATATTTTAAGTTTTATTACCATAAATATACCCAAATTTTACAATAAGGCACTGTAAATATTCCATGAAAGAAAAAGGTAAAATTCAGATTTTTTCTCTGGTAAGAAAGAAGGACCAAAAAATTTTGCACAGATTTTCCAAATCGCAGAGGCACTGCACTCTAATCTCCATGATGTGAAAGGGATAATTGTACTTCTCTTCAAGACATCTAGAACAAAATAATTTTCTATCCATTTTTCTCCTATCTCTTTCTCTTAGATTTGGGAATGATCTTCAAATTTCTGACAAGCTTTTTGTTTTGGATGCTGGTGCTTCTGGATCTAAAGACATGAAACTATTACGAAATCATTTGCAAGATATAAGAAGTCAGATTGTTTCTGTAAGTAGGAACTCCTATGAAGACTCTTGCCTCTTTAAGTTAGAACTCAAATTTCTAAGAAAATATTTTATGATAGATTCCAATTTAATACCTTCCTACATAGCTCTACTGAAATGTGAACCCCTCTTTTTATCCCTTCTTGATTTTTAATTCAGTAGATCAATTAAATAAATATTTATTGGGGCAACTAGGTGGTGCAGTGGATAGAGCACCAGCCCTGAAGTCAGGAGGACCTGAGTTCAAATTTGACCTCAAACATTTAACATTTCTTAGCTGTGTAACCCTGGGCAAGTAATTGCCTCAGCAGGAGAAAAATAAATAAATAAACAAATACTTATTAAATATTTATGAAAATGTCAAAAGCATTTATGAAGCTGGGCATTGCTAAGGAAATACAAATATAATAAGCTGAAAGAACAGTTCCTTTATAATAGCACACATTGAATGTTTACTGATTAATTTATTTTAATGGGTTAAGATAAAAAAAAAATGAGGAAGTAAAGCATTGTGCAGGGGTTCTCAAACTTTTTAAATAGGGGGCCAATTCACTGTCCTTCAGAGTGTTGGAGGGCCGGACTATAGTAAAAACAAAAACTTTGTTTTGTGGGCCTTTAAATAAAGAAAGTTCATAGCCCTGGGTGAGGGAGATAAACGTCCTCAGCTGCTGCATCTGGCCCGCAGGCCATACTTTGAGGACTCCTGTTTTAGATTCTGGGGCAAGAAAAGCAAAAATAAAGTCCCCAATCTCAAGGACCTTGAATTCTACTGGGAAAAACACCTGTGCATAAGAATAGAGTGGTATGTTAGATAAAGACTTGGACCTGGAATCAGATCTGAATTCGAATCTAGTAGCATTCACTAAATAGCTTTATAACTCTGGATGAATAATTTAGCTTCCATCAGCTTCAGTTTCCTTGACTCTGAAATGAGCATAATGATAGCTTCCTCCCACATTTGTTTTAGGTCAAAACAAGATATTTGCTTTGCAAACTTTAAAGAATTACATAAATGCTAGCTATTATTATTGGCTATAATATTTGAAATACATATATAATAAATGCAAAATAATTTCATGAAGAGGGATAGAAAATAATAATAATTAGGAAGCGCAAAGGGAGCATTAGAAAAGGCCCATAAAGAAGATGGCACATGAGCAATGCATAAAAGAAAGCTAAAAAATAGAGGTGAGGAGTGAGTACATTTGGGATGAGAAGAACTTACAAAGTTAAAGAGAAGGAAGACCATATATGGGGCAACTAATTAACACAGTGAATAGAACACTGAACCTGGAGTCAGGAAGACCAAACTTCAAATCCAGCTTTAGACACTAATTAATTACTTTGTGACCCTGGGCAAATCACTTAATCCTGTTTGCCTCAGTTTCTTCATCTGTAAAATGGGCTGAAGAAGGAAATGGCAAACTACTCCAGTATCTTTGCCAAGAAAACTCCAAAAGAGATCATAGGGATTGAACATGACTGAAAATGACTAAACAACAAGCCAGTTTGAGATCAGTCTAGAAAGGTAAGTTAAAGTCAGATTTATAGGGGGTTAAATATTATACATGGAAATTATATTTTTATCCTAAAAGCAATAAGGAGCTTTTGAAGGTTCTTGAGTCATCACAACCTTTTCTTAGGAAGATTAAAGTTTGCAAAGCATTTTACATATATTATCTCATTTAATCCTCCCAACAACTCTGGAAGGTAGATGCTATCATTATCCTCATTTTACACATTTGGAAACTGAACATAAGTGAGATTAAGTGACTTGTTCCAGAGTCACTCAGTAAATAACTATCTGAGGTTTGTATTTAAGTCTTTTTTTTTAATTATAGTTTTTTATATACAAAACATATGTATGGGTAATTTTTCAACATTGATCCTTGCAAAAACTTTTTTCAACTTTTCCCCTCTTTCCCTTCACTCCCTCTCCTAGATGTCAGATAGTCCCATACATGTTAAATATGTTAAAATATATGTTAAATACAATATATGTATACATAATTTGTATTCAAGTCTTTATTCCAAATCCAATATTTTAAACCTCTGCATCATTTAACTATACTCAAATAAGGATTTCTTTTAATTTCCAAGGAAAATAGACTTTAAATGTAGAAGTGTTTCTTCATAACAATTGTTTGTTAAACCATCCAGCCATTAAATCATTTGTATATAAACTGTGGATTGTTCTGTAACCTGCCACAATTCTATATGTAGCACGTGCTCTGCAGATGCTGTCACAAGGCTGCTGCATCTCCCTTATAGCCTTGAATGATGGGAAACAGCTTTTCTCTTACTTTAACTCTTGAGCAACCACCAGGGCACTTTCACCCACTGATTATCAATTGATGTCCACCACTTGATCATATTTAATTAGCACTTTTTAAGATGGTATATAATAAGAATGATACAAGACATTCCTCCTAAAAGTTTGTGACACATTTTCCCATGAGTATAGAGGGAGTTTTAGAGAAATTGGGCTCAAACTTGGGAAGCACTTGTAATAAAGGCGTAATTCATAGCTGCTAAAAATCTTTTTCTAGAGCCCACTTAGATATGATGTAGCTTTTTTTGTAGAACCTTAAATTGTTTTTTCCTCACTGAGTCCAAATTATGTTTGGCTACTAAGGCAGGCACTTTGTTATTGTTATTGTACTGCCCAACAGCCATTGTCGTTCTGGAGACACTACTAGAATGCTTAGGGGGAAAAAAATCCAAATTCTCTGATCATCTGAAGTTCACAAAGTTGTCTTCTGGTCATTGGAATGGGAAAGAAAGGTCAAAGTAATGTTCCCACCCCTACCCCAACTCCCTGTCAAGAAATTCCTCCTCAAGGATATGAAAGGCCAGGTGATAGAAACCCCCTGACTCCCAGACTCCCAAATCTCTTCTGGTCCATCATTTTATAGATAACTCATTGAGTATGATTAATTGATCCAAACATTTTACCTGTGCACCATCACTTAAATTCATCCAATAAGTTTCAAGGATAACTAAAATTGATAGAAGACTTTTTTTATACTTAGTCTAAAGCCTTTGATTCAATAGAGAAATGTTCTTATCTCATTAAGATATCAGGACATTTCATTGTTGATCCTGATTTTAAGTGGGGTTGAGTGATTTGATTAACTCAATCAATCCAGCCAGAACAGTAAGAATTCACAGCTCATCCAATGAGCACCCCAGTATACATAGGGATGAGGGGAGACCATTAAGTGTTAATCTCCATTTGTTGTTCATAAAATCTACTTCTGGGAATATAGGTGAAAAGAGATATTTAGCCTCTCTGTGAATTCCACAAATTAACTGACAATCTCCTCACTAATTTTGTGTTTTGTTTGCTTAATTTTTTGTTTAAAGTTTGTGTCTTGTAAGGAACATTTCTTAGTAGACATAAAACATAAGATATCAAAAGAAAATTCAAATTCTTTTCCCCATGTGCATTCTGTAAACATATGGTCTGTTTGTATAAAATATTTGCTTACGTACTGGGGGAAATAAAGACTTTAGAAATTAAAAAGTCTAATTTCATGGAATATTAGGGGGTTGAGACGTAAAGGCAGCAGCAATAAACAAAATCATATGCCAAGGACATTAGTGAGTTGCAAGACAAAATACTACATGAAGCCCAAGGTGGGTATTCTTGTAAGAAATTGCATTTTAGTTCATTTATAACAGATAAATGTGAATTCAACCAGTGCAAAAGAAGCAAAGATGTCCTTGGTTTAGAGAGGCAAAAAGAACCATGGTTAATTTTGTTTGATATTCTTTCTATGGAAAACACTGACTGAGTATGGGATGGCAGTATTAGGAAAGCTAGAAAGTTAAGATGGTACAAGATTCTAGGAGATCATGAATGTCCAAGAAGAGAATTTGAACTTTACTTAGGAGATAGAGTGACATGACCATATCAATGCGTTAGTAACATTATTCTCTTAACAATATGAAAGGCAGATTAGAGGGAGTAAGGAGAAGAGACAGGAAGATTGTTATAGTTTTAATGCATTATATATTATTGGAGTTTTTTTTCATTGTGGTTAGTTATACAACTCTACAAGTTTCATTTTCTATAGATGATTGAACAGTGAATGCCAAGTATTTTGAAATAGATATAACTGAAAATATCCTACATCCTACGAGAAGTGCTAGCCTTCATTTGGAGGAAATTTACCATTATTGTATAGGGAACCACACTTACTCACTCACATTTCCTGTTTCATTGCCCATAAAGTTATCATTTTTTTTTTCTGTCATTGAGCAAATAAGTGAAGTAAACCTGCTCACTCAACACTTATTGTATGAATGAGTCCACATTTGCATGCATTTCTATTACTCTGCCTGAAAAATCTTAACAGATATTCAATGAGCTGCTACTCATTTACATAAAGTGGTAGAAATGAAAACTTTCAGCAGAATTTTTGACAGATATAAAAAAAAATAGATGACTGGATTTTGATTAGAGTGGGTATTGAAAATTGCAGAGTACTCACTTTAAAGAAGTAAGTGGCAAAAACAAATATCATTAAAATTGTACCTTCAACAGCTCCCAGACTCTTTTGCAGCGGTGAAAGATCCACTAGTATGGAATATTGCATATGCTATATCAGCTTTTTTCAATATACTCATTGGTTCTTCTGATACTTTTTTCTATTCCTCTCATTTTTTTTTTAAAAACAATTCTCATAGAAAGATCTAAAAGGAGGGAGGGAGAAAATTAAGCCACATGAAAATAAAAGATTAATTTTTAAAACCTTAAAAGAAAATATATATTCAGTATGTAAACAATAACTAGTTACACAAATGGATGTTCATTAGGTTTGCCCCCCAATGACGCATCTGTGTGAGAAGATCATCTCCACTCTGCCCTCCTGGAGAAAACTGAATGGGCCAAACCAGCTGATGTCTCTTCAACAGTTTGTATTTGATGTGCAAGACCAACTGAACCCACTTGCAAATGAAGAGGATTTAAGGCATATTGCTCAGCAGCTCCACAGCACAGGAGAAGTAAGTAGTCCATAGCACAGTGATTAAAGAAGTTGAAGAAGCCATTACTTTTCTCCTCTGTCATGTTTGTTTGTTTTTCTTGAAAAGTCTGTACTTGGAAGTTTGGGAAGGGGATAATTTCTTCACACTTTGAAAAAAGGTCCTGGTTATAGAATGATGAGCATGAGGATGGACAGAACCTAGAGGAGGAAGGAAAAGAAAGAGAGAGAATATGTATTTTATATGTAATATATAAATAATAAATGTTTATGAAGTCATATGTATGTTTATAATAATAAAGCATTTGTATAACATTAATATTATTTAATAGGTATTTGTTGTTTATATAAATATTTATTACATAAAAGTAAAAATTGTACCAGTAAATAAAAAGAAAAATTCCTTTGGAAATATAAATGGAAAACTCAAAGAAATTTTTCTCACTTATGTTGCTCTAATGTTTTCATTTTTCTGAGATTTTGCTCATATTCTACTTAATAGAATATGTTATAATTTTATAATAATAACATAAACTTAACTGATTTTTTAATTAAGCAAATTCACATGAAAGTGCTTGTATTGGTGATTTTTTTAAAAACGCGTTTGCTCTTTGTTATAGTGCAAAACAACTTGCAGTGGGCTACTGGCCTCTATCCCAATCTAATTATGAGCTTGCCTCATTATCTCTTACTCTCAAAACATAGCCTTTTGTCCTTCTCTACATAATTTTACTGCTTGTTGTAGATTCAGTAGTTAAATGTTTGATGGGGCCTAAATTCACCTCCTCCAGGAACTATATATTTTCACGGAGCTACTAAAAGGGCTGATACCTTGGAGAAAATGTTATCCCTTTGACCACATTACCTGAACTCCCATTCAAGACCAAAGCCCAAAGACTTTGTATGGCAGAGAAATTATAAGATAAGAAGCAATGCACCGTAATGATAGTTTTAAAGGATATCATTTATGTTCTAGAACACTTGAACAATCTTGACCTAACAACTACAACTCCTTCAGAAAGAATTTGTAACTAAAAAGGCACTGGAAATGACAAGTTACTTTTGGTCTTAAATTACTTTAGGTAATAATATTTGCAACTTAGATTGTCTAGTTCTGGTTGTAGCATTGCTCTATTTCCAAAAAATCATTTATCTATAATTATCAATATGAGAGGCAGTTTAATGATTAATTCTTGTACATGAAGTACATGACTAATTCTTGGAGCATACCATTATGAATGTTTATATAGTACTTTATGAATTTTTAGGAATTTTATGAATGCCATGTGAATGTTTATAAAATGCTTTCAGATTTGCAAAGCACTTTTCTTTTTGTCATTTGATTCTTCCCTTTACAATCACACAAGGGAACTCTAGCTTAGGTTTGCCAATAATAATAATTGAGATCAGTGATGGTTACACAGCTAATATCTGAGACACGATCTGAATTCATGTATCTTTCCAGGTTCACAACAAAGTTTTTCCTACGTGCTATCTGTCTTTTAGACTCCTTTCTAATTCAGAATATAGCACAGCTGGTTTGACATTCCCCTCATTCTTGTTACTACACTGAGCAAATTAAGACCACAAAAGAAGTGAAATCTTCAGTTCAGTAATAGTGACTTCATTCAAGTCTGCCTTTGTGTGTGTCTGTGCCCTTTTAAGCCTTTTTTTGTGGCATAAATTTCTTTTGCAGTCTAGTAAAACTCACAGACCCATTCTCAAAATAATGTTTTTAAACACAAAGTTAAATACAGAAGATTACAAGAAACTGATTGTTTTTGAAATATAGTTATGGGGGACTTTTTTTTTCAAGTTCTGGAACCCAGGTTAAGAAGTCCTGGTGGTTGGTGTAGTTTTATTCTGTACTTTTGCTAACCCAACCCATTCCCAGGCAAAGGATTTCTAGTCTTATAAAGAGGAAAGAAAGCTATTAATGATAGTACTGATGTCATAGTGGCTTTTACATTATTTATCAAATGTCTTGTGAACTGACATGATTGCTTCATAACACAGCCCAGCATTGTGACCCAAGGAGTCACAGTGCTATAGCTGATTTCTCAACTCTGATCTTAAGGAAAGGAGAAAATGATCTGCATGTTTTGAAATTGGGATTTTTTTTTTTTAGGAAAATTTCCCAAAGTTTCAGGGGATTAATTTAGAATATTAAATCCAAATCCTAGAGAATTCAACAAGGGAATTCAATTAAGTTCTTTTTGTTACTTCTGATTACAAAAAAAAAAAAAAAAATTTCAGGAAGGAGGATAAAATAAAACAGTACTGTCCTATTAATAGCCAGTAATAAAAATTGAAAGTTAATTACGTTTCAAAGCCTGTCCTCTCCCATTTTTAATGATAGCATCAAGAAAAAAGAAAGATTCAAAAATATTTATTTAAGAACTAAATTTCAAATTAGCCTTTTCCAACAACTACAAAGATCCTGGTGCTATCTGTAGAATATTATAACTTAAAGAGATGCACAATTGATTTTATCATAAACAAATGACAGAACCCAAGGATGTATAAAGCAATCAAAATTTCTGTGGGTGAGCAAGTAAATGATATATACCTGCTTGATCAACATCTGTCTCATGATTGAGTCTAAATCTGCAAGGTATCTTGATGCCTAAACCTAAATGATCATGTGAGAGATATTCAAGGAACTATTATTCATTTATGTTAAGGAGTGAGAATAAAATTCTCAGTAGAAATTTATGTTAGAGATAGAAGAAAGAACTTGAATATTATATATAAGCTACCAGAGAAATATCAGCTTAAGTCTCTTCAGTTTTTTCCAGACAGATAAAGTACTCATGTAAATGAGTCATTGAAGGGCAATCCTAGTGAATATAATAAAGAGATCAATATCTCATGAGTGAAAAGCAAGAGTAAGCTAATAACAGGTTAGAGATTCAGGATAGAAATTTTCTCTGTTCCATAGCAAAGAGCAAAATGACTTTCTTTTTTATCACTGATACAAGGAATCCTAATGTAACAAACAAACAACAACAAAAAAAAAAAAAAAAAAAACTTTATTTCCCAGTAAATGACTACTCCTTGTTTCCCTCTGGCAGATTAACATAATGCAGAGTGAGACTGTACAAGACGTCATACTCCTGGACCCACGATGGCTCTGCACCAATGTTTTGGGAAAGCTCCTCTCTGTGGAGACCCCCAAAGCCCTACATCATTATAGGGGGCGATACACCATGGAGGACATTCAGCGTCTAGTACCAGACAGTGATGTGGAAGAATTAATCCAGATCCTGGATGCCATGGACATCTGTGCCCGAGATCTGAGTAGTGGGACCATGGTGGATATCCCAGCCCTCATCAAGACTGACAACTTGCACCGGTCCTGGACTGATGAAGAAGACGAAGTGATGATATATGGAGGAGTCCGAATTGTCCCAGTGGAGCACCTTACCCCTTTCCCTTGTGGGATCTTTCACAAGGTACAGGTGAACCTGTGTCGGTGGATTCACCAACAGAGCACCGAAGGGGATGCAGACATCCGCCTGTGGGTGAATGGCTCCAAAATCGCCCACCGCGGGGCCGAGTTGCTCGTTCTACTGGTCAACCATGGACAGGGCATTGAGGTTCAGGTTAGGGGATTGGAAACTGAGAAGATCAAATGTTGCCTCCTTCTCGATTCTGTGTGTAGTACCATTGAGAATGTCATGACCACCACTTTACCGGGTCTGTTGACAGTGAAACATTATCTAAGTCCCCAGCAACTGAGGGAACATCATGAGCCTGTCATGATTTACCAGCCACGGGACTTTTTCCGAGCACAGACGTTGAAAGAGACCTCATTGACTAATACCATGGGGGGCTATAAGGAAAGTTTCAGTAGCATTATGTGCTTTGGGTGTCTTGATGTCTATTCTCAGGGTAGTCTTGGAATGGACATTCATGCTTCAGATTTGAATCTCCTGACTCGGAGAAAACTGAGTCGCCTGTTGGACCCACCTGATCCTATGGGGAAGGACTGGTGCCTTCTTGCCATGAATCTGGGTCTCCCTGAACTTGTGGCAAAGTATAATAATGGAACTCATAAGGATTTCCTTCCAAGCCCAGTCCACGCTCTCCTCCGGGAATGGTGCAACTATCCTGACAGCACTGTGGGCATCCTTATGTCCAAGCTGAGAGAACTCGGCCGCCGGGATGCAGCCGACTTTTTGCTGAGGGCATCCTCTGTGTTCAAAATAAACCTAGATGCCAATGGCCAAGAAGCCTATGCCTCAAGCTGTAATAGTGGAACATCTTATAATTCAATTAGCTCAGTTGTGTCACGATGAAGACAGCCATAGGGGTGGGTAGAATCTCTTCCAATTGCAGAAGCAAGAGGGGCACAGTATCACAATGGATTCTGGATGTACTCATTTATATGCTTATATACAATCTTATTCCCCACTGTCTCCTTTCCCCTTTGCCTCATCCATTGCTTCCCTCTCTCACCATGCATTCTGTTTTATGTGAATAATAGCAAACTGTTGCTTTTACTTTGGCCGTTAAAGAAAAAAAAAACTGGTCTACTTTCAGTGTTTTCAATTCCATATCTGGTCCACCAATGTACTGCTTCCTATTGCTAATTAAATCAGAATATCCAACTTTTCAGTGAATTTTTTTAAAAATTATCATGTTGACTTTTTTTTTTAATGTGCATGTATCAAAAAAAAATGTGGTTTTCTTATGCCAGTTTTGTTCCTTAAATCATCTCCTTGGCTTGATTTTTTTTTTTTATAAACCATAAACTGTTTAATACTAAGCAGTTTGTGGTCAGTATAGCATAACCCCACTATATAATTTATAAATAGGAATTTTGTGAGTGCCTTTTGCAGAAGAGGATATGTTTGGAAATCATCAAAGCTGACCAGGAATTGTCATAAAGAAAATGCTACCTCTTTGTCCCTAACTGCATGCTAATCATTGAAAGTGGTGCTTCACCTCTGGTTTCTCCAGTTTTGAAGTGGATTTTTTTTTCTTTGTTTGTTTTTACAATAAACAGGAGAGAGGGGGAAAAAAATCCTTTCCTAGGAAAGTTTTATGTACGACACCTGTTGCTACACAAAGTTGTGCATTATCAATTTTACTTTTGTTGAAACTCAATGTAAAGTTCCCCATGAGTCTCTAAATTGTCAGTTTCATTATTTCCTCTCATCTCAGGTAAAAGGTCCATACAGTTATAGGATAAGCACAACCTGTGTAAAGATATCACAGTGATATTCTATAGCTGTCCATGATGCATAGCGGATGGTTTTCAACATTCAAGCCCTAATTTGCTTATTTCCAGTACTTGAAATGTGAACAACAAAAACAATAAAGGAAATATTCCTGCAGTGATTTTAAATTGTGGATACATAGCTTTTAAATTAATATGAAGAACATGTCCTATTCTGTTCTGAGAAGCATGTGATGTTAATTAATGGCACAATATGTGTATATACATATATATATGCAATATGTGTATATATATATCAATACAGGTATTTTTTTCTTAAACTTAAAAATGTAGTAAATTTTAAATTTTGTTTTTATTTTGTCTTAAGGAGGTTTTGTTTTGTTGGAGCAATTTTTTGGTTGGGAATTTTTTTTTTTTTTACAAATAAACTGTTGCTTGTTGCATTATTTTTGTTAGATTTTGTTCCAGAAGACATTATTTCTCTGAGTTGTGTATTCATCATCATTACTTTTCATGTGATTTTTCTTTTTCTAATTTCAGGTTATATAGATATCAATTGTAGGGTATTCTTGATTGCTTTCCCTAAAATATCACTATGGGGGCAAGGTGGAAGAGGAGAGTGCAAAGCTCATTTTGATACATGTTTTTATTTTAAAAAGAAAGGACTGCATCTGTGTTCCTTTCACTAAAAGACATCAAACAAATTACATCATGGAATGCCTGAAAGGGGTGGTACAAGTTTAAGAAGAAATAAGTCTACTAAGAGAAAAGCACTACTTAGATGACTTCAGTTCCCTCACTTACAGCCAGAAATACAATTATATGCACTACCTCAACAAGATTGTTGTGAGATTCAAATGACATAATGTGTGGGAAAGTGCCTTGTAAACCATATGCCAGTATTAAAGCATTGCTTTCTAATATGAAATGAACAGGGGAAAAAATATGGATGGAATCATTAACAAAAAGAAACTGAGGACATCCATAGCTAGTAGTCAATGTCTCCATAAAATCAGCATGCACCAGAATAATATAAACAAAGATCTCCAGTTTTAAAATGAGAAAAGGTAATAGTTAAACTTTTGTAAATGATTTTTGACAACCAGCCACTTTAGACTCATAATTGAGAGCTCTTGAAAATCGAATTTTCCATTATTCTTGGTTTAAAAACAAAATGCATTTGACATAGTAAAGCAGAAATTCCTAACTTTTTAGGACCCTCTGGCAGGGCCCTTTTCAGAATAATATATTTAAATTCATAAAATAAAATGCACAAAATTATTGAGGAAACCAATTATATATACATATAATTATCAAAATATTTTTTAAAAGTTGACAGACACTTTTAAGATTAAGAATCCCTGCAGTAAAATAAAATGTGGGCTCTGCACATATGCAGAATCTTTAAGAGAGAAAATCAAAGAGAACCTTGTTCAACAATCCTAGGATTGTCAATGTCAAGTGACACATAAAATAGGGATTTGCTTGACAAAGATTTTCACTTTTGTCATAAACTGTGTCCTGTGCAGGGTTGCAGTCAAAGGGATTCTTAATAATTGATACATTCTTCCAGATGCTTCTGTTTGTAGATGATTGTACAGTTATCCCTTCCACAGTGCAACTTTTCCCGTGGCAGTTTCAATATATCATAGGTCAGTATAAGAAACTACATGGGAATTTTATGAGAGCCAGAGTCCACTCAAAGCCAGCAGATAACACAGGAAAGTTTAAAGATTCAGAAATGCATATATATATGTATGGTATTATAAAATACCAACATGTTTTCTTTTCATGCCATAATTATAAACAATTTCTTTTTTAAAATTAAAATCAATTTTAAAAGTTTATGAAAAGAATGTGAAAGCCAGCAGAAGATGGACAATTTTGCACAGATTTTCCAGATCACAAGGGTGCTGCAATTCCTAATCCCCATGATGCCAAAGAGATAACGGTATTCGATCTCAGAATACTGCTGAGTTTCTTTTCTTTCTTTTTTTTTTTTTAGGTTTATATTTTCTTCAAGTCTATTAAAGCTTTTTATTTTCAAAACATATACCTATTCACTCTTGTAAAACCTTTTGGTCCAAAAATTTTTTTCTCCCTCTCTTGCCCTCACTCCCACCCCTAGACAGCAAGTAATCCAACAAATGCTAAACAGTGCGATTCCTCTATACATATTTCCACAATTATTATGCTGCACAAGAAAAATTAGATCAAAAAAGAAAACAAAATGAGAAAGAAAATGAAATGCAAGCAAATAACCAAAAAAAAAAAAAGTGAAAATAGTATGTTATGATCTACACTCAGTTCCCACAGAACTCTTCTAGGTGCAGATGGCTCCATCGCAAGACCATTGGAACTGAGTGCCTGCCAGCTTTCTTAAATGAGTACTGTGCCCCTTAAAATGAAACCCCACAACTCATGCAAGAAAAAATATGTGGATGGAAGATTCCATTTGCCCAAAGTATGACATGAACTTGGACAGGTTGATCAACACATGGACTGAAACTACAGATGAATAACAAGCTGGCACAAGAATTAAATACGAAGAAGAGAATGAATTTCAGATTTCATTTAAGAAATTAGAAATGTTTTCAATTATCTCAAGCTTCTCCCTCATACTTAAAGGCTGTGTGTATGTGTGTGTGTGTGTGTGTGTGTGACTGTCTCTGTCTCTGTCTCTCTTTTAAATATTAGTCATCTTCCAGTAATATATGACTGCAAATCATGAAATCTCACTGTAAAGAAACAATAACAAGTAATTCAAAGGAATGTAAGTAGACGTGTTGATAAGTAGGTGACAATATATTACTAATCATAACTTCTGTTTAGCGAGCTGACTTAAAATTTATAATCCAGGAAATGTATAACATATAACATTTAGTACAAAGAAATGTTTTTTTAAAAAATACCACATAGAGGAAGCCTTC
Source organism: Antechinus flavipes (assembly GCF_016432865.1). Classification (NCBI taxonomy): domain Eukaryota; kingdom Metazoa; phylum Chordata; class Mammalia; order Dasyuromorphia; family Dasyuridae; genus Antechinus; species Antechinus flavipes. The sequence goes on along the minus strand of NC_067398.1, from coordinate 225,684,379 downwards.
TCTAGCATATTGCCTGAATCATTTGTTGGGGGATTATAGAAGGACACAAGCAAGAATTACGCAGAAGATGGAATACATAGCTTGTGATCTGTACCACTAGAAGAAATATCCACATTAATAAGGACCTAGATACATGGAACATATGAAACTCTATTAAAGTCTTACCCTGTATTTCATATAACAACTAACCAGAAAAAAAAATAAATAAGTAGAGATAATTAAGACTTCTTAGACCATATGGTTGGGGGAGGAGAGTAGAAAAAAGAAGGGAATGTAGAGTTGAAAATCAAAATTAAATAAAAAATAATTATTAGAGAAAAAATGAAGATCTACCCTAATGCTTTATTAAGAGCACCCAGGTAGTGAAATGGACAGAGTGCTGGACCCAGTATCAAGAAGACATCTTCCTGAGATTAAATATAACCTCAGACATTAGCTATATAACCTGGAGACAAGCCACTTAATCTTGTTTATCTCAATTTCCTCATCTATAAAATGAACTAGAAAATGGCAAATCGTTTCAGTTTCTTGGCCAAGAAAAACCCATATTGGTAGTGAAGAGTCCGACACAACTAAAACAACTGAACAACAATGATGCTTCTTTGGGGCATGTAAGGATATCTGAATACTCATAGTAATAGCTCACAGATGGGTGGGTCCTTCCCGCTAATCAAAAAAGGTAGCACATAAATTGAACTGTCTGAATCTGGACATCACCAGAGTTTAGCCACATCTGATGAGCTTCATTGGGAGGAAGAGGGGAGCTACAGCAAATCATAAACTATGTCTGCTAATCAGGGAAGCATGTAATTAGGACTACTATCAACGTCAGTAAAAAGTAATATCTACAGATTCTTAACATACTGACGTATATAAAAAGTATTCCTTAGCTAGAGATTAGAGCTGATTAAACCATTACACGACATATAAAATATTGTTTGTTCCTGTCAGTCATCTGACTTTTTGTGACCCTATTTGGGGTTTTTTTGTCAAAGATACTAGATGGTTTGCCATTTCCTTCTCCAACTCATTTTACAGATGAAGAAAGTGAATCAACTGACTTACCCAGGGTCCTATCCATAATATATCTGAGGCCAAATTTGAATTTTCTGGCTCCAGACCCAGAATTCTTTCCACTGCACCACCTAGCTGCCCTACATAGAAAATCCTTGATATTGAATTATAAATTATTGAAAGGGCACTTGGCTCAAATAATCCCTAGAGCACCTGGGCTTCAGGGTCTTTAAAATAGTAATCATTACCTAAAAATCCTAAGACTATTCAGCTAGTATGCCTTTATTGTTAACTATGAGGCACTGACATCACAGAAAAATGTATCGTCAGTAGCCTATTTCTTATGTGTTCTAGACCCTCATTTTACATTGTGGTATCCCATTCTATCAGCATCCTGCTCACTTTTTTTTTTTTTGCGCTGAGGCAATTGGGATTAAATGACTTGCCCTGGATCCCATAGCTAGGAAGTGTGAAGTGTCTGAGGTCAGATTTAAACTCAGGTCTTCCTGATTTCAGGACTGGTGCTCTATCCACTGAGCTACCTAGCTGCCCGCCCCAGTCACCTTCTTGTGGATGTGTCTAACCTTGTTGGTCTCCTTCCTAAAATGTGCCTAGAACTAAACTCTGTGTTCTAGAATAGATAACTCTAGAATTCAGTCTCAAATCAAAGGCCATTACATCTCCTTCTCCTTGCTCTTAAGAACCTGCCTCTCAATACAACCTAAGATCATACACTACTTGTTTTGGTTTTGTCTATGTATCCTTAGAACCTAGCAGAGTACTTTGCAAGAAATAGGAGCTTAATAAATGTTTCTTGAATTACTGTATTCATTGTCCTATTCTTGATTCATATTTAACGTACAAACCACAAAAATCTTACCTTTTTTTACAGCAGCTGTAGTCCAGCTGTAATTCACCCATCTTATACTTGTTAAATATAATTATTTTTAAATTAAGTGTAAAAATATAAAGACAGCAATAAGTTTATCCAGTGCTTAGGGTTTAAGGTAACAAGCATTAGGAAAGGCATAAATCAAGGAAATGTATGCTAGACAAAAGTATTCATTGTAATGGAAGACATACAGGAAAAAAGGCACAAATTAAAGAAGTATTCCTTGGATAAAGTGAGGTGTTCTACATACACCTATTTGTGAATGAATCTGTTGACTCAAATCTTTGAACATCCTAGAGCCCCTGGAAGAGATTTACAATCAATTCCTTCAAAGGAATTTGGCCTGTCCATCCACACATGCAAGATCAAATGGAAGAAGAATGTCTGTTGCCCACATTTCAGCATAAATTTGAATAAACACCCTTTAGTGAAGAGTTTTCCAACAATATGTATTTCAACAGCTGATGTGGTTTTAAAAGGATCTAGATCCAGATTTGAGAAGCCAAAGAGAAAGGTCCTGAGTCCAAATTTGAGAAGCCAAAGAAAATGAGCTAGGTACTTTTTGGAAAATTGCAAAGCCCATTTACTGCCCCTGGCATGATGACAAATGACAATCTTTCCTATTAAAAAAAAAATTTACAAGGATTGCTGTACAGCAGCAAAAAAACCACCTCTGCAACTAATGACAGCTCACACAGAAAGCAATAAAAAGATGTGTGGTGGGGGTAAGCAGGCTGCAACATTTTAAAATGTGACATTTTTTTAAAAGTTCAAGAGATACAGTTTCTGCATAATTTAATCATTTTGTTAATAGTCAAGCAGATTATTAATAAAAGAAGTCAGTGGTACTCTGGAATGCCAAGAGACCTCTCAAGGTGGTGGGCTCACAGTTTATATGCCCTTGGAGAAGCAGATGTTCCTGAGCATGCCAATCAACTCTGATTGGTTTACACTTAATGAGAAAATTAATGTTATAAAGAGAGGTGAGCTAAGTTACAATGAGGATCTCAAAGTATGTGACACTGAGCACCCAAATCTTGTTCAAAGTGATTTGAACTATCATCAGTCTGACAACAGAAAAAAATTCACATTTTCCCAGATTTGTTTGAGTAAACACAATAAGCAGGAATCCACCCTTTTGCTCAAACTTATTATTTCTTTTACTGTTTTTTTTTATTAGATTTTAGCTACTTAAACTGGGCAAGTTTTTGAGAAAAGTTTCCCATATTGCTTAATTTCTGAATAAGAAAAAAGAAAAGGAGAAAAGCCTTTGGTTCAGTAATTAGTTACTAATACAAGAAGGAAATAATCATTTCTCTCAATACAATAAGAAATTCAAAAGAAGAAAAAGAGGGAAGGATATCATCATAATGAAAAGGGAACATGGGCTGGTCATATGGTGAGAGAGAGCAATACCAGGAGTGTCACAGAAGTGCCTTTACTGATACCTTGTGAAGAAAAGGTCAGAAAGACCTCAACGATGTTGAGTAAACTCTGTTGGGAAGTTTGGAAGAATGAGAACCAGAATTACAAAGAATGGATTGCAATTTGCAATTAAAAGCTTGCCTCTTAAAACAGATAAGATCACAGAATCATTTGAGTACTTGAGTAGAATTTAGGATTATTCCTATTAATCTTTATTTATTAAATTCAACTCATGATTCCTGTCAGTGAGAAGCTTTCTGGACCTTGAGTGTCATGTTAACTTTCTTTCTTATGTTTTCTTTCATCTACACTTTTTATATACATGTTATTACCACTTTCAAGACTGATACAAATATTGAACAGCACAGGATTTTTTTTTTAATTTTATTTTATTTAATAATGACTTTGTTATTTTTTTTATTTTTTAAAATTTTTATTTAATGATTACTTTATATTGACAACATTATCCCTTGCACTCGTTTCTTTTCCGATTTTTTTTTCCCCTCCCTCCCTCCACCCCCTCCCCTAGATGGCAAGCAGTCCTATATATGTTAAATATGTTGCAGTATATCCTAGATACAATACATATTTGCAGAACCGAACAGTTCTCCTGTTGCACAGGGAGAATTGGATTCAGAAGGTAAAAATAACTCGGGAAGAAAATCAAAAATGCAAATAGTTCACATTCGTTTCCCAGTGATCCTTCTTTGGGTGTAGTGAACAGCACAGGATTGAGGATAAGACTCCTGAGTCCAGTTGGAACTTTCTGCATTGATATTGAATCATTAAGATCTCCTCTTCAGGTCTAGTCATTCAACCAGTTTTTAATCCTCCTAACTAATGTCATCTGGTCCTCATTCCTTTATCTTGTTCATAAGGACCACAGATTTCATCAAATGCCTTACTGAAATCCAGGTACAGTATGACATTTCCTACACTTACTATTCTAGTAAGCCTGTCAAAATAGACAATTAGGTGAGGCTCCAGCCAAGGCCTGGAGTCAAAAAGACCTGAGTTCAAATCTACCTTCAGTTTACTTTCAGTTACCTTGGATGAGTCACTTAGCTTCTGCCTCAGTTTACTCAACTACAGTTGAAATATATAAAATAAATTAAAATAGGCAACCAGGTGGTATAGTGGATAAAATATTGGGCCTGGAGTCAGGAGAACCTGAGTTCAAATTTGGCTTCAGACACTTACTAGCTGTGTGACCCAGGCAAGTTTTTTAACCTTATTTACCTCAATTTACCTCATGTATAAAATGAACTGGAAAAGGTAATGGCAAACTATTATCTTTGCCAAGAAAATTCCAAATGGGGTTACAAAGAGTTGAACATCACTGAAATGACATAACAACAAAAGTAGAGATACTTCTTAGGGTTGTTGGAAGATGATATTTGCAAGTACTTAGAACAAGCCTGGTACTTAGTAAGTACTTAATAAAAGCTTATTCCCCATCCTCACTTTTCACCCTCTTCAATAATATTTTCATATCCTTGGTCAGGAATCTAAATCAAGCTCTCAAGGCATGAATGTGAAGGGTTCAATCTCTTCCATTTTAAAAAAATTAATAATAATAATTCATATTTATATTGAACTGTAAGATTTTAAAAGCATGGCATAACAAAAATTTAATATCATTTCCACATCTCCAGCACAGGAATAGTTTTCCACTTTCCCATTCTCTGATTTTTTTTTTCAGGGATAAGGAACAAGCCTTCAGCAATTTTATCAATCAATTCTAAAGACTAGTAACATGGAACTACTGCTTGGGGGAACTAAATCAGAAGAGCAATTAAATGTTCTCATTATCTCCCTACTTCATTTATTTTTAAATTTAACTGTTTCTCATTTTTTTAAAAATACACTTTTCTGTTTTAGAAATTTAATTAGACCTGACATTTAGTTCTCCTTACACGAAAAGTAAGATAAAGTAAGCAAGAGGTGATCACCAAAAGTAATTTATCATTAGAAGTAATTTATCACCAGGCTGACAGGAGGAATAAGATATAAGAAATCAAATATCAAATATAAGTTATAAGATATTAGATATCAGATTAAAATGTGAGATATAGAATATAAGATAGAAGACACAAATATTTCCATAAATGGTAGATGAAAAGTAGTATCTCATCTGCAATACTTACTGAATCTAAGGTATAGAAAAAGTATAATACTTCATGGTTTGGCTATAGGATTTACTATATACCTAAACTCTATACCTAAGGTAGCAAAATCTCACTCCCCTTCAAAGTAGCTTTAAAAAAAAAAATTCTCTGTTAATTTGTTTTGTTCTGTCTTATTTAAAATTAGGGATTTATTTGGGTTAACATTTTGCCCCTTGGTTTAATACATTTATTTGACTTTAGTGGAATTAAATATAATTTGAAAAATTTGAAAAGAAAACAACCATTTTTATCTCATTTAAAAGACTGGTTTCTCTGACACAGTCACTGATTCTTGCTGAATAAGACTTTACTTCTTGTGATACATGAGAGAACATGATTGAACTGCTCACTGGTCTGGTCATGTGCTCTTTTTTCCCCTTCCTGAACCCTACCAGGATGAGAATTTTGTAAAAAAAAAAAAAAAAAAAAAAAAAAAAAAAAAAAACCTCTAGTGTTGTTGCTTCATAGACAGTGGAAGTTACATCCATTCAGCACCTCCCAAGGAGTGAATCATAGTCATGAGACAAGAGAATATAGCGTGAATCTGCTTACTTTTAAATTATATGACTGATTAGTTCCTTGGAGGTGAAAGGGATGATAAATCAGGGTCCTTGTTATCAAAGGCAAAATAAGTAAAACATTCAGTGAGTGGTAGTTCATTTAAGCAGGTTCATTTAAGCAGAATCCCTGTTGGTGTGCTAAGTGAGACTTCTCTTTGAGGTCAATTGATTGTCCTGAAGCATTTTAATTGTCAATATTTCAAAGTCCCAGTCGACCACTAATGCCATGGAAAAGGGGCAGGACTGTTTAAAATCCCAGGATAGACTTCCTGTGTGACAGGAATAAATTATTTTACCTTTCTCCCTGATCACTTCCAGCTCTAAATATGTGATCCTCTCCACCTACTTGTTTGTGTGAACTTCTCTAGCTTTGGTTTCTGTAAAGGACTGAAACTCTGAATATGTGTACTGGAAGCAGATAACTGAGCACTTAAGGCTAATTACTGATTGGACAATACTCTATTAGCGTATGCTTGGAAAATGGTCTTCCTGCTATTTTGTGCTAGCTCAATCTTTTGGTGTATACAGATAATTGTAGGAGGGATTAGGGAGTGAAATAAGACAAGCCAGAGTCACTTTGGCAGTAGATGAGAAGGGAGGTTGTGGAGAGTTGCGTCCATCCCCTTCACTTCTACCCCTAAGACCAAGAATAAAGACCAAGGACTTTTACTTATCCTGACTCCAGCTGATTCTAAGGCATCCAGGGTGCTAACTCGGTCTTCACAGGTTTCTTAACCAAAACTTTGTAAAATTGACAAGAGGCTGCCCAAAGATCCCTTCCAGACATACAAATCTATGAAGTACCAACCCTTCTCCCCCTTCCTAAATAAATAAATAAAGCACTGAGGGAAAGTTTATTTCTTCAGTGCGCAGTCAATTAACAAACATTTATTAACTACTTCCTATATATCGGGTGTTGTGCTAGACTCTGAGGCTATAAAGAAAGGCAAAATTAGCTATTGACTTCAAGGAGTTCAGATCCTAATAGAGAAGACAATGAAATCCAGATTTGTGCCACTAATACATTGACAGGATTCATTTCCATTGTTTCCATCTGGCCAGAACCAATTACCATTATTTACCTAATTATTATTTCAAATACTGCTTATGTAGATACATATAACTAGACCACTTCATAGGATTCAATATTTGCACTGAGATCTAGGTGTAAAGAGGGGACTTATAAGATATATCTCAAAAGCTGAGACAACTTGAAATGTTTCCTACAAAAGGCGTTTAAACTGAATCTTTTTATTGATGTTGGTGCTTTATTCTGAAAAAGGATCAATGACTTTAGGAGAGTGATATCTTGATTTGCAAGTGAATTGGATTTAAACGAATCAAGGCTAAAGGAAACTACAGAAACTAAGAGGCAGAAGTAAGGAAGGATAGCAGCATTTCAGGCAAAAATACAGGAGTGGGAAATGCAAGTATTGTGTTTGAAGAATAAGTAGGTCAGTATATAGCTAAATTGTAGAATTTGTGGTGGGAAATAAAGTGTGGAAGTATTGGAAAGGTAAGAAGAGGCAAGGCCCTGGAGAGCTTGAGATGCCAACCTGAGGCCAGCAAGTATGAAACAAGTGTCCATGGGGAGCAATGCCAGCATGTCACCCTCTGCAGAAGATACTGGTGGCTCTGCCATAAGAGAAGCTTAAAATTCTCCAAGTCCCCATTCATCATGCCTTTATATGTTGACTCTTACTCACTTGACTTGTTTATTTATGAGAAGAGATTTGTTCCAAGTTTATGGAGCAAATGTTCTCTTATTTTTCTTACTGTGTACTATTCCATAAAATATTTATGCTTTGGAGAAGTAAAAAACTCCCTAAATCTTAGAGTGGGTTAATAAATTCATCATGAGTCAATAAGCTTTTGGTACATTGTTTATAATGCTTTGTTGGATGTTCAAGGAGGAAGCTAGGGATTCCGAGAGGCAAAAGTAAAAAAGAGTGGTAAACATTTATTAATCAGACACCAGGTACAAGGCATTGTACTTAATTCAAGGAGTAGTTTTCAGATTACATGATCTGTCTCCAAAATAGAAATATTGACAAGCCATTCTCCAATTGATAAATGGTCAAACAATATGAACAGACAATTTTCAAATGATGAAATTGAAACTATTTCTACTCATATGAAAGGGTGTTCCAAATCACTATTGATCAGAGAAATGCAAATTAAGACAACTCTGAGATATCACTACACACCTGTCAGATTGGCTAAGATGACAGGAAAAAATAATGATGAATTTTGGAGGGGATGCGGGAAAACTGGAACATGAAGCATTTTTGGTGGAGTTGTGAATGAATCCAACCATTCTGGAGAGCAATCTGGAATTATGCCCAAAAAGTTATCAAACTATGCATACTCTTTGATCTAGCAAGGCTTATATCGCAAAGAGATACTAAAGAAGGGAAAGGGAACTGTATGTACCAAAATGTTTGTGGCGGCTCTTTTTGTAGTGGCTAGAAACTGGAAAATGAATGGATGCCCATTAATTGGAGAATGCTTGGATAAATTGTGGTATATGAATGTTATGGAATATTATTGTTCTGTGAGAAATGACTAGTAGGATGAATACAGAGAGGCTTGGAAAGACTTACAGGAACTGATGCTGAGTGAAATGAGCAGAACCAGGAGATCATTTATATACTTCAACAATGATACTGTTTGAGGATGTATTCTGATAGAAGTGGATATCTTCAACAAAGAGAAGATCTAATTCAGTTCCAATTGATCAATGATGGACAGAATCAGCTACAACCAGAGAAGGAACTGAGAAATTAATGTGGACTACTTGCACTTTTGTTTTTCTTCCCAGGTTATTTTTACCTTCTGAATCCAATTCTTCTTGTGCAACAAGAGAACTATATGGTTCTGCACACATATATTATATTTAGGATATACTATAATATATTTAACATGTATGAGACTGCCTGCCATCTAGGAAAAGGGGTATAGGGAGGAAAGGGAAAAGTAGGAACAGAAGTGAGTCCAAGGGATAATGTTGGAAAAAATTACCCATGCATGTGTTCTGTCAATAAAAAGTTATAATAAAAAAAAAAAAAAGAAAAACCTTTTAAAGAACATGGGAAAAAATAAAATAAAATAAAATAGAGATATTGATAGTCCCCACTTCCCATGCATTGATGAAATAACCAGGTACAACATGGCATTGTGGGAAAGGCATTAGAATTAGAAGACCTGGATGTCAATAACTTATAGTCCCCAAGGAAGACGAGTAAGGTTGGAACAATTTGCAGCATAGATTTAGAATAGAATTAGAAAAACTTATCTTCATGAGTTCAAATCTAGCCACTAATATTTACTAGCCATGTTACCGGAGGCAAGTCACAATCCTATTTGCCTCAGTTTTCTCATCTATAAAATGAACTAGAGAAGGAAATGGCAAATTATTCTAGTATCTTGGCCAAAAAAAAAAAAGACTCCAAAAGAGTTATGAAGAGTTGGACATAACTGAACAATTACAAAAATTAGTTGTTAAACATTTGCTGGTATATGTAAGAAAACTAACTGGGTTATTTTGAAGGAGAAAATAAAGGATCTGAACTTTTAACTGCTGGCTGAATTTGAAGTGATTATTACACTGAACTGAAAGGAAGGCTGCTCCCAGAAGCTCCCCAAGAAACCAGCATTTTGGCGCCCAGTGTGGGACAGACACAATCCTGATTCTAGTGGAAAAGCCTCTGATCCTGATTTCAGTGGAAAAGTCTTCTCAACCCAGAAATTAAAGTGAGTACAACAAGGAAACTTTGTTAAAGGGCTAAAATAGTATTTCATCTAAAATGGGACAGATGTTTAGAAAACAGCCTTCTTTTCCAATTCAAGGAAAATGTTTAGAGACCATTGCCAGACTTATAAAATATCAAGGTTTAATTATAACTTGGCAGCAGATCATTGATCTTTTAAAAACTGTACAGTACACATCTTCTTGGTTCTCTGTGGAAAAAGAATTGGATCCAGATGAGTGAAAATTAGTAGGAGAGCAACTTGGTGAATACTACAATTCCAATCCAAACTCAATTTCCAAAAATACACTTAATACATATATTTTAATACAACTGGCTTTAAGAAATTATATAAGTGTTAGAATAAGGAAAAAGAAGAAAGAGCAGGGGAGGAAGGAAGGGGAAACTAGGTGAAAAGATGAAGAATCAGATAAGAATTCACAGCAGAAGAAATTAGATCATTCCCCATCTCATGACCCTCCCTCCTCAACTCTTCATGAGTGGAGGGAGAAGGAAGAGGGGGAGAGGCAGTAATACAATCTGCTCCCCCTATGAAGAAGCCTATGACAAGATTAGAATAGGCATTGGTTAAGGCAAAAAATGAAGGACAGGATGTATCTGATTTAATACATGCATACCCCGTGATTGAAGAGCTTGACCTTTCAGGTCAAAAAAGAAGAAGATACACTCCTTTTGATCTGGAAAAAAATAAGGATTTGAAAAAGGGTTGAACTTTTTATGGGGCTACATCATCTTATGTTAATATGTTACTAGATAGTTTGTCTTATGAAATCTTAACCCCCAATGATTGGAAATCAATAGCAAGGACATGTTTAGAACCTGGACAAAACTTGTTGTGGCTTTAAGAATATCATGAATTATGTAGGATTCAAACTAGATGCAATAGACAAACAGGAGTTAATGTACAAATCACTTTTAACCAACTAATAGGTGTCAGTATAAAGGTCAGTATAAAGAGAATTCAGAACAGATTAATTATCTCATAACAGTGGTATGAGCAAATTTCTAAGGCTGCAATAAAAGCTTGGGGTTCCCTCCCCAGACAGAAAGATGGAGGTAAAGCCTTCACAAAAATAGAGCAAGATCCCAATGAATCCTTTGCGGATTTTTTGGGACATTTGCAAAAATCTGTCACAAGAACCATTGGAGAAAATGCAGCTACAGAAATAATGACCAGACATCCGGCTAAGGAAAATGCCAATGAGGAAGAATTATATGGGAACTACACAAAGATGCTCCTTTAAAGGAGATCATAAGACGCTGTGCCACAGTGGGCACAAATGCTTATTATACCCAGATTATGATGAACACGGGAAGACAGGGTCCCTCTTGGCAAAGGATTTCTAGAGAAACTCATCAATGTTTTCAATGTGGAAAAGTTGGACATTTGAGAGCCCATTGTAGATATGGAGATAGAATGAGAAGACAAACTGAGAGAAGACCTAAAACCCCATGTCCAAAATGCAATGGAGGCTTCCACTGGGTTTCAGAATGTAGATTGACCTAGGGAAATGAGAGGCAGGGCCCAGCCTCAAGATATCATACAAAAGACAGATAGGGCATGATGACAGCTGAGTTTACACCCAGAGAGTCTTTAGAAGTTCAGGGCTCTGATGTGATCAACCAGCAGAAAAGCAATCACATGGCAGAAAGGGATTACATGATCAGTCATCCAAAAAGCAATCAGATAACAGAAAGGGATTACAATTGGGGAGAATACAGGCTTTTTAAACCAACAAAGCAGTCCATAACAAACAGTTCCAATGCAAGTGCCAGATGATGAGGAGAAATTTAGAAGGTGATAAATAGAAGGGAATTAGATAGGTTAACTGCCTGGGAGTAAATTCCTACAGATGGAGAAGGAAACAGATGGGTGGCAATGAGCACCTGGAGAGAGACAGAAAAGGAGAAAAACCTCAAAACAAAGAAGAAGATCTAAGAAACATCTAACACTGAAAGAGCACGGCTGATAATGAGACTGTTGCAGGATTCCTTGAGATGAAAAATTGTTGATAAAAGACTGTTGCAGAACTTGAAAACTATCAGGAATCATTGAATTGCCTAACACAAGATAAGACTATTGCAGGACGTGAAAACCAGCAGGAATCATTGAATTCCTTGAGATGAAAAATTGTTGATAAAGACTGTTGTAGGACTTGAAAATCATCAGGAATTATTGGATTCCCTAACATAAGATGAAACTATTCATCTTCAAAGCTTGCAGGAATTATTGGATTTCTGGCGCATGAACTAATGGATTCCTTTTGGACTATTTCTAGGACTTATGGACATGTATAATTCCTCATGTTGATTCATATTATTTGTTATATCACTACTAGCCTGTGTTATGTTACTATGTGCTTAGGTAATTTATATAATTATGTGTAATACCTCCCATATTGATGGATTTATATATACCTGTTTCAAGAGCCCCTTCAGAAACTGCTAATCTGATTTGATTTCCCATTTCGTTTGGTGTTTTCATCTCCCTTCCTGAGATATCAGGGAGGGCATGATAACCTCCTTTTTATACTGTTTTCATGCCTTTTGTGAGCAATTAGGGAAGGTGTGATCATCTTCTTTTTGGGGGTTCTCGTCTCCTTGAGAAGTAAGGGAGGTCATGACTACCTTATGTTCTAAATCAAAAGAAAGCGGGAGATGTTATGGACAGAACTTGAAACAAGGTGCTAAGTCACTGGAATTGATAGAGACAATGCTTATGTACTTAGTTCACACCTTTAGAGTTCACATCTTTAAGAGCATTCACACATTAGAGTTCACACCTTTAGAGAGCATATATAAGCTAGGAGCCTCAACTAGGATTGACTTTGAGAGATTCACAAGTCAGAAACCCACAAGCCCCCTCTCTGGGAGGCAGAGTCAGAGTCATTCCTTCTTCCACCTTTGTGCTGGCTAGAGAGATTCGGAGGGAGGTAGAGGCTGAAGCTGGAAGAGACAAAGGACTAGCAGCAAAAGCTCTCATAACCAAGGAAAGAGATAGGACTCTAAAAAAATTAACCGGGCTATTTTGAAGGAGACAATAAAGGATTTGGACTTTAACAGCTGGCTGCATTTGAGATGAGTATTACTCTAAACTGAAACAAGGGCTGCCTCCAGAAGCCCCTCAAGAAACCTGCACTTGGAGAAAATTACATTTCTAGAGAAGAACACTACAGGTATACACAGTGTCTTCAACTATAATGAAGAGATTGGATGAGATTGAAGGGGGAGTGAAACTTTGTTCTCTTTAAAATTATCACTCTGAAAGGATGAAGGAGGAGTAAAACTGTGTTCCCTTTAAAATTATCACTCTGAAACTGTGTTCCCTTTAAAATTATCATTCTGAAACTATGTCCTCTTTGAAGAAGAGATCAGGATTTTCCCAGGCTCCAAGGAGTCTGGAGAGAGGGCCCATCCTCCCAGGATGAGAGAAGCAACATTATTCAAGGGCAAATCAACTCCCATTGATCTTTTGGAAAAGTCACATCCTTATTCAGTTAATTTTAAATTCTCATTCAATTGAGAAATCCTGGTCTGATCAGATCAGGCTGTCCTAGCACCCCCACCAAGAGCCACCCACAAAATAGGTTTCCTTTTACTCATTTCTTTTCAGAAGGTCCAAAGCAGCTTGCTCTGCTTCTAAGACCCTGCCCGCTGATAAGGCATTCTCTTCTCAGTTCCAGCCTCCATTTCCCTAATAGGACTTTGTTACTAAAGCAGTCTCTTAGAAAAACTGGCTTCCTATCCAACAATAAACTTCCATTTTTGCAGATTATTGTTTTGGGTTCATGAATTCCTTCATGAAGAATTCCTGCACAAAGAACCCCCCAAAGGGGGATTTTAACAACTCTCTGACTACCATTAACCTCATCAAGATAACTTCTGAGGTCCTTTCCAACTCCAGATTGATCACCTTTTATGACCTGACCCTATCATCATTTCACCTCTCCATTCAATTTGTTGTCCAGGACTGTCCAAATCTTCATGATCCCATGGACAAATTGCCCATCAGATTTTCTTGGCAAAGATGCTGGAGTGGTTTGCCATTTCCTTCTCCAAAGGTTTAGGCAAGCAGAATTTAAATGACTTGCCCAAGATCCCACAGCTACTAAGTATCTAAAGCCAGATTCAGGCCTGACTCAAGGCTCAGAACTCTATCTAGTGCACCACTTGGCTGCCCTCAATTTACAATCTGCAAAATAGGAACTTTGTCCTGGATAACTTTCCTCTTTGTTGCCTTCTATCTCTAATATACTGTGATTCTCATCACTGTCCTTTTCCTCAAAAATAGAAAGCTCCAGATTTAACACAAAAGCATTGTTTGTTTTACTTTATTTATTTATTTTTTTTGGCAAGGCAATTGGGGTTAAATGACTTGCCCAGAGGTCACACAATTAGGAAGTGTTAAGTGTCTGAGATTGAATTTGAACTCAGATTCTCCTGATTCCAGGGCCAGTGCTCTATTCACTGTGCCATCTAACTGTTGAGGTGTGAGAAATGAGGGTTGAGATCCCGTGACAGCAATGAATTCCCCTGGCCAGTGTTGCAAGCTTTGTGAAAGAATTCACAATCCTGAATGAATACAGGCGAGGTCTGTGGGGAAAAAAAAAAAAAAAACACTAAGAAAATAACTCAGCAGTCAAAATCCTGTTAGGATTTTTGCAGAGATGGGTTTACAGGTTTTGGGATACATTGGATTTTTGTTGCCCCAAGGTAGAAAGCAATTTGAGGGACTAATTTTCAGTCCAAGAAGAGGGTGGTGATTATGCCCCAAGCCAAGATCTCCAATGAAATAGGAGGAGATTGCTATCTGGGATTTTTCCCTATGAACAGGAGAAGCAGTGCTGCTCATTTGGACTATGCCCAAAGGGCTATCAAACTATGCATAGCCTTTGATCCAGCAGTGTTTCTATTGGGCTTATATCCTAGGGAGATCTTAAAGGAGGGAAAGGGACCCACATGTGCAAAAATGTTGTGGTAGCCCTTTTTGTAGTGGCTAGAAACTGGAAACCGAATGGATGCCCATCAATTGGAGAACAGTTGAATAAGTCATGGTATATGAAGGTAATGGAATATTATTGTTCTATAAGAAATGATAATCCAGCTGATTTCAGAAAAGCCTGGAAAAATCTACATGAACTCCTGCTGAATGAAGTGAACAGATCCAAGAGAAGAGTGACAAAAAGATTATGTGATGATCCACTGTGTTCGACTTGGCTCTTTTCAACAGGTAATTCAAGGCAATTCCACTAGACTTGGGATGGAAGGTACCATCCACATCCAGAGAGAGAACTATGGACATTCAATGTGAATGTAAGCATAGCATTTTCATCTTTTTTGTTGTTGTTTGTGAATGGGACTGATTGGATGAAGTATTTCTCAGTATTGTCACATGATCCCTGTTCCCAGAACTTTGGGAGCTTGGAGGTCATTTGTTCTCTGGAAGAATGAACTTTGAACCTAGAGATGCAGAGAGTTGCAGGAAGTGACAGGACCTGTGGGAGGAGCCAGCATTAGTGATCATTGGTCAAGGATGGTTGCAGCCTATTAGTCTATCCGATGAGAAGTCTGGAGTCTTTTGCTTTTAAACCCTGGACAAGGTGGAAGCAGGTTAGGTTCCAGGAGCACATGGTGGGAGCATGGGATGGCTCCCAGGTGTGTCTGGGCCTCTCCCTGCAGGGATTAAATAAATGATTTCTCTTTATACTTGATGATGTCTCTGATTACTTAATTTGATTGGAAAGGGGTTCTTGTACCTGACCAGTCCCACACATTTGTTTGCTTGTAGGATTTTTTTTCTTATGATTTGTTTTTTTCCCTTTTGGTCTGATTTTTCTTATACAACATAACAAATATGGAAAGATATTCAAAAGGATTGTACATATTTAACCTATAACAGATTGCTTACCGTCTTGAGAGGCAGGAGGTAAGGGAGGAAGATAGAAAATTTTGGAGTATAAAAGTTTTACAAAAATCAATGTTGAAAACTTTACATGTATTTGGAAAAATAAAATACTATTTAAAAAAAGAAAGAGAAGTAGTGTTGCTCCAGTCAAACATCTGTGATTGATAAACTTGTTTAGTTGGTTTACAAAATAAAGGATAAAATCTGGAAAGGAAAATAAATGCCAGACTATCTTGGAAGAGGTTCATTAGCTCATGTATTACGACTGGCCTTGAATCATCATGGCCATTCTTTCTCAGAAAGATTTCTCTTTGGAGGATGTTTCTTTGTAATGATAGACTTCACTGATCTGCATATCTGAGAAGAAGTATACCAGGAATACATAGAACTGACTCACAGCAGTGTGACAGTGGCAACAGCATTAAACCCGAGGATGATGTGGGATAGGAAAAGCATGTAAAAGACGGGAGAAAAAAAAAGAGAAGTGACTTTATGAATCAGCATGAAAATGCATTTTGCATAATCTCAAATTTGGAAAAACGTGCCTAAAAAAGAATACCCTCTCTAAAAAAAACTTTCCAAATTATCATACAGCCTCTAATTATAGAACTTCAATGATCTAGAATTTCCTAATCTTTCTTTATCAAGATAAACTTTCAAATTCTAGAATAATGTAAAGATAAGTAAAGTACAAGATGTTGCACTCAGATACTTTTCAAGAAAGAGTGCCCAGCTAAGTGCAGTTAGTTGATAAAGACCATAGTTCAAATCCAACCTCAGACATTTATTAGCTGTGTGATCCTGGACAGATTATTTAACTCTGCCTCAGTTTTCTCATCTGTAAAATGGGCTGGAGAAGATACTACGCCAGTATCTTTGCTCAAAAAAAAAAAAAATCCCAAATGGGGTCACAAAGAGTTGTACATAATTGTAACAATTGAATAAGAACAAACATTTATCAGGGGAAAATAACCAATCAAGCAGATATAAACAAGGCCTGAACACCTCTACTGACTCAATAAATCATAGACTTCATATTAAGTAGGAAAATTTTAAATTAATTCAGAAGTTCTTAAAAGCCAATGGATGAAACTGGATTTGTCCCCACTGTATGTTTCAGATTGATTTTTTTAAAATCTGAGCACAATCTGTGGGTCATGTATAAAATAGTAAATTAGTTAGAAACATATAGATTTGAATGTCTGCTACTACAGAGGAATCCTCCCACCAAACCCTTAAGAAGGAATCAAAGCAGAGTATGTTTGGAAAATAATCCCACCTCTGGTGCAGTCCTTCTCCCCCAGATCTCTTGACTAGAGGAGGACAGTTTGAACTTCAAAGATTCAGAGAAGACTTTAAAGCTCCTGAATGTACTGTCAAAACAGCTAACATAGAGTCTCCATTAAAAGCTAAAAACAACTTAGTCACACTAAGGAAAAGCAACTTCAAGATTACACAAAACCAACAGAAAAATTTACACCAAGCATAAGGGGACTTTCATGAGCACTCCAAAGAGAGAAAAAGACTTCCAGAAGCCAGGAATTATGAGTTGCCCTTTTGCTACATGTACACTTCTAACTTAAGCTGACTTTCCCTTGCTTTTCTATTTCCAGGAAAATGTCATTTTGAGGGTTTTGTTTTGTACTAACTTTTAATACTATACTACCTTAATAAATGTTACTTTCTAAAAACTAATTAAGTCTGACAACCTAATTGATATCAGCTTAGAATCATGGGTAAAAGCACTACGGTCGGGATTCATGATTTATTTTATGAGAAAAAGAGAAACCTCTCTCCAGGCCCTCAGAGTTAAATCTAAATGCTTAGGGGAGGATGTGACCTGAAGTGTGAATGTGAGTTGAGACAGTAGCTCCAGAACATGTGACATGATATCATTAACTGATATGTAAATAGTCCATTAAAGTTCTTTACATATATTATCTCATTTGTCTTACAGTGTTGTTGTGAGATCCAAATGAGATAATAGGCTGCCTCCCTCATCTTGATGATATCACTTAAGTTTTTTCTTCCTTGGACTAAATAGCTCTAATTCATCAAATCCTTTAGTGGCAGGTTCTCCAGTACTCTTACCATTCTAGTCACCTGTTCTGTATTTTCTGGATTCTCACCAGCTTTATCTCTACTTGCTCACTGTAGCATGGAGGCTCTTGAGGACATTGTTGGTGAAGAACAAACTGACTGGAAAAGCTTTGAGAATGATCCAAGTGATAATCTTGCATGACTCAGCTAATTAAGTACAGAAAAGGGTGACCATAAGATGATGAACACTCTGACCATGGCAATCCCATGACATTTCTCCCTTTTGAAACCTCAAATGATTAGTGATCTCAATGACATGCATGCTCACCCTAGTAATACAGAAAAGACTTCTATGCTTTCTCATCTTTGGTTATTCTTGTTCATGTCCTATGAATTGTCCAGAGTGAATCCCACCAACCTAGTAGGAGTCTCCCTCTAGATCTCTTTGAACTGCATGATTATCTATGGACACAGCTTATCCATATCTTTAGCTAAGACTAGCCTAACTCGTTTTCTAGTTATAACTTTCTTCTATATACCTTTTCACAGATGATACATTGTAGCCTTAAATATCCTCTGTGGGGAATCCATGACTTTGGCTCTTCAAGGCCATATTGTTTCATGATAAAGTCATATAGCATCACTAGAAGAATAATGATGGTAAAATGAAGAGTTCCTTGTTTCAAAAAGATGTTTAGGATGATTAAGAAGCACTGCATGTTTCCAGACTGCTCTTCTCTTCATTTCAATCCAGCTCACACTCCATTTGAAAAATGGCATTCCTCTATAAATGAAACCAGAAGACCAGAGAAAGTTGCAGCTAAATGAAAAGATGACTTTTAGGTTCTCTATGGAAAGAAAAATTTTTTTAAATTAGTGTAATCAGTTTTATCATCTACCAAAGATTTCATCTTTAGGACATCATTTTACGGGATCTCATTTCTTTGGATATATTTAATGTTCATCTTGCCTTACAGGAATCTATGCCTGTTCATAATGAGCACTAACAAAAACATTACTACGATGATAATCCCTAGTTCATGAATCAGCATCTGTTGCAGAAGATGAGAAGATAGGGAGATTCTGTGGAGAACGAATTTGATGAGATGCTCTAACTGAAATCAACATACACTTAATGATTTCAATGCAAAGGTTTCCATAGAAGAAAAAAATGGAAAAATGTTTTGGAAAATATGACTCAGGATCAAGAAATAAGAAGCCAAAGGCTTTGTAGACTATGGAGAAGTCTTATGTCTATATGTCATAAACACTTGATTTAAGAAAAGAGTCAGAAGGTTCTGAACACAATAAGCACTTAATAACATCACCCAGAATACCTGACAGGAAATGACTGGTTACCTATTTGAATCATTTCTAAATCAGATATTTGTATGCAATCAAATTATCAACTAGTTGGAACAAAGATAAAAATCAATACCAAATTAGAAGAAAGGATAAAAGTATGGGGAAATATATAAGACAATTAATACCACTTCAATGTGTCTTATGTTAGACCAGCAATTGATATCCCCTCTAAATGGGAAACAATTTGGGAATGATAGAAAATAAACACATGATAAAACATGATAAAGTGATGGGAAACAGACGTTATTATGGGTTTCCACCATTTGTTTTGGGAGTTTAACTAATGTAAACCAATAACCGAAATGAGAAGAGTAAAAGAATCTTCAACTATCAAACACTTAACCTTTTTGCCAAGTGGAAAGGTATGGTGACTGAGGGCTATTATGGTATAAAATGAGAACTTATTTGTAAACTCTTGCAGAAGAATATTATAAGTAGCATACCTTATAAAAGAATGAGATATGAAGTCTAAATGAAGGAAATATAAATTTATAGAAAACTTAATGTTTTGGGGTTTTCTTAATTTAAATTTTATTTTATTTAATAATAACTTTGTATTGACAGAATCCATGCCAGGGTAATTTTTTTACAACATTATCCCTTGCACTCGCTTATGTTTCGTTTTTTCCCCTCCCGCCCTTCACCCCCCCCCCAAGATGGCAAGCAGTCCTATATATGTTAAATATGTTGCAGTATATCCTAGATACAATACATATTTGCAGAACCGAACAGTTCTCCTGTTGCACAGGGAGAATTGGATTCAGAAGGTAAAAATAACTCGGGAAGAAAATCAAAAATGCAAATAGTTCACATTCGTTTCCCAGTGTTCCTTCTTTGGGTGTAGCTGTTTCTGTCCATCATTTATCCATTGAAACTCAGTTAGGTCTCTTTGTCATAGAAATCCACTTCCATCAGAATATATCCTCATACAATTTCGTTGTCGAAGTGTATAATGATCTCCTGGTTCTGCTCATCTCATTTAGCATCAGTCCATATAGGTCTCTCCAAGACTCTCTGTATTCATCCTGTTGGTCATTCCTTACAGAGCAATAATATTCCATAACATTCATATACCACAATTTACCCAGCCATTCTCCAATTGATGGGCATCCATTCATTTTCCAGTTAGAAAACTTAATGTTAAACAAAATTAAAACCACATCATCCTGAGAGCACTTAGGGATGAAACCATAAGATGATGAAACTATTAAAAAAAAATGTAAAAGATCAGTCAACATTTTAGAACAAATTGTTCTCTTCATCAATGTTTATACAACCACTTCATTTGAACTCTAACAAAATAGTCCCCAAAATATTACATGAAGAAGTTTAGAAATCACACCAATGAAAATAAACACAGAAAGAGTTGCTGACCAGACTCAGTATACAGAGGTGATTCATATTGGGGGTGACAAAACTTTTAGATTACTGATTCTGAAGAAACCTGAAAGAGAAGAAGTCATCAAAAAAAAAAAAAAAAAAAAAAAAGAGAGAATTACAGATAGTATTTCCATCTATTGTCAGGAAGACAATAACAATCCCCACATATGACAGTTTGCTTATCTCTACAAAATCCTTAAGAGAATAATATACTTGTATCATGATAAAAATATGAGAATGATGACAGGCAGATATGGGATCTCATAACTGATTATGGGGATTATGGGGATATGAAATTATGATTTATTATCTAAATGTTCTATTTGTATACTTATTTTATAAACTTATATGCCTGGGGTCATATAAATAATTTTTAGGTGAAAATAGGACAAAAGTAGAAAAAGTTTAAGAAATCCTGCTGTAAATGGTAAGATTTACCATATGATACTGTTTCCAAGCAGTATTTTGCTTACTGCAAAAGATGCCAAACTTTCCTAAGTGAGTTTTATAATCCGCACAAGAGGGCAGAGCCAAAATGGTAGAGAATAAACAGATCTTTGAGCTCTTCCTGGCTTCCCTGGGATCAACAGCAGATCAAGCCTCTGAATGGTTTTTGAAGTGACAGAACTCATAAATATTTGGAGTGTAACTTAAGAACTCTGATCAATGCAGTGAACCTTCATAACTTCAAAAGACTGGTGATAAAACATGCTTCCCACCTCTTGGATGAGAAATGATGGACTAATACAAAATGAGACTTATTCTCAAACAGGGCAAATGTGTGAATTTGCTTAACTTGACTGTGCTTATTGGTTATATTCATAAATATTATAATAATGCAAAAAGCTGCTAAGTGGCACAGTGAAGAGAGCATTGGACCTGGAATCAGGAATACCTGTGTTTAAATCCTGGCTTAGACATTTACTAACTCTGAGACCCACAATCAGCAAGTCACTTAACTTCTGCCTGCCTCAGTTTCTTCAACCATAAAATAGTTGGAGTCCAGCTCCAATAAATACTGAAAGTGTGATTGAATATATGAAGCCAGGTCGAAAAAATGCTTTGCAATCCCCATTTATTAATCTGAGTCCCAGGGTTTATATTAATTTTTTTAAATTAGTGTTACATTAACAACGGCTATCTCCAGGTGATGATATATATCTGAGGGTTAATGCATATATCAAACTTTGATATTTCAATTCACCTTAACTAGCAATAACAAGATATCTATCATAACAAAATCATTAATAACAAATTATTAATAGCAAGGTATTTGTCAAAACAGAATTGTAAATAACAGAAATTATCAATAGCAAGGTATTTGTCAAAACAGTTGTAAATAGCATAGTTGTAATACCTTGTTCCTCCATCAAGATTATTCTATATCTAGCTCGAGTATGTCTTTCAAACACTGTTATGAGAGATGGTGAGCCAATAGTTTGAATGGCTAGCCCTAACAGAGAGCAGTTCTCAAGTAATACCTGGACCACACTCTTGCTGTTCATTGACTTATTCAATACTGGTTCTCTACAACTTATTACTCAGAGTTGGAGTGAAGGTCAAATGAAATAATGAGTGAAGTACTTAGCACAGTGCCTGACACATAGCAGGTATTTAATAAAAACTTGTTACTCTTTAATGGATGGGCAGTGATAGTGATGACATCACTAATCATTTTAGGGAGGATGTGGTTATTCTATAAAGGAATAAGCTGTTTGGAATATATGAGGCTCTTGCTCATTAGTCAGCTGGCTGGTTAGAGTAAACTCTTTACTACATAATTAATTAACAATACATGCACACACCATTGTTCATTCAGTGAGTATGGGCATTTTCCACTGGTCCCATGCCTGTATTCTCAAGAGTGTGCTTGGTCACTTTTATGTAAACATACCCAATATGCCCTGGCTGAATGGAAGCAGTATTCAATTAGAACCCAAAATAATAATAATAATAAAGTTATTTTGATAAAGGCAGTTCATTGTAGTGGAAAGAATACTAAACTGGGAATCTAGAGGTCTGAGTTCTAGTAACAACTCTGCCAATAGTTAGTAGTATAGTATTGAAAAAGTCACATTAATTCCTTAGATCCTTGCCTCCTCATCTCTAAAATAGGGAAGTTGTTCTGATGGACTTGGGTTTTTATAACAATGAGATGATTCAGGCCAATTCCAAAAGACTTGTGATGGAGAGAGCCATCTGCATGCAGAAAGTAGACTACGAGAACTGAATGTGGATCAAAATATAGTATTTTCACCATTTTTATTGTTTGCTTGTTTGTTTTTTTTCCTTTTTCCTTTTTTTCCCTTTTTGATCTGATTTTTCTTGTACAACATGATAAATGTAGAAATATGCTTAGAAGAACTGCAAAGGGTTAAACTATATTAGATTACTTGCTATCTAAGAAAGGGGCATGGGTAGAAGGGAAGGAGAAAAATTTGGAACATAATATTTTGCAAGGAAGAATATTGAAAACTATCTGTTGTATTTTGAAGATTAAAAAGCTATTATTATGAAAAAATTAAAAATAAACTATTTTTTTCATCTTCAAAGTCCTTTTCTTTTCTGAAATTCTGATTCATTCTTTCTTTGACCTTCTTGGAGATCCTCTCAGACTCAGTAAGCCTGATAATTACCAGAGTATTTATAGCAGTGTTTTTCCTGGTGGCAAAGGACTAGAAACAAAATACATATACACCATTCAGGGAGTAGGTGAAAAAACTGTAGTATGTGAAGGTAATTGAACACTTCTATGTAGTAAGAAAAAATAAATTTGAAGAATTCAAAGAATCTTGATAAGACTTGTATGAACTGATGCAAAGTAAAGTAGATCAATATAAAGAATGTTAAAAGGAAGTCAAACTAAAAAAAAATAATGTATAAATTTTTTGTTACACATGTATGTACATTGAATTTTTAAAAACATTTCCTTATGAATCATGTTGGGAGAAAAAAAATCAGTACAAAAGGGAAAAACCATGAGAGAGAAAAAAACTGAAGAAAAAGAAAAAAAAAGTGAACATAGCACGTATTGATTTATATACAGTATCCA
The DNA here is from genome assembly GCF_016432865.1 of Antechinus flavipes. Classification (NCBI taxonomy): domain Eukaryota; kingdom Metazoa; phylum Chordata; class Mammalia; order Dasyuromorphia; family Dasyuridae; genus Antechinus; species Antechinus flavipes. Next base: position 225,660,808 of record NC_067398.1, on the reverse strand, counting down.
TAGTTCTCGCTCTGGATGCAGATAGCATTTTCCATCCAAAGATTTTTGGGATTGCCTTAAATCACTGAACTGCTGTGAAGAACCAAGTCTGTCATAGCTAATCATCACACAATCTTGCTATTATTGTGCACAATGTTTTTCTTGTTCTGCTCATTTCATTCAGCATCAATTCATGTAAATCTTTCCAGTTTGTCCTAAAATTAGCTTGTTCTTTTTTTATAGAACCATAATAATCCATTATTTTATATACCATAACTTATTCAGCCATTCCCCAATTGATAGGCATCTACTCATTTTCCAATTCTTAGCTACCACAAAAAAGAGCTGCTACAAACATTTTTTGCACATGTGGGTTCTTTTCTTTCTTTTATGAGTTCTTCTAATGAGTCCTTCTTTGTGAGTGCTACCAGTAGTAGCACTGATCCTGAATCACTTTCTCTTCCCCTAGACAGCAAGTAATCCAATATAGGTTAAACATGTACAATTCTTCTAAACATATTTCCACATTTATCATGCTGCACACAAAAAAATCAGATCAAAAAGGAAAAAAAAAAATGAGAAAAAAAGGACACAAACAATAACCAAAATAGGTGAAAATACTATATTGTAATGCACATTCAATCCCCATAGTTCTCTTTCTGCATGCAGATGACTCTCTCCATCACAAATCTTTCGGAATTGCCTTGAATCATCTCCTTGTTGAAAAGAACCAGGTTCATCACAGTTGATCATCACATAATTTTTTTTGTTACTCTTGGTTCTGCTCACTTCACTCAGTATCAGTTCATGTAGGTCTTTCCAGGCTTTTCTGAAATCAGCCTCTTGTCATTTCATATAGAAGAATAACATTTCATCCCATTTATATTCCATAATTAATTCAGCCATTCCCCAACTGATGGGCATCCATTCAGTTTCCAATTCTTTGCCATTCTAAAAAGAGTTGCTACAAACATTTTTGTACATGTTGGTCTTTTCCCCCTTTTTTATGCTCTCTGAATCTGAATACAGATCCAGTAAAGACAGTATTGGATTAAAGGGTATGCACAGTTTGATAACCTTTTGAGCATAGTTCCAAATTGCTCTCCAAATAGAGTTTTTTTTTCCTTTATCTTTTTTTTTTTTGAGTTTAAGTTTAGAACTACATGGAAAATCCCATAGGTAAGTGCCATATAACTTGATTTTCTATATAATACAGTATATACTGGTTCTTAGAGTCAGAGTCCCTGGTTTCAAATCCTGCATCTAAAACATATTTTCTATATGATCTTGGGCTAATCATTTCATCTTCATTTTTCTGATGCATGCATTTCTTGATTTACAAAATGAGGCCATTGTCCTAGGTCACTTCTGAGATCCCTTTTATTTATAAATCTATGATCCTCTGTTTTCTTAGAATAAAAAGGACTTTTGGTATTTGAGTCCTTGGAAGAAATTGGGAACAAATAGGTCTAAGCTTCTAAAGTTATTAACAAAATGAAAGGATTTGATGTAAAACAGGTTGTTCACAAGACAGAAACCAAGACACCTAAGTTCTAAGCCCATCCCTGACACTAGCTCTTTGTAATCTTAGCCAAAATAATTGACTTCTTTGAAACTCATTTCCTCAACTGTCCAGTGGTGGGACTGAGATAAATAGTTTTTAAAGTCCTTCCTAGTTCTAGCATTCTGGGAATCTCTGATGTGAACTATTCTTGGGTTTCTATGTAGATTTTTCCATCAATTCTTTAGAATCAAATTTCCCAATAATTCCCGCTCCCCAACTTAGAAGTCTAAGAAATACTGAGAATTTCCAAGAAAATGGGGATCAGGATAAAATGGGCTCTTTATTAAAACTTTGTGGTAGTTCTACAATGAAATGTTGCCATCCTGATAGGAAACCCATAATCACAAGGATTTTAATTTTGGCACAGCCAGGGGTTTGTCTTTCATTAACTTAATCCTAAAGGACAAGGGATTTATGGGGATTGGGGGATAAATTCTGTCTGGGTTCAATCATTAGTTAAGCAAGTACCTAAAACTAACTCTATTGAGCCATATTCCTCTTGGGGATACTTTTGAAAATGAAAGTGAAATAAAAATAAAATGTATAAATAAATGTTTGTTTTTTTAAATTGAGACAAACAATGGTCCAAGATTAAACAAGGTCTACAGTTAATCACATTCACTTGTTGGTTAAATCTCAGCTTGCTACTTGTTTTCCTATTTACACTCATCTGGAATTCCAGGGTAATTCAAGGCTATGTTTGCCTATTTTCTCATTAATTAAGGAAATTTCAACATCTCCAGCAACTAAGCTCAGAACTCCATCCCAGTTTATGAAATATTATTTCATAAACTGAAGAAACCTACTTCTTGCTATCAGCATCTCTATTAAATCTTTTAATCTCCTAAAATCAAATAAAAAGTTACTGAATATACTATTTATTAACAATGAAATAAATAATAAAACAAAAGTATAGATAAATTATTCACAATATTTTGACTGTGAGAAAAATCATAGCCAGAGTTATGCCAAACCATTACTGGTAACTTCAAATGACTTCTCTTCATTTCTGAGAACATAGCCCCATAGTAGTTTGTCTATTAAGACTAGTAAATGAAGTCTCTTCACAAGAATCCTCTTCCTGTTCTTTGCAAGATAAGGATTACAATAATTTATCAGAAAAAAAGATTTCTCCTATTTTTTTCTCTTAATTTTCTTCTTCAACTTCTCTCTAGTCATGATAGAAAAACTCTTTAGCCTCTTTCAAGTTATGCTCTTAAAAGCTTCTTTAAATTGAGAAATGAATTTACCATTTCCGAAACACTACATTCTACCTTTTAGATAGAGTAATAAATAAACTGTAGCTCCTGAGGAAAAACCCAATGAAAAATTTCTTTCTCACCTTCCCCACCAAAAATCAAAACACAACAAAACAAAAAAAACAAATAAAACCTAACAACAATAAACAGTTAAAAATGAACATTGTATTGTAAACCTCCACTGCTACTCACTGGTTAAGCTTCAGGCAAGTGTGTGGGTTGTGCTTTTTTTTTTTTTTTAACCTTATGCAAATAAAGAACTATTATCCTTTCACAATAACAATAACAGGCACTAATCTGGAATAACATGCCAAAGGATCTCTAGTCACAGGGATAGCTATCCAAACAGACAAAAATAGAATTAATAATCACTACTATTTAACCTATGTGACTAACCCTTTAAAGTCTGCTTTGTAAAATCATCAATCAACAAGTATCTATTAAACTCCTTCAGATTAGGGATTGTTTCATCCTTTATATTTGTATCCCCAGCACTTAGCACAGTGTATGGCACATAGAAGCTCCTTAGATGCTTGTTGATTGACTGTCAAGCTGTGTGACAGTCACTGAAAAATCTTATATTCTGTTGATGTAATATGATTTACATGGGGGGGGGGGGCTTCTGTTCTAATAATAAATCAGTAATCCTAAATCTTCTGACTTTGGAGTCTGCCTCAGGGACTTCCCAGACTCTCAATCTAAAAACAGCAATCTGTCTTTCTGAATAGACCACTACTCAATTCATTGCTGACTATCAGACAGCTTCTGGACTCAGTATAGTCCTCCAGACCAAACTCCTAAGATAATAGTGATAATCTTTTCAGTGATAACCAAATTCCAGAATGATATAAACCTGGATAAATGTGAGTCCTTGCTTCTGTTTCACTGCTGAATTCTCTTAGAATTCAGTCCACTTGTAATAGCATTATAATTACAATAAACTTTGCCCCTTGTCTAAGGAAATGGGTTCAAGCCAGCAAAATTTTTTGAAACACCTCCTGACAGTCAATCTATGACCACAAACTTTTGTGGTCCCTTTCCCAACCTCAACACTATTAAAGAAAACATATACAAATAATATCCAAAAGGCACAAAATAATTACAGAGTCATTTGAGAAGGGTAATTCTCATAGAAGGATAGTTAGATAGAGGATCAGGCCTGAAGTCAGAAAGGCTCACCTTTTCCTAAATTCATATACAGATACACATTAGCCATGTGACCCTGGGCAAGTCACTTAATCCTGTTTGCCTCAGTTTCCTTATCTATATAATGAGCTGAAGAAGAAAATGGCAAATAGTATTTTGCTAAGAAAACTGAAATAGAGTCACAAAGAGTGGGATGCTACTGAAATGACTGAACATCAGTTCTCCTAGAAGGTAAAGAATCAGGAAAGATCTCTTATGGAAGATGATAACTGCACTAAGGGAAAGGAACTGGAGATTCTATGAGGCAGAGTAGAAGGGGGAGAACAATCCAGGTATGGGGATGGATGACTTGTAGATAGATTTAGAGTTGAGAGATGGGAGTATTGTGAGTGATGTCTAATTTCACCCCCACCCCACTATCCTTGATACTTGTTCCCACACATGGTAGGGTTGGATCCCCAGAAGATGACTACTACTCCCACAGATTCTAGGTTACACTGTGAGTCTACACTAATAGGAGTTTTATTTTACAAGCCTACCAGTGTGCTTTCCATTAACAGTGAGCCAGAAGACCAAATTAGTTCTCATCAAAAGCATTTATTAAGATGGCATAGGAAGAACAGTAACTACAAAACATTTTCCCCTCTAATGCTAAAGATCATTGTCTACAAAACACTGTCTACCAAAAGCATCCATGGGGCCAATTTGTTGTTAATGTTGTTCAGTTGTATTCAAGTTTTCATGACCCCATGAATATAATATACTGATGCTATCCATTGGGTTTTCTTGGCAAAGGGACTGGAGTGATTTGCCATTTCCTTCTCCAGTGGATTAAGTGACTTCAGAGTTTAAGTGATTCGATTTGAACTCAGATCTTCCTGACTCCAGGCCTAGTGCATCTCCACAGATAAGCATGAAAATAATGCATAAAGTCAAGGCTTGATATTCTGGTACTATAGAACCTGGAAATACTTCCTCTCCTAGTAGAGTCCCTAAAGCTTCCCTATCAGCTCAAATGTCTTTGTTGGGCAGTTTGGTCAATTGGGATCCCATAATCTGCTCCTCTCCTCCATTCAATTCTCTATTACCCCAGCTTGCTGGCATTTACATTCTGTGTGTGTGTGTGTGTGTGTGTGTGTGTGTGTGTGTGTGTTTGTGTGTTGCTTTTTATCTGTTTCTGTCTGTCTGTCTCTCTCTCTCATCCATATCCTTTCTTTTCTGCTGTGCAAGGTCTACCTCAAAGTTGCTTCCTTCCCCAACTCACTGCCTCTCTGACACTGCTTCTGAATTGGAGTTCTCTAACTGGGCCTCAAACTCTCTCAAATTGACTCTCCAAGTCCCTAGATAAAGTATCTTCTTAGGGGAGAATAGTGTCAATGTGAGAAATCTCTTTCTAGCCTTTTTTTTTTATTTATTCAGAGAAAAATGTTCATACTTTCTAAAGTGTGAACACTTTGTTAATGCATTAACACCTCATGTTTATTACCTGCTTTTTGTTTCCTGTGATTCCATCACCTATGTCAGGGTGAGGATATGGTTCTTTGCTATTTTCTTATTCAGGAACTACAAGAAGGTCCATTTGGCTAGATCACAGAGTACATGAAGAGGAGCAATGAATAACAAATCTGTAAAGGTAGGTTGAATTCCATGTGAAACTCCGGGCACTTAATCCTGACCCGCAAAAAAAAAAGGAAAAAAGAAAGAAAGAAATGATAAGTAGAATCAGGGGGGAAGGGGGAAGAGAGAAGAGAGGGTCCAGGACAATGCCTTGGGGATATACTCTATTGCCAAACTGGGGACTTTGTATTGAATCCTAGAGAAATTATGGAGCTACTGAAGGTTTGTTTTTTTTTTTTTTTTTTAAAGGAATAACATGATCAGACCCATGCCTTTGAACTAACACCTTGGTTGCTGTGTGGAAGATGGTTTGAATGGAGACTTGAGGCAGGAAAGTCCATTAGAAGGCACTGCAAGAATTGAGATAGGTGGTGGCAATGAAATCCTTAGCTAGGGTGTAGAGGTGTGAATGGAGGGAGGGAACAGATGTGAGATATTGTCAGGAGAGAATTGACAAAACTTGGCAATCACTTGAATATGTGGGGTGACTAAGAGCTTGCATTCAAGGATGACTCAGAGATTCAAACCTAGGTGACTGGAAAGGTGCTGATGACTGAAAGAGGGATGTTTAGAAAAAGGGTGGGGTTGGGGAAGTGGATAATGAGTTTTGTTTTTGATATCTTGAGTCTGAGATGCCTTTGGGATATGTAGTTCAAAATATCCAATAAGCTGCAATTAATGTGGGTTTGGAGCTCAGTAGAAAGATAAGACTTGAATAAAAAGACAACAATGACATCTTGCAGTCATTTGCATAGAAATGACAAATAGAGGGGCTCGTAGGTGGCACAATGGATAGAACACCAGCCCTGGAGTTCAAATTTGGATTCAGACATTAGGTGTGTAACCCTGGACCCTGACCCTCAAAAAAAAAAGGAAAAAAGAAAAAAAAAATGTTAAGTGGGGGATGGGGGGAGAGAAGAGAGGGTCCAGGACAATGCCTTGGATAAATATACCCATAGTTAGGGAATTCATTATGAAAAATGATATATTAAAGCAGCTGGATAAGTGGGAGACCTGTGGAAGTCCAGCTCCATTGAATATGGAGAGTGTTGTCATGAAATTACATGAGCCAGGTGGGATTTTGTCGAGCAATCTGTTTATTGATCTGAGAGTCAGGATTTATATATTCTCTAAACTAATATTGCAATAATACTAAACCTTTTCAGGTTACTTAGTATACATTCCAAGGTTGCAAAGATATTGTTATGCCACAGTTCTCTTTAACTGTCCTGACTCAATTTCCCTGCACTAAGTTTCCCTTGTCTCAGTTTCTTTAACTGTTCTGTGTCAGTCCCCTGACTTGTAAAACCCCCCTCTGGTCCATTATTGAGGACCAATTACTCTAAGGTTATAAATTGTTAGCCCAAGCAAGATAAACAAGAGAGTAGACCTCCTGACTCTTTTCTGTCCTCAAGACTTTACAATATCCCTCTAAAGTATTCCAAATCTCTGTGTATTCAGACATCCTGTCTCTGGGTTTTTTTAGGATTTATGGCCTCCCCCATCCTGACAGCTTCTTACCTCTTCCTTTGTTTAGAGAAAAGGTATTTAAGAAGTTGGGGTTCCTCCATTCATGGCTCGATTCTTTGGGATGACAGTCTCCTCCAGCCCTGGGACCAACATGAATTCCTTGGTCCCAGTATATCTTTATCTCTGTCTGACTGGATAATTTGAGATGAGAGTCCTGTCCAGTCAATTATACTCTCCCATTAATAAAATATTAAAAACTCTCTAATCTCTCTCCTGCCTCAGTTTCTCCGACATTACATTTTGGAGGTCCTACCGAGATAATAGAAACTGAGAACTGGATTAGAGATTAGAGACCTCTCGGTCTCCACCTAGGCTTGAGGAGGCTCAGGATTTTAGTCTATTCCTTGGGAAAAGATCAGCACTCTGGATGGAAAAGGAAACAGTTTTTCAGCCTCAGTCTGGCCTACAGTGGGACAATGAAATCGATTCGGCATTTGTGAGAGTAAGTCTGTCTGGGTACCTTTTGGGGTACCATCTGGTTCTGGTTATTCTGGTTCTGGTCTGGTCTGTTGCTAGCAACCTGTGGTCTCAGAATAAATACCGACGGGTTTAAAAGTTCTGAGATGAGTATTTTCTGGGACGCTGGAAATATCCTCTGGGTATGTGCTATATGTTTGTTTAATGTTGTAACTGTGTAGTCTGTGTGATGTGTGTTCTATGTTCTGTGCAATTTGTCTGTCTGTTATGTTGTTGGCTGAAAAATTTTTAAGAACAACGTTGCAACTGTGCTTAGTAAAATGGAGCTCCGAGATCATTATACACTTCAACAACAATATTGTATGAGGATGTATTCTGACGGAAGTGGATTTCTTCGACAAAGAGACCTAACACAGTTTCAATTGATAAATGATGGACAGAAGCAGCTACACCCAAAGAAAGAACACTGGGAAATGAATGTGAACTATTTGCATTTTTGTTTTTCTTCCCGGGTTATTTTTACCTTCTGAATCCAATTCTCCCTGTGCAACAAGAGAACTGTTCGGTTCTGCACACATATATTGTATCTAGGATATACTGCAACATATTTAACATATATAGGACTGCTTGCCATCTAGGGGAGGAGGTGGAGGGAGGGAGGGGAAAAATCGGAACAGAAGCGAGTGCAAGGGATAATGTTGTAAAAAATTACCCTGGCATGGGTTCTGTCAATATAAAATTATTATAAAATAAAATATATTTTTAAAAATGGGGCTCCGAGTGTGTCTGTGTGTGTCTGTGTTAAAAATTAGCAAGCTTGTAAGAGATAAGAATTCAGCTTCTGTGTTGCAGGCTTAGAAAATATCAAGAAGTTTGAAAAATCTTTCTCTCTCCCTCTCTCTGTCTCTGGCTGACTGCAGCAGCCTGTGAGAAAAAGGGAGAAAAGGGAGAGACAAGAAGAAATAAAAAAAAAGGAAATGAATAAAAAAATAGATTGAAAGGGATTTGAAAGTTCAGAAAATTAAAATATGTATATAGAAGAGGAGTGTGCTAACATTTAAAGGAAAGAAGTTTGAATGGAATATCTAGGCATTCTCTGTGAAGGCAGAGAAAAGCACTAAACAGGCTTGGAAGTTCTCAGAAACCCCTTTGGATTCTGGAAGGGGAAAAGGGAATTCAAGGTGAAACAAACTTCTCTCCCCGGGTGGAGTCCTGGTTGTGCCCCTAGTCTGTTTGCTGATTTAAGAACTTTGTTAAGTTTTAAGAACAATGATTAAGGAAAATTTGCTTGTGATTTTAAAACTTTTAACCTGTTGTACTAATTTTGTAAGTAAATGGAATTTAGCTGTTTAAACGGACAGAAAAGGTTTTTTTCCCTTGAAACAAAGCCTATTAGAGTAAAGAGCAATAAAATTCAAGCTTAGCCTGGCCTGGGCAATAAAAAGCTCTGGAGATAAGATGGTAATAGCTGTTAGAAGAAATGTGTTGGAAAAGAAAAGAAAAAAAAAACTTTTAAAAATAGCTGTATTAGTTTGATTCAGTTTGTTACCTTCTGAAATATATTGAGTTATTTGTTAATATAAGTTATACTTTAAATCCAGCTCTGCTGGACATGTGTGGGGTTTTGTGGAGGTTTGGGCTATTCACTATAGTATGAATCTTACATATTTTTGGAAGGGAAAAGGAAAGAGGAATGCAGGTGATTCAGGAAGGAGTGATTTATAGGGGAAATTAGAGGTAAGCATGGTTTTAGGAAGATGAAAGAAAGACTTTTGGGAGTAGGTGAAGAGGTGAGGGAGGGAGCCACCCACCCCCACTGCCTTCTGCTATTTTACAAAGGAGCATCTGGTAGGAAAGTTCTTTAAGGAGAGTGTTCAAGTATGTAGCCAGGGAGAAAGAGAAAGTTGGAAATGGGTGGATTTGGGAAGAAACCTGATGTTGGGAAACTGATGGGTTAAATCTTGAAAAGGATCCCCAAGTAGGAAATTGAGTGGGGAACCTGAGGGAAGTTTTTTCTAAGGGGCAAGAGTGGGGGAAAAGTGGCCACGTGGAATCCTCTCCTCCCCTCGCCTCTCTAAGTGTGTTCCTGCCGTTTTTTTTTTTCTTATCTGATTATGGCCAGTGCAGCAAACTGTGATGTTTAAGGGCATGCTTACTTTTAGATTAATTGATTAAATATTTGTTTCTTGACACATAAATGTTTTCTTGATTAAGAGATATGGTCATAAATGTGGTCCATACTTTGGTAGGAATATTTCTAAAAGTTTAATTGCTATGTTAAAAAAAAAAAAAAAAAACTTGAATTCTTTTATGTGGAATTGGGTCTTTTGTATAAGTTTAAATTGATTGTATTGGGTCATCCTGAGGTTATTTAAAGGGCCTCTGAAAATAATAGTGGGGTTTTTTTGTCCTTTTGAAAATGTTTCTGTTATGGACAATATGCAGTTTGGGATGTTTTTCTATGTATTGGGTATTTTAAAAGCAAAATGATTTGTATGTATAATGTTCACTCATGTAACATCTACCCAGATATGATAATTGTTCTAAGTTGTGAACTTACTGAGGCAAAATTTCTTTCTGTTATTACTGTAAGATTATGGTAAATCTTTGTTTAGGAGTTATCAGAAATTTGATTAATGGCATCTGTTATTGGAGGTAAAAGTTTTGGGGCTTAGAGTTAATTAGTTAATGCTATTAGGAGTTTTAAAGCTCCACCCTCTGACAGTTACTGGGACAATTGATAAGCAGTTAAAACTCAACTGCTTATGTTATGTTATAATTATGTTCTTGCATTTTTTTCCTTCTGTGACTGATCTCTCTGATCAGAGCAATGGTCAATAGAATTGTTAACAATGCAATTCAATTATGTCATGCCTTGCTCTTTTCAGTCTGGCTACTTGTAATCATTGTATCCTAAATGCTTGGGCAACTGAGTATTTCGCCTGGTCATCTGTCTGTTACTGGATATTTGTGTTTTGTTTCTTTAAGGTTTCTACATGATAAGAGGACATTAAGAGGGGTCTGGGAGACCTCACTGCTGTTACACCTTGGGACTGCACCTGTTTGCTTAGCCTGTAAAACAAACTCATCTCTTCACATGGAAACTGCTGGCCAATTTATTTTGGCCTCCTCATATTTTGCAGCAGTCTGGTGAACTGAGTCTTTCTATCTGAGACTGATCTAATCTTTCTTTGTTAGATTTGTGTTTTTGTTCTAGATTTTGGTCAAATTACAGATATTGGCTTGTTTCTGGAACCTGGATCAGCTTTGATCAGCTTTGTCAGCATGACACACCCACTCTGCATGGAATGAGAGCCTCCTATCACTTCACAGCCTGGAGCCGCAGTTTTAAATGAGACCATGGATTGAACCCTGCATCTAGTGTACTTTGGACTGATAGGAGGGACCTTGGGAATGGTTGATGACTGACTGTTAAACCTTGCCTGGATCATCTATTACTGTGTGTTTAAGATTTGGGATGGGATTTGTTAAAAACTCTGTGATTATTGCTGTTATGTTTGAGGGATTTTTAGGAAATGCTACTGTTCTAGTCTGTATGTATAGGGATTTTGATTCACTCGTGGGATTTATGTGTGGAATGGTCATTTGATAATTCCTTTCCGTGAGAAAAAAAGGGGAGGAAGAGATAGAACATTGGGGAAACTGGTATTTTTTTTCAAAATACCTGAAAGAATGGGAACCCCTAGCTCCTATTCACTTTGCCTTGGGCATTTTAGCCCCACCCCCTTATCTCACTAGTTCAGATTGAATTTGGATGCTTTAGCTTTAGAATCCCTTATTTTGTTAAAAATTGTCCTGGAAGACTCAGTTTTGGGGGATTTTTTTTAAGAAAATTTTAGAAATCAGACACCCGTCCTGACACTGGCAGTCTCTCTGATCTGTTTTTCTTCAGTCCTGTAACCCCAGTTCATTAAGTATTTCAGCATTTTAAAGGACCTTGAAGTTTGGCATGAGGCACCTAAAAAGTTCGGGGTTTGCCTGCCGTGATGGTCTAACTGTGCATAATCTGCTCAGAAATCTGTATTCTAGTAGCAGCAGCTCTGGGCGGGGACAGGTGAAGCTACTTCACGCCTTACCCTTCTCTGCTGAAGTGGGTTGCCTCTTTGAATGAGCTCTTGAGCCCTGCTGAGTTAAGTGCACAAATGACCACAGACCTAACTGTCCATCTCAAACTGGATTCTCTGGCTGAGATGGTGCTCCAGAACTGTAAAGGGCCTGACACGCTTGCAACAAGGGAGCCTTTGTACAGCTGTTAACTCTGGGGTTATCAGGGAGAGATTTGCTCTTGCCATATGAGTCCTTACATTTTACTAGTTTTATTTTGGGTTGGTCAAAATTATGGTGCTAAGATCTCCTGGGTACCTAGAGGAAGGTGCTAAGATTCAAAGGTTTGAATATTTAGAAGAGAGAGTGTGGAATGTTATGCCACAGTTCTCTTTAATTGTCCTGACTCAGTTTCCCTGTGCGAGTTTCCCTTGTCTCAGTTTCTTTAACTGTTCTGTGTCAATCCCCTGAGTTGTAAAACCCCCCTCTGATGCATTACTGAGGACCAATTACTCTAAGGTTATAAATTGTTAGCCCAAGCAAGATAAACAAGAGAGTAGACCTCCTGACTTTTTTCTGTCCTCAAGACTTTACAATATCCCTCTAAAATATTCCAAAATATCTCTGTGTATTCAGACATCCTGTCTTTGGGTTTTGTTTTTTTGTTTTTTTAGGATTTATGGCCTCCCCCATCCTGACAGCTTCTTACCTCTTCCTTTGTTTAGAGAAAAGGTATTTAAGAAGTTGGGGTTCCTCCATTCATTGCTGGAGGCTGTATACTGGATGCTGGATTCTTTGAGTTGACAGTCTCCTCAAGCCCTGGGACCAACATGGATTCCTTGGTCCCAGTATATCTTTATCTCTGTCTGACTGGATAATTTGAGACGAGAGTTCTGTCCAGTCAATCTTACTCTCCCATTAATAAAATATTAAAAACTCTCTAATCTTTTGGCTAAGATGACAGGAAAAAATAATGATGAATGTTGGAGGGGATGCGGGAAAACTGGGACACTAATGCATTGTTGGTGGAGTTGTGAACGAATCCAACCATTCTGGAGAGCAATCTGGAATTATGCCCAAAAAATTATCAAATTGTGCATACCCTTTGATCCAGCAGTGTTTCTATTGGGCTTATACCCCAAAGAGATACTAAAAAAGGGAAAGGGACCTGTATGTGCCAAAATGCTTGTAGCAGCCCTGTTTGTAGTGACTAGAAACTGGAAAATGAATGGATGCCCATCAATTGGAGAATGGTTGAGTAAATTGTGGTATATGAATGTTATGGAATATTATTGTTCTGTAAGAAATGACCAGCAGGATGAATACAGAGAGGGCTGGCGAGACTTACATGAACTGATGCTAAGTGAAATGAGCAGAACCAGGAGATCATTATACACTTCGACAACGATATTGTATGAGGACATATTTTGATGGAAGTGGATTTCTTTGACAAAGAGACCTAACTCTGTTTCAATTGATAAATGACGGACAAAAGCAGCTACACCCAAAGAAAGAACACTGGGAAACGAATGTGAACTATCTGCATTTTTGTTTTTCTTCCTGGGTTATTTATACCTTCTGAATCCAATTCTCCCTATGCAACAAGAGAACTGTTCGGTTCTGCAAACAAATATTGTATCTAGGATATACTGCAACATATCTAATATATATAGCACTGCTTGCCATCTAGGGGAGGGGATGGAGGGAAGGAGGGAAAAAAAAAATCGGAACAGAAACGAGTGTCAATATAAAGTAATTATTAAATAAAAATTTAAAAAAAACTCTCTAATCTCTTTTCTGCCTCAGTTTCTCCAGCATTACAATATATCATTTCTAACATTCCAATCTGACATTATCATTAAACAGTAACTAGTAATAATAATCTACTTATCTAACAGAGTCATAAATTGGAGCAATTAGTAGTAACAAACTACTTATCTAACAAAGTCATAAATTGTGTAGTTTGTGATGCCTTGTTCTAATTACATGCATCCTTCTGTAATGCCAAAGAAACTGAGGCATGATAGAGATTAGAGAGTTTTTAATATTTTATTTGAGAAGAACAGATTGTGCTGGGGGCATTCTGCCCCCAGGGTTGATGTCCAAAGCATCCAGCAACCAATGTGAGTTCTCAATGACATATATGTGCAGGGGCAGAGTCAGAGCACTGAGAGCAGGATCAGATTATCAATCCGGTTCTGACAGGGTGAGGGGAGGCACGGGACATTCTGATAAATTGGGATTGCAGAAGGGGAGAGGCACCCAACATTCTGATGATATCTAAGAAAAAAGGTCTTTCTCCTTATCTGGATCATTGTGATTAGGAGGGAGGGGGGATGTTGCAGGACTGAACGGAACTAAGGCAGAATAATTCAGGGAACAATTAGGGAAACTAAGTCAGGACAATAAAAGAGAACTGTGGCAAAACACGTCCACCAAGATACTTTAAATTTCTCTCAAGATGTCTTTCATGACTGTCAAGAAAGACAGTGAGCCAATGCCTTGAATTACTAGTAGCCCTTACAGAGAGCAGGTCTCAAGTAATACCTGGACTAGACTCTTCCTGTACATGGACTTATTCGATACTGGCCCTCTACAAAAACCCATGAAAGAAGTATCACAAAAATCCAGAAAGGAGAGAGTGGCCTTCAGTTTCAAATTCTCTTTAGAAATTAAAAAGGTTAAGGATTGAAAAAGGGCCATCAGATTTGTCAATTAAGAGAACAATGATTCCTTTAGAGAGACCAGTTTCAGTTGTATGATGAGATCAGAAGCCAGAATGCAGAGGTTGAAAAAAAGAAGTGTCAGCAATAGCAGCTTTATCTAGGAATTTGGCTTAAAACAAACAAACAACAACAAATACACACACACACACACACACACACACACACACACACACACACACGAGTACAATTACCTTCAAGGGGGTAGCGCTTAGTCCCATTTTTTAAAGGAGGGTTTGGGGAAATTAGGCTTTGTTTGGAAGCAGAAGATAATAAACCAATAAGGAAATTTTGATGGTTAGAAGGGAGACTGAGGGGGCAAATTTCTAGAGAAAATGGAATTGAAGGTTCGTGTAGGAGTATTGGTCTCTACAAAGAGAAGTTTCACCTTTTCAAAAAGTTTAGAGTGATAGCAGAAAATGGGTTTTGAAATGAAAAGCAGAAAAGACTGAAGATCACGGCAAATGGACCCTATTCTCAGCAAAGTGTGAAGAAGAATCCTGGAGTGGGAGAGTGAGAGAAAGAGGTATTGTGAGAAACTTGGAGAGAACAGAGGTTTGGAAGTTTCTACAGAGAGTTAGTGAATCATTTGGGGAGGAGTAAAAGGGTTGTCTTGTTTCAATGATGACAATTAAGATAACATTAAGAAATGTGTAATAGACTCTACTAGGTCTGTATCCCAAAAAAGATCATAAAAAAGGGGGAAAGACCCACAAATGCAAAAATGTTTGTAGTAGCCCTTTTTGTAATGGCAAGGAACTGGAAATTGAATGGATGATCATCATTTGGAGAATGGCTAAACAAGTTATTATATATGAATGGAATGAAATATTATTATTCTATAAGAAATGACAAGCAGGCTGATTTCAGAGAAGCCTGAAAATACTTACATGAATTGATGCTAAGTGAAGTGAGCAGAACCAAGAGAGCATTGAACACAGTAACAACAAAATTATGTGATAATCAACTGTGATAGACTTGGCTCTTTTCAAAAATTAAGGTGATTCAAGGAATTTCAATAAACTTGTGATGGTAAGAGCCATCTGCACCCAGAGAGATAGCTATAGAGACTAAATGTAGATCAAAGCATAGTATTTTATATCTTTTTTGGGGGGAGGGGTTGGTTGGTCGGTTTGGTTGTTAGCTTGGTTTTTTTTTTTTTTTTGTATTGTTTCCCCTTTTGATCTGATTTTTTTTTATGCAGCATAACAAATATGGAAATATGTCCAGAAGAATTGTTTTAACCTATATTAGATTACTTGCTGTCTAGAGGAGAGGGGAAGTGGGAAGTGAGGGAAAAAAATTAGAAACACAATTTTTTGCAAAGGTGAATGTTAAAACTATCTTTGCATGCATTTGGAAAAATAAAAAGCTATTTAAAAAAAGAAAGAAAGAAAGACATTTGTACCAGAGCTGTTATCATTTAAAACTCCCTTGCTGTGTTATGGGAATACCCCACATCTCAGTTCCAGGCAATTTTCTTTTCTTTCTTGATTCTCTGCTTCTTGGGAAGCTCATCAATCCCCATAGATTCAAGTAGCTTCTGTAGATGACTCCCAAACCTAGGATTTATCTCTTTCCTAAATTCAGACATCTCCAATCGGCTGCAGAACATCTCCAGTGGGTTTCAAAAAGAACATCTCAAATGAAACATGTCCAGAACAGAACTCATCTTTCCCGGTTTCTCTTTTTCTTTCCAGGTATCATGATAATAGCAGCCATGCAGATTTGCAAATTTTAAACCATTCTCCATTCTTCATTTTTTCCCCTTTCATAGCTTGTCAGTCACCAAACTTTGACATTTCTATCTCCTCAACATCTCTCATATCTATCCCTCTGTCTTTGCTCAAACCAGCTCAGACCCTTATAACCTCCTATCTGAACTATTGCAATAGACACCTAAATGTTCCTCCATTCAACCATTTTATCCTCTCTCTTGTCCACTGTGTGTGTGATCCATACACAATTGCTAAAATGATACTCTTCAAGCAAAAGTTCTGATTATATCTCTTGACACTAGGTGGCTAACTAGTACCTCTAGAATGAAATTCCTTTAACTGACGTTTAAAAGTCTTCACAATCTGAATATAACCTAGATTTACAGAATGAATAATGAATTTATTAATTGCTTACTATATGCTCATCACCATGCTGTTGGGAATACAAAGAGTGAGACAAGTATGATGCTCTAAAGCAATTCATGGAGCTCATGTTCTAAAGGAACGACAACAAATTAGGAAGATTTCAGCTGCAAATCAGATGAAAAGATCCAATGATCCTTAGGATCCAATAGCAAAACAGATTATGTTTCTTCTTTAGTATTATTTCTGCTAGTAAAGTTATTCCAATTTCTGAGCTATGTGACAATGCCATGTGAACTTTGGTGACAAGAACTTGCTGTGCTTGTAGCACCTTCAGGAGCAATTACTAGGCTACTTCTCCATGGATGTTGCTTTCTGGGATGATGCAAAGGGCACTAGGCTGGAGGTAGAGTTATTCCCGAGGTTCTCAGAGTAAAGGTTCTGGACTGTTTCCATTAAGATGTATAGGAAGATAGCAGTCCAGGTGTTGGTAGTTTGTCTTATCTGGACTTTGTTTTCTCCTGGCTCTCCTTCAAGGTGCTTTGCTGCTTCAGCTAACCTAAATGGCTGATTGGCAATTAGTGGCAATAACTGGCTCCTTCTTTATAAGAGTTGCTTTCTGAAATGATAGCTGTGAGGGATAGATGGGAAGTAGATTCAATAGTATGGCAGGTACTGCCATTCCTAGGTACCTGTGCCTATCTGATTCTTGGTCACAGCTATTCTGCTTGGTGGTAGTGATGGTGGTAATAAGAAAGGTGGCCACAATATAACAAAGAAAAACAACTAAGCAAAATGATCCAATTTAATAGCCTTTTAACCTTTGACGGTATTTTGATTTAGTGGTTTGATCCATCTCTATCATGAATAGGATTAAGGAGGTATGTTTTTTTTTATCTCTTCTAAAACTTTCTTTGGTTTTTCAATTACTCCAGATTAGGCTTACTTTTAATGATCTTTTCGTGTATATTAAAGGTTTATTAACATTTGTATTGTTCTTTTGACTTTGCTTATTTGGGGGGCATCAGTTAATACAGATCTTACTAGTGATTGAGAGCATTTTTTAATGGACATCTATAATTTATTCTTTTTAATTTTTATTATTTAAATTTTTCTGATTTTTTATTTTAAATAGTCAAATTATTCATTATTAAGAATTTGTTTTAAATTTATTATAACAATATGTTTTTAATGTTTTTTGGATTAATTGTTTGAACTATTCTTCTTTTAAAAACCATTCATATATTTTGACTACTTATCTACTGCAGCTCTTAGAGTTCCATATGTGTGTCAATTCCTTGTATATTTTGGAAATCAGTCTTTTACCAATAACATCTGATGCAAATATTTTCTCACTCTACAGTTTCTCTTCTGATTCAGTCTTTATTATTTTTCTTCTTGAAAAAAAACTTTTAAATCATTATTTATTTTAAGCTTTGTGATCTTCTCTGTCCCTTCTCTAGTGAAGAATTCTCCCACAGAATAGCATTTCCAGATCTCAAAATATGTCATAAAGCAGCAGCCATCAAAACCATTTGGTGCCAGTTAAAAAATGGAAAAGTAAATCAACTGAATGTATTAATTGAAGGAGACACAGAAATGTTACTCAATAACCTAGTGCTCTTTAAGTCTGCAAACATAAATTACTTAGGAAAGAACTTCTATTTAATAAGAACTTCTGGGAAAACTCAAAAAGCAGTTCACAAAAATTAAACTTAGACCAACATCTTATACCATACTCCACAATAATAAAAATGAACATGTGATCTGAATGCTAAAGATCATATTTAAAAAACTAGAAGAGAAGCAGATTATCTGTCTTTTATAGTAAGAGATGAATTCTTAACAAAATAAGCAATAGAGGTAATGAAACTGAAAAACTTTTACATAAACAAAATTAATATATCTAGAATAAGGAGTGATTAGGGGGAGGGAATCTTCCTGTCATATATCGTTGATCGGGATTTGGTAGCCAAGTTAAAGACAATTAACAAAAATACATAAAACTAAAAGTCATACCCCAATAAGCAATTGGCTAAAGCATAGAAACAGTTCTCAAATAAAAATTTTTCAAAAAAAGATATTTTTATTAGCAACCAGACAAGGTCACCTTGAATGACTAATTTTAATAAATGCAAAATAAAATAATCCTTAGGTTTCGAGTCACATCCTCATAATTAATAAAGATGATAAAAGATGAAAATAGTCAATGCTAGAGTACATAAAAGATTGACACACTGATGAACTGTTAATGCAGTTGTGTATTAGTACAATCATTTGGGAAAAGCAATTTGGAATTGTGTAAATAAAGTATCTAACTATCTATACTCTTTAACCCAGATTTCACTGCTAGACATATACCTAAGGAGATCAATCAAAGAGAAAGTTTTCAATGCACATTTATAGCAGTATGCATATTTTAGCAGTATTTTTTATAATAGCAAACAACTAGAAACAAAATAGATAACCATCAATTGAGGAATGATTAAACAAATTGGGATAAATGAAAAAATGGAATATTTTAGTTCTGTAAGAAATAATAAAAATAGTAAATAAAGAGAAGAGAAATTAAAAGAAAAGATATATGAATAAAGTGATATATATATATATAATGCAAAGTGAAATAAATAGAAATGGGAGGAAATACACACTATGCCAATGGAAATGGAATGAACAAGCACTTCAAAACAATCAAAAACATATGTTTCAAATTATAAAGAACAAGTTTAGCTCCAAAGAAGAGATATAAGAATGAATCTTCCCCTTTCCTTTGTAGAGATGGGGTAGGGAGGGGTCAATTAATGTAGAACCTTGTATATAATATTAGATTTTTAAAAATATATTGATCAGTTTGTCGAGTTTTTCTCTTCTACATATGTGTATTGGATAGACATACATATGTAAATATATACACACACACATATATATATTATATGTATTTATTGTAAAGGATATCACTCTGGAAGAAAAAAGGGGAGAAATACAATGGAAAATATAGATGTGTAAAAATAAGCTATCAATACAAATATATTTTTTAAATGATAATTATCCCTTGACATAAATACTAAAGAAATCTGATCTTGTACTCATCTAATATTTCATGATGTGAACTTTTATAGTCAGATCATATATCAATTTAGAATTTGTCATGTGTAGCCCACAAAACTTTAGCCTAACCTAATTTATGCTATGTTGTTTTCCACTTTTTCCAATAATTTTTTTTTAAAAGTCATTCTCCCAGCAATTTATTCCCTTCTCTTTGTTCTGCCTTTGCTTATTAACCATCCTTCTCAGTCTCCTTTGGTGGAACCTCATCCATATTCACTTACTAATAAAAGAGGCCCCCAAAATTCTATGCTGCTTCCTCTCCTGGAAATGAGAGCTTTTTAAACTTTTTCCACTTGTGAACCCTTTTGACATAAAAAAAAAAATTTTTATGCGACCCAAAGCATATAGATATATAAAATAGGTACACAAATCAAATATTTACTGATAATAAATCATAATTTTTTACCCCCCATATTCAGTAAAAAAAATTCATATGAGATCACTAAACACAATTTAAGAAGCTGGGATCCAGATAACCCTACCTCCTGGTAATCTCATGAGCTCCCATAGGCTTATCATATTTATTATCATATCATAATTAATTAAATGATTTTATATCTAGCTCCAATCTTTTTGCTAAGCTTTAGCTTCATATTACCATCTTCCTATTATATATTTCTAACCACATTCCCATAGGGCATCCTTAACTCAACATATCTAAAACAGACCTCATTATCTTCCTCCATAAATCCACATTTCTTCTAAATTTCCCAATTTCTCTTGAGGGCAATGTTTAAAATCACTAGAGATCACATTTTCAAAGGCATTCTCTTTTCTCTCTCCATCACTCCCAAATCCAATCAATCACACAGTTTTGTCAATTCCTCTTCTACAATGTCTCAGACAGAAAAAACATCCTAAGAGAGGGACAATAACAATAATAGTTTTAAGAACTAACTTAGAGGATAACAGTGTGTGTGTGTGTGTGTGTGTGTGTATGTGTATGTGTGTGTGTGTGTAATGGTAATCATCTCTTTCAAGGGAGGGAAAAAATGATCAATTTACTATATATTTTAAAGGAATAGCAAGTTGTACATAATAGATTTGCAGTTTCATGAATAATCATCTGGTTTTTTTTTTCTATTCTACTACTATGTTATGGAAATGCTTGTTTTATTTCTTAAGTTCAGAATAAAATAAATTTTCTTTAAAAGAGGGGGGAGAGGGAAGAAAGAGGAGACAGACAGACAGATAGACAGAGGACACATAGCATTCCAGGTAACTCTAACCACTGACACCCCCTTAATTATCAGCTCTGCTGAGACTAAACAGAAAACTCAGGAATCTGTAGCCAAGAGTCCCTTGGAATTACTTGTCATGCCCCCAAGAATATTGGTCCTGTTTTCAAACCAAACTCAATAACTGTGATGACCAGGTATTTAAAATCAGCCAGAGTCAGGAATTCAGGTTAAGGGAAAAATCTTCAATCTTTATTGAAGTGAAGAGGTGAAAAAGGATTGGGATAGCAATATGGGCAAGAAAGATTGCGATAACAATATGGGCAGCTGCAACAGGAAGCCAGCTAGTAGAGGGGGATTGGAGGTGAAGGACCGCCGCGATAGCAATTTGAACAGCTGTGTCAAGACGCCAGTCAGCAGTCTCTCCTTCCGCTGTCCTTTCCACTCCCTTGCCTGCACCCACCAAAAACGTCATTTCCTATACAACACATCAGCACTTGCCCAAAGAGTGGGCAGGGGCCATTTTTTCTCCAAGCTTATATATTAATAGAGTATGGTCCAATTACTATTTAGCCTCACGTGCTTGGGACCTCAGTGTATCAACTCGAGCCTCAGCCCATTACAAATAGCCATCATAAAAAGCAATTCTTTTTTCATGGCTCACTCAGAGAGTGAGGTTAACTCAGGTAATAGCCATTGCAAGTTGCTCTAGCCCCTGTTTACTCAGCAGACATGTCACTGAAGGCAGCTCCTTACTCTCAAATATCTCTTTTCTCAACTGGCAATACTGCTTTAGGAGTTCTCTGAGTTCTCCATGATGTCCTATTAATAAGACAACCACATCATCTCACATTAGCCTGAGTGTTCTGCCTTATTACTACCTTCAGCCTCTGTGATTGGAGGGTAGGGCCAAGAACTCTAAACCTCCATTTAAGGAGAAAACTTAGTTCAGTCATCCTATTTTCACCAGACTGCACTACTTTGACACTCCTCTGAATTCTCCCCCATCCCTTTTTTAGCTTTCTTTTCTTTGTTGTCTTTCCCCACCAGATTTTAAACTCTTTGAAAGCAGGACCTCTTTTTCAGTATTTGTGTTCCCAGTGCTTAGCATAGTGTCAGGTTCAGAGTAGATATTTAATAAATGTCCATTAAGATATATCATATTAGAGCTGTCAAAATATTTTTTTAAGATATTGAGGAATGTTGGAGGGGGTGTGGGAAAACAGGGACTCGGATACATTGTTGGTGGAATTGTGAATGGATCCAACCATTTTGGAGAGCAGTTTGAAACTATGCTCAAAAAGTTATCATACCCTTTGACCCAGCAATGTTTCTACTGGGCTTATATCCCAAAGAAATCTTAAAGGAGGGAAAGGAACCTACATGTGCAAGAATGTGGCAGCAACAACAAGATTATATGATGATTAATTCTGATGGATATGGCTCTTTCCAACAATGATATGATTCACATTAGTTCCAATAATCTTGTGATGAAGAGAGCCATCTACCCCCAGAGAGAGGACTGTGGGAACTGAGTGTGGACCACAACATAGCATTCTCACTCTTTTAGTTGTTTGCTTGAATTTTGTTTTCTCAGTTTTTTTTTCTTCTTGATACAATTTTTCTTGTACAGCAAGATAACTGTATAAATATGTATACATATATTAGATTTAACATACATGTATATTTTGTCTTTGATTTAACATGTATTGTAACATATTTATCATGCATTGGATACTTGCCATCTAGGGGAGGGAGTGGGGGGAAGGAAGGGTCAACGTTGAAAAATTACCCGTACATATATTAAGTTCATGGACATGAGGGAGAACAAACTCTTGCTATTTTTCTTGCTTTTTTACATGTGGTATCATGGCTAAGATGGAGATATGTTTTGCGTAACTTCATATGTATAATTGATTTCAAATTGTTTGCTCTCTCAATGGTGGGGGAAGGCTAAAGGGGGAGAGTTGGGAGATCAAAACTTCAAAATAATTTTTTTTAATTAAAGCTTTTTATTTTCAAAATATATGCGTGGATAATTTTCAACATTCACCCTTACAAAACCCTATATTCCAAATTTTTCCCCTCCTTTTCCCCTATCCTCTCCCCTGGATGGCAAGCAATTCAATATATACCAAACATGCACAATTCTTCTATACAGATTTCCACAAATATCATGTTGCACAACAAAAATCAGATCAAAAAGGGAAAAAAAATTGAGAAAGAAAACAAAATACAAGCAAACAGCAATTATGTTGTGATCCACACTCAGTTCCCACAGTCCTGTCTCTGGGTGTAGATAACTCTTTTCATCACAAGATCATTGGAACTAGCCTGAATCATCTCATTGTTGAAGAGAGGCCATGTCCATCAGAATTAATCACTGCATAATCTTTTTGTTGCTGTGTATAATGATCTCCTGGTTCTGCTCATTTCACTCAGCATCAGTTGATATAAGTCTCTCCAGGCCTCTCTGCAATCATCCTGCTGGTCATTTCTTACAGAACAATAATATTCCATAACATTCATATGCCACAATTTATTCAGCCATTCTCCAATTGATGGGCATCCACTCAGTTTCCAATTTCTTGCCACTACAAACAGGGCTGCCACAAACATTTTGGCACATACAAGTCCCTTTCCCTTCTTTAGTATCTTTTTGGGGTATAAGCCCAATAGAAACACTGCTGGATCAAAGGGTATGCACAGTTTGATAACTTATTGAGCATAGTTCCAAACTGCTCTCCAGAATGGCTGGATGTATTCACAATTCCACCAAAATGTATTAGTGTCCCAGTTTTTCCACACCCCCTCCAACATTCGTCATTATCTTTTCCTGTCATTTTAGCCATTTTGAGAGGCATGAAGTGGTACCTGAGAGCTGTCTTAATTTGCATTTCCCTGATCAATAGTGATTTAGAGCACCTTTTCATATTGATGTAATATAGCTTCTACAGAGACAGCAATAATTTTAAGGTCCCCTGACCTTAGGGGACTTCTATTCTAACAACAAATAAGGATTCTAAGTCCTCTGGCTTTGGAATCTCTGACCCCAAGGTCCCCCATCCCCAACTTAAGAATACTATTGTGCTAACAATTTGTCAACAAAATTACTGTCTGTTGGTCAGTGATAACCAAATTCCAGAGACCACTCCTTGGCTCTACTTCTGGGCCATAAAATGAGCATATCTATAACATGTCTCTGATTTTGTTTCTTTGCTAAATTCTCTTGGAATTTAGACCACTTCAATGGGATTACAATTACAATATAATTTGCTCCTTGACTTGGAGATGGGTTCAAGCCTGCAAATTCTTTTGAGACACTTCGAGATACTGGTCTGTGACCCCAAACCTTTGGGGCTCCTTTCCCAACCTCAACAATATGTCTAGAAATAGTTTTAATTTCTTCATCTGAAAATTGTCTGTTCAAATCCTTTGACCATTTATCAATTAGAGAATGGCTTGAATTCTTATAAATTTGAGTCACTTTTCCATATAGTTTAAGAATGAGGCCTTTATCAGAACTCTTGAATGTAAAAAATCAAAATTATTATTAAAGTTAATAAAGTATGATTTTTAAAAATGTTCTTATACATAGCAACAACAGGAATGTGTGTAATGTCCAGGCTAGGTCTGTAGAGGATCTCAAGACCAGCTTGGTTTTAGTGGAAGAGTGAAGTAGATAAGAGAGCCAAAAGTAGGATGGTCAAAAATAGAAAGTCTCTATTTCCAATCCTCTCAGCCCTTAAATACCTCAATATGAATATGTGCACACTAAGTATGTGTGAACTAGAGAACCATTACATCACCATATTAAGTACTAAGTATATGTAAACTAGAGAACCATTATATCACCAATTCCACTGAGTTAACACCCTGCTGTAAGTATTTTTGCTTCAAGTATACTTTTCTCAGAGTTTCCCAGTATCTTCTGTCCTTTACAATGTGTGATAATCAACTATGATAGATTTGGTTCTTTCAGTGGTTCAGTGATCGAAGACAATCTCAATAAACTTTGATTGGAATATGTCATCTGTATCCAGAGAGAGAACTGTGGAGACTGAATGTAGATCAACACATACTATTTTACCCTTTTTATTTTTCTCGTGATTTTTCTTTTTTGTTCCAATTTTTCTCTCTCAACGTGATTCATATGGAAAATGTAAAAAAAAAAAAAATGAAAGTACATGTAATTTAAACAATGTTCATTGACTATTGAAAAGGAAATTCTCACTATTATAGTCTTTGATACTTTCAAGTGGATCAACATTATAAATGAATATGATATTTTTGTCAATAGAATTGATACTACAGATGTATCATAAGGACCAACTAACCTAAAGCTCTTCCTATGGATGTTGCTTCCATAATTAGAATGTGAGTTTCTTGAGATCAGAAACTGTCTTGCTTTCCTATTTATTTCTCCAGTGCTTTGCGCATAACCATTTATTAATGCTTTTTCATTTATTTTCAATTTATTCATTCAACAGTGTTGTTGGTAGAGTGCTCAGGCTTTGTTCATATCTGATTGTCTAAGACTGGATTTGATTTTAGATTTTCTTGACTTCAGAACAGATGTTCAACTTGCTACCCAGCTGTTCTAGTCACTTGAGTACCAAACAGTTTTGTTAACACCAGTTTCATGATACAGTCTAAGTTGCAGCAATACTTTGGGTTTACTTTTTCTATTTCTCTTAACATGCCAGGCTTCCCTCCCAAAATAACTGTAAGTATCATTTTCTTCTATTTCTATCAAGTACTGCCCCTGAATAATTTTGCTTAAATAGCCCTAAATCTGTACATTAATTTAGCTAGTATTGTCATTTTTATTACACATTAGCATTCCCCAATTATGAGCCAAGAATATCTTTCTAGTTATATCTTCCTCCATTTCTAGAGTATTTTGTAGTCATATACATGAAAAGCTTGCATGTGTTTTAGTTTACTTTTCTATTTGTAAACCTAATGCTTAGCCCAATGCTTGGCTTATAGTTGTTATGCCTTAGTTTCCCTACCTTAGTTTCCTTGAATTGTTCTGCCTCAGTTTCCTTGAATTATTCGGCTTCAGTCTCTGTGGTGGCAACCCCTCTTCCTGGCCATTAGGATTGAAATCTAATTAGGACTGGAATCCCTGACCACTAGTATTCAAAAGAATCATAAACTCTAGATGGCTTCTCTCAAATACCTAGATGGAACCCTCTGAACCAGACTTATCTCCCAACTTATTAGTCTCCCAACTTATCATATTTTATAATCCTTCTTAATCATAAATTCAGTTCTGACAATGGGTACTTTCCTGGAACTTCCCGCTCACCAGTGTTCTACCCCACCTTGCCTTTGTTTCCCTGATCACTGGAGCCCTGTAAGAGTTTCTGGAATCCTTGTTCAGAGCTGGATACTTTGAGACAAGAGTCCGATCCAGCCGGCTGGGATCAACATGGATTCTGTTTTGCTTCTAGTCCAAACTCTTCCTCTAATAAAATATTTTAAAACTCTCTAATCTCTATCTTGCCTCAGTTTCTCCAGCATTACATAGTCAGTGCTTAATAAATGCTTGTTGACATTAGTGGGAACTCCAAACTCTAGGATTACAAATGCTAGGTTCAATCTTAGATGATTATCCCAATATAAAAAAAAATTTTTTTTTGCTCCTTTTGTCTTTATTAAGAGCAGCTAGGTGGTACAACAGATATAGCTCTGTTGCTAGAGCAGGTCTGCTATATAGACTTATATATATATAGTAAGACAGAGACTTACTAATCCTGTGACCCAGGACAAGTCATTCTTTTTTTAAATGTCTGCTATATAGCTATATACTCATCTGCCTTTGGTATCTACCTGGCATTTATCTCTCACCTGTGGCTCCAAGAAGCTGCAGCAGCCTAGTAAATCTGTCTCAAGAGACAAGCTAAATTAGGTTGAGTATAACTGGGCCTCAAAACCTGTCAGTGAATTAAAGGAATGTCCACCCTGTGAGGAATTAACTGAATGAAGATGCTCTCGTGGGAATATAGCCTTAAACTATACTTTAATTGTGACTTCAGACTTTATAATAACAAACAGAGCTATAGCTAAAAGTTGCAGGTGATTGTCCCCTCCAATTTCCCACATTTAAGTATTTCTTTTAAAGGTGACGATGACTTTGAATTTTATATTTGCTTGTATATCAGCTCTCTAGGGAAACTTAAATTAAGAGTTTATTATTATTGACTTGTATTCTTGTGTTTCTGGATTGGATTTCCACGATTAGAATATAAGCTTAGACTCCTCCAAACAATGGGAGAAAAGGCCAGTGGTGGGGAGGAGGGGAAGGAGAAGGGCTTCTGAATCCAGGTTGTTTAATTTGGTGTTTTGCATTTTATATTTTGCCTTCTTTCTCTGACAAATACTTTGTCAGATGGGAGACATTTTCTCATGAGATCATAATAGATCTCTTTTTGCTTTTTCTTATTCTGAGAGTTCACACAACCCTAAGCATATGAAGCTTCCCCCAGCTGAATGGGAGAATGAGAACAAATTGTTCCAACGTCCATGAAGGTGACTGAAGAGGGAGCTGTGGAGTGCTAAGGTCATCCTAGCTATTACCTGTTGTCCTGACTTCTATCTTAACATTGGACTTTGATGACTGAAGGAGAGTGGGGTTGATAACTTTGCACATCACTGTCTTACTTAAATCAAAATCACATGTGGATCAAAACATCACCCTATGATGCAACTGGTCCTCTTCATCCTTCATTTTTGAACAATGAAATCAAGATTGTGAGAACTTTTAAATATGCACTTCCAAGACATACCCTTTCTTTCCAATGAATTTAGTGTCTGGGTCAGAATCTTTCACTACTCTCCAATTCCTGCTCTCATATTAGGAAACTTCAACATAGACATTCAATACATATACATAAATAAATAAATATTTGATATAACATATGTGTGTATGTATATATAGAGAGAGAGACAGAGAGAGACAGAGACAGAGGCAGACAGAGACAGAGAAACAGAGACAGAGACAGAGAGAGACACAAAGAGACACAGAGACAGAGAGAGACAGAGAGACACAGAGACAGAGAGAGACAGAGATACTCCTTCATACATCCTAACTTGACAGTTCCTCAACCTCCATATTTCCTCCTACTCATTTCACATGACCTATTCCTCTATCCTTCCCTTAGCCTCACACAAAGGTAGTCATATCCTTGACCTTGTTATCACCCACAAATGTTCCATTTCCATTTTCAGTGAATGGAACCAGGTAGAGATTTCTTAAAAAGTCTATGGGATAGAGTAGATCAGACCTTAGGCCTAAGTCACATGATCCCTATTCCCAGAGCTGGAAGATTGGGCCTTAGGCCTCAGGTTGCCAGTCACATGCATCTCTGGACCCCTAGCTCCATGAAGTGGGGGTGGGATGCCTCCTAGGTGTGCTTCTGGGCTTCTCGCTGCAGGGACTAAAAAATGCTTTTTTTCTTTTTTTTTTCTTTTTTTATTATAGCTTTTTATTTACAATATATATGCATGGGTAATTTTTCAGCATTGACAATTGCCAAACCTTTTGTTCCAATTTTTCCCCTCCTTCCCCACCACCCCTTTCCCCAGATAGCAGGTTGATCAATAAATGTTAAATATGTTAAAGTATAAGTTAAATACAATATATGTATACATGTCCAAACAGTTATTTTGCTGTACAAAAAGAATCAGACTCTGAAATATTGTACAATTAGCCTGTGAAGGAAATCAAAAATGCAGGCAGACAAAAATAGAGGGATTGGGAATTAGGTGTAATGGTTCATAGTCATCTCCCAGAGTTCTTTTGATGGGTGTAGCTGGTTCAGTTCATTGCTGCTCCTTTGGAACTGATTTGGTTCATCTCATTGCTGAGGTCCATCAGAGTTGATCATCATATAGTATTGTTGTTGAAGTATATAATGATCTCCTGGCCCTGCTCATTTCACTCAGCATCAGTTCATGTAAGTCTCTCCAGGCCTTTCTGAAATCCTCCTGCTGGTCATTTCTTACCGAACAATAATATTCCATAATATTCATATATTGCAAATTATTCAGCCATTCTCCAATTGATGGGCATCCACTCAGTTTTAAATAAATGCTTTCTTTTTGTACCTGAAGATCTCTCTGATTAGTTAATTTGAGGAAGAGGGTCTAGCACCCTCCTGAATGAGTCCACAACAAATTTTGTATCATAATCTCATCTGGGTTCTCACTAGATCATCCTATCAGTTCACTATCCCACTTACCACAGTGGCTCTTCCAAATTTTTTTATACCTCCTCAAATCTCATATGGCTCTTCCTCATCCCACCCTCTCAATTCAGAGCTTTGCCTCACATTTTACTGGAAGAATTGAGACCATTTATGATGAACTTCCTCTTTTCCTCTCCTTACCTCCCCCATCACACAGATGACTCCTGTCATTAGTTCTTCCTTCACCCCCATGAAGATGTAGTATTTCTCTTTGCCAACGTATATCCATGTATGTGTATGTATATATATGCCCACGAGATTCCATTTCATCTTATCTTCTCCAATAAATTCATCCCTGAACTCAAATTATCTTCAATTTCTCTCTCTTTACTATCCACAAATTATCTCCCACATTCAGAAAACCTAAGTTGATCCACCCAGCCCTGCTAGCTATCATCCTATATTTCACCTTTCTCTTGTGGTTAAACTCCTTTAGAAAACTATCTACAATGGGTATTACTACTTTCTCTCCTCCCATTCTGTTTGTAATCCAGTTTTCAGCCTTTTTCATCCTACCTTCCTTAATGATCTCTTTCTCTAAGCTTTGTGACCTTGCTCTTCCTTGTTCTATCTCACTGCTCCTTCTCAGTTTCCTTTGCTGGGTTTTCATGCCCATTTACCCTGTGTGTCCAAGAGGGCTTTGTCTTCCCTCTTATTTAATTCATTCTTACTCAAGAGAGTTTTTTTTCCCCCTCTTATTTAACTCAATGAGCTCACAATTATCATGCCTATGCCGAAATTCATTTATCTAGTCCTAATTTATGAGCTGACCTCTAGTCTCTCTCTTCTACTACCTACTGGACATCCCCAATTGGACATCCTGTGAACATCTCATACTCTACATATTTAAAACTGAACTCATTCTCTTTCCCTCCAAAACCTTCCCTCTTTCAAGTGTCCCTGTTATGGTCAAGAGTTTCCAAGGTCATACAATAAGTATCTGAGGCCAGATTTGAATTCAGGAAGATGATTCTTTCTGACTCCTGGCCCACTTCTCTATCCACTGAATCACCTAGCTGTCTGACACATAGAAGGAACTTAATAAATGTTTATTGTGCAAATTGTCACTATGTTCAGGTACCTCTACCTCTAATTATTATATCTCAAAATCAATGACCGACATGTCTTCCTCCTTTTATAAGCCCAATTTGTTCTGATAGCCAAACCCAATCTAATCATCTCTAATTTACCTATCTAGGAGATTCTTTAGGAGACTTCATGAAAAGTTCCCATCCCATTATCAATCAAGAAATCTGATCTAGGGGATACTCTCACCCATAAAGAATATAATCAACGTCCCAGGTGATCACTTTATCTTTTAAAAAATTGTCTAGGTGATTTCACTCTACAAGAAATAATCAACTCTTTGCCATAGTCATGTTCTTGCTAATATTTCACACCTGATAAAAAGATAACATTTACATAGCTTGAGGTTTACACAGCCTTTAATAGATCATCTCCTTTGACCTTTAAAACAATCCTGTGAAGTTTCTGGAATAAGAATGCATTATTTGACAAAAATTGCTGGGAAAATTGGAAATCAGTATGGCAGAAACTAGGCATTGACCCACACTTAACACCGTACACTAAGATAAGGTCAAAATGGGTTCATGATCTAGGCATAAAGAATGAGATGATAAATAAATTGGAAGAGCATAGGATAGTTTACCTGTCAGACCTGTGGAAGAGGGAGGAATTTATGACCAAAGAAGAATTAGAGATCACTATTGACCACAACATAGAAAATTTTGATTATATCAAACTGAAAAGTTTTTGTACAAACAAAACAAATGCAAACAAGATTAGAAGGGAAACAATAAACTGGGAAAACATTTTTACAATCAAAGGTTCTGATAAAGGCCTCATTTCCAAAATATATAGAGAACTGACCCTAATCTATAAGAAATCAAACCATTCTCCAATTGATAAATGGTCAAAGGATATGAACAGACAATTCTCAGACGAAGAAATTGAAACTATTTATAGACATATGAAAATATGCTCCAAATCATTATTAATCAGAGAAATGCAAATTAAGACAACTCTGAGATACCACTACACACCTGTCAGATTGGCTAGAATGACAGGGAAAGATAATGGGGAATGTTGGAGAGGATGTGGGAAAACAGGGACACTGATACATTGTTGGTGGAATTGTGAACACATCCAGCCATTCTGGAGAGCAATTTGGAACTATGCTCAAAAAGCTATCAAACTGTGTATACCCTTTGATCCAGCAGTGTTTCTACTGGGCTTATACCCCAAAGAGATACTAAAGAAAAGAAAGGGACCTGTATGTGCCAAAATGTTTGTGGCAGCCCTGTTTGTAGTGGCTAGAAGCTGGAAAATGAAAGGATATCATCAATTGGAGAATGGTTGAGTAAATTGTGGTATATGAACGTTATGGAATATTATTGTTCTGTAAGGAACGACCAGCAGGATGAATACAGAGAGGACTGGTGAGACTTACATGAACTGATGCTGAGTGAAATGAGCAGAACCAGGAGATCATTATATACCTCAACAACAATACTGTTTGAGGATATATTCTGATGGAAGTTGTTCTCTTTGATAAAGAGAGCCTTAATTGATCAAAGATGGGCAGAAGCAGCTACACCCAGAGAAAGAACACTGGAAATGAATATAAACTGCTTGCATTTATGTTTTTCCTCCCGGGTTATTTATACCTTCTGAATTCAATTCTCCCTGTGCAACAAGAAAACTGTTTGGTTCTGCACACATATATTGTATCTAGGATATACTGCAACCCATTCAACATGTAAAGGACTCTTGCCATCTGGGGGAAGGGGTGGAGGGAGGGAGGGGAAAAATCGGAACAGAAATGAATGCAAGGGATAATGCTGTAAAAAATTACCCTGGCATGCGTTCTATCAATAAAAAATTATTTTAAAAAAAAATCCTGTGAACTAGGTTGGGAAGAACAATTTAATGTTCCATTTGTCATTGAGAAAATAGCATCAGAAAAATGGAGTGACCTAGCTCAGACAACCAATCAACAGAAAACCCAGAACTCAACCCAAGTTCTCGGACTCTATTTCCATATATTGCACAATAAACAAAATAGTATCAAGACCATAAAAACACCAAGACATGCTTTAAATAAGGTTATTAAGACAAACACCAGTAAGACTGCAAGCAGAAAACAAGTCATGCGGGAGAATTAATGGTTGTGATCTTCTCCTTCTCTCCCCCTCAATAAGTAGATTCAAAGTAGATTCAACAGTGGTCCTTGTTACCTTGTTCTCAGTTTAAATCAGTTCAATGCAACAAGATTTATAAACAGCTACTAAAAGCTGGACACCAGGGATAAAATATATATAAAACAACCCCTGCCTTCAAGAAGCTTACGTTCTATTCCGATTTTGCTCCTTCTCTGGGTTTCATTTCCATCCATAATATTCATCATGTCCCTATAATTGTCGAGAGGCTTTATTAGAACAAAAAATGTCAGTCTCCACCCATCAGTGAACCTACAGCCACTCTTGTTTAGGCAGGTGGCAAAACAACTCATAGACTTGTGCTTATTTTCCTAGTGCACCTGGATATGGCTAAAGGCAGTGGGACTAGGGTTGGGATGAGGACATTTATGTTAGTCTGACAGTATGTGTGCTTAGTATGAATAAAAGCACTCTTGAATTGGTTTTCAAAGGTTTAGCCGCTTACTCTGACTGCTGATTCTGTCTTTGAAGTGATAATAAGTCCAGTTCTTCCAGCTGAGAGTTCTAAGAGGATTTTCTAATTCCTCCACAAATAATAGGATCTCTGCTCAGCAATAAGCTTGGAAACTAGTGATTATGTACAAAATAAAAAGGAATTTGGTATTTAGTGTGACAGGTCAAATAGTAGGAAGTAACTTTCCATTTGCATTCTCTATAGTAAAAGAGAACACTGTGATGGTCTCTGAGGGAGTCCTGCTGAAGTGGTAATCTAGTGGAGACATCAAATGCTTTAGAACTGGTATCACACCTGATCTTAGAGTCACAAGATTTCTGGAGACAATAGATCTTCATAAGCTTGAAGTTCTGCTTGGGGAGAGACTGAAGCAAAGACAGAGAGAAATAGGCTGCCCACTATGGAATACCTAAGACCATCCATTGGGGAACAAACTTGCCTCTAAAAAGTTTTTCTTTTTTCTTTTATGTCTAGTGCTTAGTATCTTGTAAAGCACAATGGCAGGTGGTACAATGGATAAGGGCTGGGCTTGAAGTCAGAAAGACTCATATTCTTAAATTCAAATCTAGCCTAAGACACTTACTTACTAATCTGTGTAACCTTGCACAGGCCACTTAACCCTGTTTGCCGCAGTTTTCTTATTTATAAAATGGCCTGGAGAAGGAAATGGCAAATCATTCCAGTATCTTTGTCAAATGGGATCACAAAAAAGTCAGGCACAACTGAAAAACAAATACTATGACCACATGGTATAAAGGATAGACAGCAGGCCTCAAAAACCCAAGTCCTGGGATTGATTCCTGCCTCTGACTGGGCAATGATGAGGGGGTGTTAAAAGCAAAGTAAATATTATATCAGCTCTAAGATCCTTCTCAATCAATCAATCAATCAACATTTATTAGGAGTCTACTAAGTACCAGGCACTGTGCTAAACACTGAGGAGACCAAAAAAGGCAAGAGATTGTCCCTGCTGTCAAGGAGGTTTCAATCTAAGTGGGGAGACAATATGAAAAGAAATACATTCAAAGCAAGCTATGTCCGAATAAATATGAAATCGTCAACAGATAAAAAGTACTGGAATTTAAAGGTGTTGGGAAAGCCTTCCTATAAAAGAAGGGATTTATGTTGGAACTTAAAGGAAGAAGGAGAGAATTCCAGGCATGAGTAACAGCCAGAGAAATTTCCTAGAGAAGGAAAATGAAATTTTGTGAAATAGCAGAAGCCAGTATCACTGGACCAAGGTGGGGAGTGAGGTGTGAGAAGACTAGAGAAATAGAAGGGGGATAGGTTATGCAGGACATTTAATGGCAAACAGCATTATGTATTTGATTCTAGAGCAGGAGGATAACAAGGTTGGACCTGCATTTTAAGGAAATAATTTTAGTGATTGAATGGAAGATGGATTGGAATGGGGACAGACTTGAGTGAGGCAAACCAAGTAGCAGGCCATTGTAATAATACAAGTGTGAAGAGGAAGGAAGGGAGGGAGGGAGGGAGGAAAGGAGGGAGGGAAGGAATTGTACATGAAACTGCAAATCTATTATGCACAATTTACTAATCCTTTCAAACTTTTGATATTACCTTGAAAGAGGCATCTAGGTGCCACAGTAGATAGAATATTGAGTTTATATGCAGAATAGACCCAAGTTTTAAGTCCACCCTTCTACAATATTGTGTGGTTCTGAACATCACACTAATCCTAGCAAGAGGTGATAAGCATAGGATAATCTATGTCAGTACTGAGAAAAGGATCAACTTGAGTTATATTGTGGGAAAAGAAATAATAATGCTTGGTAACCAATTGAATGTGAAGGGTAAGGGAGAGAGAATAATAAAAGATGTGTCCTATTGTGCAAACTTGGGTAATTAAAAGAACAGCAGTTCCCTTGACAAAAATAGAAAAGTCAGAAAGGGGGTAGGTTTGGGAGAAAAGATAATGAGTTCTGTTTGGAACTCTACTTCTGACTTCTGTGGGGAAAGTGTGGGAAGAGGGAAAGAGAAGGATTTATGCTAAATAAAAAAATGAAAATTGTGTAGGTGATTTGGAGAGGTTGGGACTAGAAAAGAAAGCTACAGATTAAACTGGGGGAGTAAGAATTTGTGATAATGGAGAAAATTTGAAAAGCAACAAATTCCAGGTAGAAATACTGGTCCAATTCTACTTCTGGCTTCTATGGGAGAAGATTGAAGGAGGAGCAGGTTTAAGGATTATGGAATAAAGACCTATTAAAGGAATATCAACAAGGAAAAGGAGAAAGTAGTTGGCACAATTGGAACTAAAGTAAAATGATAGAATGAATTTTTGGGTGGAGCAAATTGGTTTAATGAATGGATTTGTTTCCACAGGAAGGAAGATGTGGTTGTAGAACTGTTTTCAGGACTAAGGAAAGGAATTTGGGTGGGGTTGATAATTATTTAAAGGCTGCTAAGTGTGCATCTGAGTTCTCTTTCTCCATTAGGTCTTTATCTCCTTCACTTTTCAAATTTTGGATAAAGAAATTCTTCCTTTGAACATCTTCACTTTCTCCAGGAGGAGCAAGATCAGTCTACTTTTGGGTAAGTCACTTAGCTGTGGCAGGAAATAAAGCATCACACATACTTCCAAATTTTCGTCACCCTTTATAGTAGTTGAGAATTTTAATTTGGTTCTTATTTTTAAAATACTAAGAGTGCTTGTAAAATACCTCAGCACTGAGGTATTTTAAACTTTTAACTTTTTAAAATTTAAACTGGCTAAAACTTTAGCTGCCCATTATCAACAATCTAGACATTTGTTGTTCAATTGTTTCAGTCATGTACAACTCTTTATAACCCCATTTGGGGTTTTCTGAGAACGAATACTTGTAGAGGTTTGCCGTTTCCTTTCCCAGTTCACTTTACAGATGAGGAACTGAGACAAACTGGTTTAAAGTGACTTATATAGAATCAGATAGCTATGAGGCAGGTGTTGGGAAAATCCCCATGAGAGAAAAATTACATCCATGGGAATACTGACCTGAAGACCAGAGGAAAAGACCAGGGCACAAGTGAGGTAAGTGACTAAAGATAAGGAAAACAGCCAATGACTCCCCAACCCCTACTAATCAAGGAATGTTTTCCCCCAATTTCAGATTGTTAAGAAAATATTGTTCTGATTTTCTCTCCCAACATGATTCATAAAGAAATATATATTTTAAAAGTTAATATACATATATAACCAGAAAAAAATAATAAAACATTTTTTTAAGAAAAGAAAATATTACTAAATGAAACAAAGAAGAGATTTCTAGGAGGGAGGAGAGGGATTTATGGTGGAGCAGAGGACGTGTGACTTCTTGGGAAGTTAGAGATGGATGGATATCACCTTGAAAAGACAGGGAAATTTAAAAAAAAAAAAAAATTGGCTTAAAAGGGAGCCAAATGCTCTGAGGAGGGACACCACTGATAAAATAATGTTACAGAAGCTATCAAGTGAGATGTCATCCAATGTGAATGGAAGAATAGCATCAGCCAATAAATGCTTATTAACTATTAGTAGTTGCTGATTCCCTGCATAGGATTACTGAGGCAACAACTTGTAGAGCTAACAAAAAAAATTTGTAATCTCACCTGCCCAATATATGCAAGATACACCAAGAGAAGCTTATCAGAACAAATACCTACAATCCACATCTGGTGAGTTAGGTGGGCACATGTGAATGATCTTAAGAGGAACCAAAAAATTGTTGTCAAAATGGTTATGAAGTCTTAGACAAGAAACTGAAGGGAGGAAAGGAGACATCAAGCGGTTGCTTGGGACCCCTAAAACTGAGCCAGGTTCTACTAAGAACTCAGGATCATTAGACTTCTCAAACTGACAAAGTCACCTCCAAACATGTCCACTTTAAAATCATGTTCATTGTGTATTTTGGTCTGTCATTTATGACTATATAAATTGACTATTTAGGATCAGACAAAAAATACACAATTCAGAAAAGGCATTCAAAGGCACAGACCTAGATGAGGCCCTTGATTCCAGCTGGCCTTTGGAATTAATCAACATACTGCCAGCTAAAGTGGAGAAGGGCCAGCCATCCTTCATCATTCATAATTAGCCCCAGAGGTATATATTACCTGGAAGGTCTAAGAAAGAGAAATCAGATTTCAGTTACTCCTTTTTGGAAGGCAGATAGGTGGCGCAGTAGATAGAGTACTAGACCCAGAGTCAGGAAAATCTCAGTTCAAATCCCACATCAGATATTGACTAGCTATGTGACCCTCTTTGCCTCAATTTCCTCATCTGTAAAATGGGCTAGACAAGGAAATGGTAAACCACTTTGCTCAGTATCTTTGCCAAGATACTTCAAATAAGATCATGAAGAGTCAGACACAACTGAACAACAATGCTCCCTTTTTAAAGACGCACTGAACCATCAGATTTTTTTCCTTCTCAGTGATCAATAAGCTCGTGAGCTTTTTAGTTCTAATTTCATTAGGACAATTAGGAGCAAGCAGGGAAATTCTTTGCATATCTTGTGTTTTCTTTTCCTCAAATTACCTTCTTTTATTTGTAGTTTATCTCCCAAAATACAAGTTATTTAATAATTCTGTCTTTGTAATCTCAACACTTAGCACTGTGTCTCCTATAATAGTAGACACTCAAAAAATATTTGCTGAATTAAAAATAAATAGATTATAGATAGAAAAGATAGGGTTTAAGAGAATTATTATAGAGAAGGGAGTTCTGATGCAACCTCCAGTGAAAGTCAAAGGTATAGCCTGTGTCCCAGGCCTCAAGCACCCTCAAACAACAACCCCAGCTAGGGCCCTTCAGCAAATGCAGCAGCATCCCATCCTTCAGTGAATCACCCAGTCTCTAATACCTGGGGTCCTTATAATGAGATATTGCTGAGACACAAGAGACTTGTGGTTAGAGAATCTTCAAGAGGTAAGTGAAACTCTCCACATTATGGGGTTTCATTTCTAAGGACATTTGTTTTCCTGAACAGATATATATTTTTATATTTTCTCTCACTTCCCACTTTCTACTTCAATGGAGGGGAGGGAGAGGGGAAAAGGGGAAGGGAAGGGGAGGCAGAAAAACAAATTCATTGTTAAAAAATATGCATGTGATACTATTTCTACC
This sequence comes from Antechinus flavipes, assembly GCF_016432865.1. NCBI lineage: Eukaryota > Metazoa > Chordata > Mammalia > Dasyuromorphia > Dasyuridae > Antechinus > Antechinus flavipes. Next base: position 225,623,089 of record NC_067398.1, on the reverse strand, counting down.
TTTTTGTTTGTTTGTTTGTTTTTCCTCTCATGATTTTTCCCTTTTGTTCTGATTTTTATTTCTCAGTATGACATATAGAAAAATGAGTGGAGGATTCTGGGAAGACAACAAAATAGGTCAGAAAATTCTAAGCTCTCTAGATTTCCCCCACAAATGAAACAAAATTACACTTCAAGGTGAACAAAGATCAATGAAAAAAAGACTTGGGATCCTCCTGGGACAACTTGAGAAAACCCAAAAAAAGGCCCCAGATCAGAAATTAACCAGTGTATGGTGCAAACATCTGCAGGATAGCTCTGCAGAAAAAAACAAGGAACTGGGGCTAGCTGGGTTCAGAAATAGCCTCAGCCTGAACCTCAGGAACTTTCATCTCCTGGACAGTGAAAGTAGTTTGGGGTCTGAGTCTGGGATGACTGAGGGAACCTTTGTTGATTAAAAATACCAGACCCAGCTGTGCTGCTGAGGTCCTGGATGAGAAGGAACCAGCACACGTGGTGAGTCCAGAAGCAGTGAGAAAGGGACACAGCTGGCTGCACACACATGCAGGAGGATAGAGTTTTTGATTTTGAGGTTCCAGGTCAGAGGAGAGAGCCCCCCACCCCACCCCCAGGATTAGAGGTGGTTGCACTAATAAATTCTCATTTAAAAAAAAAATTGGCACAGGAAATGTTTAGTATAATGGGAATGGGATAAAGGTATGTAGATTAATGGGAATGGGATAGAGGTTAGGGAAGGGGAAGGGAGGGAGAAGATAAAGGAGGAGTCTTTGGGTGGGGAGAGATTAAATAATAACAAGGCAAGTTAAGAAGTAGAATTAAAGTAGAAGAGTTAGCAAGGATAGGAAATAATAGGTGTACACAAATGCTATAAGAAATATCAGGAGTAGAATTTATTAGAAAAAAATATAGAGTTAGTAATCATTGATCTCAAAGTCAAATCTAAAGATTCATCAAGAAAGAAATCCATATTATATGTCAGCTATATTAATATTATTTTTGATGGATTCCTGATGGATGGATTATATGTGTGTGTGTGTATGCATGTATGTGTACACACACACATAAACCTACCTACATATATCTATGCTTAACTGGATCCTGCTTGGGGAAGGCAGAGGAGTTGAAAGAAGAAAAAAAGAATAAAATAAAAAGTACACAGAAGAGAAGAACAATCTCCAAAGAAAGAAAGAAAATATGGACAGTCGTGAATATACTGTTTTTTATTATTATATATGCTTTCTTAAAATGGAGATTTATTGTTACCTAATCTTCCCTAGTGTTCTGCTAGGTACCTAACAATATTTTGTTCTTTTTTTATTTTCCTTTTTCTCTTTTTTTTATTTTGTATTTAATTTTAAATAAATAAATATTTTAAAATAAAGATAAATAAATATGAAAAATATGAATGTATATGTATAACCTATATCAGATTGAGGGGGAAGGGAAGGAGGGACAAAAAAAAATATTGGAACTCAAAATCTCACAAAAATAAATATTGGAAACTATCCTTGCATTTAATTGGGAAAATAACATGCTATTATCATAAAATAAATGAATTTTAAATTATAAATAAATTTTTAAAGATATGCATGCAAATCAAATTCTTTCATTGTGTCCAAAAGAATCTCATTCTGCACCGAATCCATCACCTCTCTGTCAAGAGATGGAAATCATACTTCATCATTGTTCCTCTGGAATCATGGTCATTGATCAGAGTTCTAATAACTTCCAAGTTGTTTGTGTTTACAATGTTGTTATCCTATAAATAATTCACAGAATCATTTAACCAGCATTTATTAAGTGCCTACTATGTCAGGCACTGGGCTAAGTATTGGAGATATAAAGAAAATAGTCCCTTCTCTCAAAGTGGCCCCAGCCCAGTAAGGGAGACAACATGCAAATAGTCATAGACAAAAAAGATAAATTGGGGTTAGTTTCAAAGGGAAGACACTAACATTAAGAAGGACTGGGAAAAGCTTTTTGCAAAAGATGAGACTAGTTAAGGCTTAAAGGAACCCAAGGAAACTAAGAGGTGGAGAAGAAAGAGAACAGATATGGGGGACAGTCATTGAAAATGTTCTGCATAGAGAATAAATGAATGTCCCTAGCATGTAGACACTGAGGTTATTTGGAATCCGTGTGGTTTTGGTTGTGATTCAGCATCTTGGAGAAAAGTAGCATCTGCCCTTACCCAAAGACTTTTGAGGGCACTCATCTTTAGCAGTGACAAACCCCATAAAGCCCTTACAACAAAAATGAGAACAAAAGCAAGGCACAGACTATAAAAATAATGTCAAGAATAACACACTCATCATGAGCAGAGTTTTAAAAAAAAATTTTTTTTAAATATTTTAAAAGGCTTGTTTATTTTAAAATTCTGTTGGGGAAAGAAAGAGAAAATATGAAAATAGTGGGCTTAGCTATTATTTTATATTGTTTTCTCTTCCAAGAAGAATGATCTGTAGGCTGGTAAAGACAAAGCAAAAGTGGCAGGCATTTATACCCAAGATAAGCATGGAAGCATTAAGAGAGCAACTAGCTTCCCCTAGTGAGTTCAGGTCATAAGGTCCAAAGAAACTATATTCCAAGATTCTGAAAGCATTGGCAGGCATAATTGCTAAGCCACCATCAATAAGCTTTATTCATTAAGTGGCCATTTGAAACCATGTTCCAAGTCACTAAGAGAAATACAATTTAAAACAAAATTTTGAAATTTAACTTCACACCCTGTAAATTAGCAAAAAATGACCAAAATGTAGAAAATCAGTACTAAAGGGGCAGTGAAAAACTAGTCATATTAATACACACTGGGTAAATGTATAAATTGGTCCAGTTACTGTGAATATCAATTTGGCATTATTACTCCCAAAAAATGACAACTGTCCATACTCTTTGACTCAGTGAAATTACTACTGGCCATATGCACAAGGAAGTTAAAGATTTAAAAATAAAGTATGATTTCTTTGGTGGCCTTTGACCAGACTCTGCTACAACCCCAAGTGAGACCAAATTGTTGTACAGATAACACCCCCTCCTCCCAAGGGTTTTTAATAAGATAAGTTACCAAACAAAAAAAAAAAAAAAGTGATTGGGGAAGAGAAAGAAGTCAGGAAAAAATAAGGTTATAAAATACATATCTTAAATTATTATGTGGATCCCTGTCTACTGCTATTATTGTTTATCCTTCATTCTTGAAGAGAACCATGACCTTAGGGAGACCATAGCATGCAAGTGAATTGGATTTAAGTGAGGAAAAACTATGCAAAATTACGTGACTCATTTTCTCCTCCACAGACATCTAGGTCAGTGGCCAGATAGAGATCAAGATGACTAGAGATGGTCCTGAATGCAGAGAGAGACCTAGACCTTTTTAAGCTAAAGTCTTAACAGATTTCAATTTGACTGAGACTATACACATTCAGTGATTAAGGTTAGGTAGCAATTGAGGCAAAGAATCTCCTCTTTCACCTCCTCTCCCCTCACCCCCCCAATTTTTTTTTAAATCAATAAATCTGGTGAGGGGGACACCCTCAGGGTTTCTGGCCAAAACTGAAATGATTGCGATTTACATTCAATCTGAGTTAATCAGGACCCAAAAAATGACCAAATGAGACTTGGTCAATCAATGAGAATCACAGTGATTTTGGTTTAGGGCGAGGTCCTTTTGAAAGAAATCTATCAGTAAACCCTAAGATATCTTGAGAGGGTTCAGAGATCAATAAGAAAAGAAGAAAAATTATAAATAAAAAAATTTTTAAATATGTATATAAGTCAAATTCTCTCATTGTCTATGTCCATAAGAATGTCTCATTCTGGTCATGGAAGCTCAGATTTACAAACATTAAAACATTTACAAACATTAAAGCTAAAGTAAATGCCAGAATTATTATTATTATTATTATTATTATTATTAACTAGTAGAGAATAATGCCACTTTAAGGATAGTAGTATTTTTGATGTATATATTAAAAATATATGAGATAATTTTGTTTAGCAGATTTAATTATTAATATCAAAAGAGATACAAAACAGGGAGATGTATGGTCTTTGAAGGTATTTGCAATTATTACAAAATACATCTAACAAACAGTCCAAATGGAAAAAAGATTTCTTATAGAAGGGGGGAACACTCTTTTTCCCAAAAAATATGTTATTTTTTCCAATTATATATAAAAACAATTTTTAACATTTCTTTTTAAAAGTAGAAGTGGGGCTTTTTTAAATGATCCTATTAGCAAATTATATTGAACTGAGTGAATCAGGTAAAATTTTAGTCTTATGCTTGGGTTCAAAAAACTTTGCAATTATTAAAGAGCAGTTTGGAAAAAAAAAAAACTGAGGTTTTAAAGGACTACACATCACAACAGAATGATATGGAATATACCAAAGGGGGAAAAAAAATGAGTTTAGCTTGAATTGAGATATACAATGTAGAAGATAAGCAGAGAGGTGGAAATGTAAAGAGATCACTGGGCCTGAAGTTAGGAAGAGCTGAATTCAAATCCAGCCTCAGACACTTGGCAAGTATATGTGATCCTATGTGTTTTTGGCAAGTTACTTTGCCTCAGTTTCCTCATCTGTAAAACAGGGATAACAATAACATCTATCTCCCAAAGTTGTTGCAAGTCTGAAATGAGATAGATAATCATAAAACATTTAGCACAGAGATTGGCACATAGTAAGCACTTTCTAAATGTTTTTATTATTAGGAGGAGTAGAAGTATGCCAATAGAACTAAGAATTACAAAGAAAGAGAAGATCACCTTCAGAAATATAAAATTCTCTTACAAGCTTTGACTACAAATAGTCAAAAGATATGAACAGACAATTTTCAGATGAAAAAATCGAAGCCATTTCTAGTCATATAAAAAATGCTTTAAATCACTATTGATCAGAGAAATGCAAATTAAGACAAGCTGAGATACTACTGCATACCTCTCAGATTGGTTAAGATGACAGGAAAAGATAATATGAATGTTTGAGGGGATGTGAGAAAACCGGGACACTAATACATTGTTGGTGGAGTTGTGAACAGATCCAACCATTCTGGAGAGCAATTAGGAATTTTAGCCAAAAGGCTATAAAACTGTGCATATCCTTTGATCCAGCAGTGATTCTATTGGGTCTGTATCCCAAAGAGATCATAAAAAAGGGGAAAGGACCCACATGTGCAAAAATGTTTGCAGAAGCCCTTTTTATAGTGGCAAGGAACTAGAAGCTGAGTGGATACTTATCAGTTAGGGATTGACTGAATAATGATACATGAATGATGATTCACATCATGATATATGACTGTAATGGAATATTATTGTTCTATAAGAAATCAGCAGGATAATTTCAAAGAACCTGGAATGACTTACATGAACTGATGAAATGAGTAGAACCAAAAAAACATTCTATACAGCAACAACAAAATTATGCAATGATCAATTCTGATAGATATGGTTCTTTTCAACAACGAGGTGATTCAGGCCAGTTCCAATAGTCTTCTGATAGAGAGAGCAATCTGCATCCATGGACAGGACTATGGGAAATGAATGTGGATCACAACACAGTATTTTTTACCTTTGTTGCTGTTGTTGTTTGCTTGCTTGTTTTTTTCTCTCATTTTTTCCCTTTTTTGATCTGATTTTTTTGTGCAGCATGATAATTGTGGAAATATATATAGAAGAATTACATGTTTAACCTAGAGAGAATTACTTGCCATCTAAGGGAGGGAGGAAGAAAAATTTGGAACACAAGGTTTTGAAAGAGTAAATATTGAAAACAATTTTTTGCATGCATTTTGAAAAATAAAAAAGTTATTATTAAATATAAATATGCATATATATTTCCCATATCAAGGGAACACTAACAAGAAATCAATTCAATTTCAGAAAAGGAAACTAAATGAATTATAAAGAAACTATCAAATTAAAAATTCCAGATATAGATGCATTAATAGTATTGTATCCACTTTAAATAGTAATTAATGCCTACATACACTATGAAATTATTCTTAAAATTGAAAAAGAAAACATTCTACCATCTGTTTTTATGAAACAATTTGAGTCTTAATTAAAGCAGAGAATGATAAAGCAAATAAAGAGAACTACAGACCATTATCATCAACATTTATTGATTTTAAACATTTAAAATAAAATCTTGGCAAAAATACTATAGTAATTTCTTTTAAAAATACCATTCATTGTAAGCAAGTTGAATTTATACTATAAATACAAAAATGGTTCAATATTAGGGGCATATTATTGAAAATTCAGTGTCTTGTTCATAGCCAGTATCACTAGATTAATTAGCATATGTGGGAGAGTAAAGTATAGTCTGAAAAGGTCGGATAGGGCTAAGTTATGAATGGCTTTGAATGCCCAAAAGAGCATCTTGTACTTGTTCTTGGAGGCAAGAGAAAGCCACTGGAGTTTATTGAGTACAAAGATGACATGAGGAAGCCACTGGACTTTGGTTAAGTGATTTGTCCAAGGTTACACAGCTGGTGAATGTCTAAAGCCAAATTTGAATTCAAATCTTCCTGACTCCAGACTCAACACTCTTTCCTCTGAGTTATCTAGGTAGTCATGATTACCAAAAATAAAATAGAAAACTTCTATAACATAAAATTTAAAAGCTTCTGTATAAACAAAACTAATGCATATAGCATAAGAAGGGAAGTAGTTGACTGGCCAAAAAAAATCTTGTATCAAAATACTTTGATGAGATTCTGATATCCAAATTATAGGAAAAAAAAAATGTAACAACTCTGTTGGCAAATCTACACCCAGAGAGAAGACTGTGGGAACTGACTGTGGATCACAACATAACATTTTCACTTTTTGTTGTTGTTCGCTTGCATTTTGTTTTCTTATTCATTTTCTTTCCTTTTTGATCTGATTTTTCTTGAGAATTGCATAAATAATAAATTGCATAAATATGTTTACACATATTGGATTTAACCTATATTTTAACATGTATAACAAATATTAGATTGCTTGCCATCTAGGGGAGGAAATGAGGGGAAGAAGGGGAAAATCTGATACACAAGGCTATGTGGAAAAATTATCCATGCATTTATTTTGAAAATAAAAAGCTTTAATATATATATATATATATATATATACATATATATATATATATCTGTATTTGTGATTATAATACTTAGTTTGATATCAAACCTTAGCAAGTAAAATAAAATATTAAATACATCATTTTTTTCTTTTTTTTTTACAAAAAAGATATGATTATCAAGCAAGTACTATATTAAATTATATTTTGAAATGTAAAAAAAAACTATTTGCAAAAAACATTCTCTAATTTATATGAACAAATAATTCTCAAAAGAATTGTAAACTATTAACAATGAGAATGCTGTAGATTACTTATAATAAGAGAAACACAAATTTTTAAAAAGCCTTTATTTATATCCAGAACATTGGCAAAGACAACAAAAAATAGAAATAGCAAATGTTGGAAGACTTGTGGAAAGACTTGAGAGGAAAAGCTCAGTCTTTTCAACCTATCCTTCATTAAGTTTTTCACCATATTCTTTGCCCTCTCTAACTTTGTAAAAAACCTCATTTCATATTCCATTGAAAAAAAAATTGAGATCTTTAGTTCAAGATTCTTCTTCTTTTCTCTTGATCTCACACCCATCAAACATCTATTTTCCTCCAATAAACCCATTTTCATTCCTATCTCTGGAAAAGAGATGGACATGTATTTTCTACAAGAAATTATCCAATTACCATCCATTATCATCCTCTCTTCTTATGCATCTCTCTTCTTGTGCAATGTTTTCATATCTATTGATATCTTTCATCCCACCTACAAACACATCCATATCTCTCTCACTCGAAATATTGCCCCACTAGCTGTCCTCCATAACCTCCTTGTGAGAGCCATCTCTAGTAAATATATCACCACTTCCTCTCTTCTCATTCATTTCTAAACTATATACCATCTGACCTACCTTCATCATTCAACTGAAACTGCCATCTTTTAAATTACCAATAACATTAATTACCAAATTAATTATACCTGTTTTAAGTCTTCATCTTTCTTAATCCTATCTATAGCTTTTGATACTGTTGATTACCATTCTTCTGGGATATTCTCTACTCAATTTTCTTGATACTGCTTTCTTCTAGTTCTCTGCTTACCATCTCACTGCTCCTTCTCAAAGTCTCCTTTGCTGGGTCAATCTCCAATTCCTGTTCACTAATGATGGATATACCTTAACTGAAGGCTATGTCCTGAATCCCATTCTCTTTTCTCTGCATAATATCTCTTTTGGCAATTTCATCAGCTCCCATAGTTTAAATAGCTTTCTCTAGGCAAATGATTCCCAGATCTACCCATCTAGCCCGGTCTCTCTCCTAAGGTCCAGTCACAAATCACTAACTCCTTTTTGTACATTTTAAACTGGATATCTCATAAACTTCTCAAATTTAACATGTGCAAAAAAGGACTTATCATTTTCTCCAAACCCTCCTCTCTTTCCAACTTTCCTATTCTTGTTGCTGTTTCCACCTTGAATCTCCTTCTCTGTCTCTATCTCACACTCACACACATACACATACACACATCACCTTTAGCCTAGACTATTATAAGATCTTCTTGAATCACTAATTTATTTATGAAATTATAAAATGGGGGAGGCACTCCAGGTTCTTTGTGTCCTACCAAGAAAGATCACAATGTGATTGGGAAGTAAAGCTACAATCACATATTAATAAGTCATAGAGGGTATAGGAGCAAAAAGAACAAAAAGTACAGAGAAAGCCACTGAAAAGTACAGAGGCAGATGCAGAAGGGATTATGATAGGGTTGGGAAAGCACAAAAAAAATCATTCATATAACCATGGATTACAGTTGGGATCACTTGACAGTATGGACCCAATAAAGATGGAAAAATCCTTGAGAGACATGAATTTGAGCTCTTTTCTAGGACTTTAAGGTGGGGGTGTGGGGAGAGACAGATTAATATTTATTTATTAGATCATTAATATACCCAAATCATCTCAATTATCTTGGTGAAACTTTTGGCTGGTTTTATTGTAGACAGCTAGAATTTGAGATTTATATATTGTAGGACAAAAAAGTCCTAACAACAAAATCTAGATGACTATCTCTAATTCAGCGCATAATAGCAAGATGTGACTTGGGGGTGATATATAATATAATTTTAAAATTATTGCCCTTTGATCATTGAGCTGATTTGTACATGACTTCTAGATTCTTTGCAATTTTATTTGCTGCTATACCACTTTATTTTTGTTGTTCAGTTATTTTTCAATTATCTGACTCTTTGTGACCCTATTTGGGATTTTCTTGGCAAAGATACTGGAGTGGTTTGCCATTTCCTTTTACAGATAAGTCAAACAGGGTTAAATTATTTGCTCAGAGTCACATAGCTAGTAAGTATTTGAGGCTAGATTTGCCCTGAAGAAGAGGATTCCTCCTAACTCTCAGGCCAGCAGCAGTCCACCATGACATCTAGCTGTCTGTTAAGAACTTTGACAACTAGAAAATTCTATAGCAAGTTCTTTTTATTCCTAACTGAATTGAGAAAACTCAGGTCCAATTTTTACTTGCTAAATATATTTCATGGAATTACTTAGGTGTAGCTTTGAACACTGAAGAAAATTGATTCAGTATCTAATTTATCTTCATTTGTTTCTGATGAGTTTTAGGAATGGCCATCCCAAATGGAAATTCAAATTATAGAACACTTGTAAAGAAATAGAGCATCCTAGGATCATACATACTGTATACATAAGGGATTTTAATGGTCCTCTGGTCAAACCTGTTCATTTGACAGACAAGGAACCTGAATCTACAAAAAAATTAAATACCATATCCAAGGTCATATGGGTAGTAAGTGACAAATTTGAACTCAGATGATTTTTCTCGAAATACAGTCCTGTCTACTCCTCATTACTGATTTCATAATTCCATTATTTTTAAGTAGCTTGAGTTTTGTTGCAGATAATAGGGACAGAAACTGGATCTATGGTATGAGGAATTCCTGCATGAGAAAACTCCCTCTCTAGCAATGAGCTTGGCACCTTCTCTATAATTCATGGTTTTGGGGGCAGTGGATAGAGCACCAGCCCTGGAATCAGGAAGTTGCTGTTGTTTTTTAACTGTTTTTCGGTTGTGTCCAACTATTTATCACTCCATCTGGTGTTTTCCTGGAGCTGTTTGCCATTTCCTTCTCCAGTTCATGTAATAGATGAGGAACTGAGGCACACAGGGTTAAGTGACATAGCCAACAACTTACAGTTAATAAGTGTCTGAGGTCAGATTTGAAGTCAGGAAAATAAATCTTCTTGACTTCAAACCTAGCACTCTTATTATCCACTGTGCCATCCAACTGCCCACCTACCTTCCAGGAAGACCTTAATTCAAAGCCAGCCTCAGATACTTACTATCTGTATGACCCTGGGCAAGTCACTTAACCCAATTTGCCTCAGTTTCACCATCTGTCAACTGGGAATAATAATAGCATTTATTTCTCAAGGTTGTTATGAGGAATGGATGAGATAATAATTGTAAAGCACTTGGCACAGTGCCTAGCACATAGTATTATATAAATATATAAATTGTTGTTAATAATAATAATGGCATTATTATTAATTATAGAGTTGGCTACAACAGTGACTTACCTAAAATCATTTAGGTAGTACATGTAAAGGTTGGACTTGAACCCAGCCTTCTTGGTTTGAGGACTATCTGTCTATACTCCTCCCTATCCTGTGCCTTCTCTATTGCAGAAGTATCACCAAATAGACACAATTGTTTTCATAACAAGATAAATTCCTTTCTGATAATTTTGGCAGCTTGCCTTTCAATAAAATGTTAATATCTTCAAAAACAATTTCTCTTTGAAATAGGACAAATATGTACGTCAGAGTCACAAGATCTGCTCAGCAAATTCTTTCTTCACTCTGGTACAACTATACACTCTAACTCTGACTAGGTCAAATGATCACAAATTATATGGTTGTCCAGTCATCCAATCATGTCCATTTCTTCCTGACCCTATTTGAGATTTTCTTGGTAAAGATACTAAAGTGATTTGCCATTTCCTTCTCCAACTTATTTTAACTGTAGCAAACAGGGTTGAATGACTTGGTCAGGGTCACACAGCTATCAAGCATCTAAAGTCACATTTGACCCCAGGAAAATAAGTCTTTCTAACTCAAGACCTGGCTTTCTATCATCCACTGTGCAACCTAGCTGCCCCCAAATACATAGTAATAGACTCTAAATGAATGAAGTTTTGCTACATTTAAATTTGAATATCAGCATCTCAATTTTCTCAAATTTAAAATGTTCAGAATGCCAGAAGGCGTTAGAGAATGGACTTTCTCATTAACCAGAAATACATGCTTAAACATTAACTTTTTTTTTTTTAAGAATTTAGCTTTTTTTTATTTTTATTTTTTGTGATAGCTTTTTATTTTTCAAAATACATGCTTTTTTTTTTTTTTCAGCATTCATTCTTGCAAAATCTTGTTGAACATTAACTCTTAGAGCATAGAGTCCTAACTTTGGATTGCTTAACTCTGCTATAACTGTATACTAAATGTCTGTTCAATAAATATCCAATTAAATGAATTCAAGTATCATTACCTTCCACATCCTGAAAGGATCTCCACTAGGTTCTGTGATATAAAAACAAAAGGAAAGAAGAGTTCCTGCCTCAAGAAGTTTACATTTCTAATTCATTAGTGAATAATGTTAGTAGTGACAAAGATAATAATAAATATAAATTTTGTAACAGAAAAACAACTCAAACAGTGGAAGAATAGAATGAACTGGGGATCTGAAGAAGTAGGTCAGCTGTCAGGAAGACCCAGTTCAAAGCCTCAGATACTTACTAGCTGTGTGACCCTGAGCAAGTTACTTCAGTTTGCCTTAGTTTAACTGTCTGTCAAATGGGAATAATAATAGACCTATTTCTCAGGGTTCTTGTTAGGAACAAATGAGAAATAATTATAAAGCACCTAGCACAATGCCTGACACAGAGTAAGCAATGTGTGTGTGTGTGTGTGTGTGTGTGTTAGCCATTATTAAATTGTGTTAAGTGACTAATGCCAGTTATTCTGCCTTTGAAAAGAAAACTATATCCTATGGAGGTTCAGAAATTATGGCTCACTGTGGCTCCAGTCCCTATCCCTATAACTGCAATAAAGCTCAAGCTACTTTAAAGTAATAGAATTACAAGCATCAGTACCAAGTAGTGGAATGTGCTATAGAGACAAAGCATCTAGTTTTAAATTTATCACTTACTATTTGTGTGACTCTGAACAAAGTATACATACAAATTGGTTGCATTTGCCCTTTTCCTCCATTATTGGTTCCTCTCCCTTTTTTTCCTACTACATTGAATCAGGATTAAGAGACTTGCTGAGGATCACATAGTTAGTAAGTATCTGAGGCTGGATTTGAATTCAGGTCTTCCTTAACCTCAGAACTATTGTTCTATCCACTGCACCAGCTGCCCTATGAAATATCTTTTAAATATTAAGGTGTATTGTGTGAAATAATATAATGCCAATTTGGAACTTCTGTCTCAAAGCTACTTAGGGAGGTCAGTAGTATAGTGGATAAAATACTGTATCTGGAGTTAAGAAGACCCGAGTTCAAATTAAACTTCAGATACTAGTTGTCTGACTCTTGCCAATTCACTTGACCTCTGCCTACTTGTTTCCTCATTTGTAAAATGGGAGTGATAATCACACCTTCCTCACAACTACCTCCCAAGGTTGTTGTGGTAATAAAATGAATTAATATTTGTAAATTAGCAAATCCCAAAAGTGGTCACGTGTATTCAAATTACAAGTTGGTTGTTGCTATTGAGTCATTCAGTTTTGCCCAATTCTTTGTGACTCCATGGACCCTTCTATCCTGCACTGTCTCCCTATGTCTTTTCCAAGTTCATGTTTGTTGCTTCTATAATACCATTCATCTCATCTTCTGCCATCTCCTTCTCTTTCTGCCTTAAATCTTTCCTAACATCAGTTTCTCTCCCAGTGAGTCCCACTTTCTCATCATTTGGTCAAAGTATTAAAAGTACTTCAGCTTCATTTTTTGTCTTTCCAATGAATAGTCTGAATTAATAGGTATAGATTGATTTTATCTCCTTGCCATCCAAGGGACTCTCAAAAGTTTTCTCTAGTACCATAATTGGAAAGCATCAATTCTACAGCTCTCAGCTTTCTTTCTAGTCCAACTTTCACAACCATACAATGCTACTGGAAAAATCATGGCTAGCCCAAGTTATAATTATGTGAAGTATGATCATTGGTTCCAGCCCAATGGAAACATGCAGAGAGAATTCAAGTAATGAGACCACTTCAGGGGAATTAATTGTTTACATTTGTCAGGTTCTAAACTCAATTTGAAAAACAATAACCATAAGGAGAAGCTTGAGAGACCACATGTGAAATCACTTTCTCTTTAGTTCTATGATTAGAGGGTCTTTAAGGGGGTTCATCATCCAATTTGGTTTATTCCTTTGAGTTTGGTTAATGTTTGACTTTCTTTGACCACATCATTTACTCATATAGTAGTTCAAGAGTTGAGTACAAATTAAATCCAACAATTGAAACCATGTATTTGTGAAGTAGATGAGTCATGAAAGAAATCCTGCAAAGTGCCTGAGGTGTACTTAGAGAACTATTTCAGCTATTTTAAAGCAGGTGTAAACATGGGCAAATCCCATGGGAGAGAAAATCCATCTTAGCTTTCTATAGCCTTGTAGAAGGCCAAAGTGAGAATAAGAGAACTTGAAGGGAGACCTTTAAGTTAGTCTGCCTCCTTTTGTTTTTCAATAACCTAGAAAAAGACTATTTTATATCTTACATTTTCATAATGTTTTGTAGTTCATAAAACGTATCCATATATATCCTCATAACAACCCTGTGAGGTAAGTGCTGTAGGTATTATTGTTCCCATTTTATAGATGAAGAAAGAGACTGAAAGGTTCTATGACTTGCTCAATTTCACATAGCTAATAAATAACCCAGCCTAAAGTTGGACAAATGAGGTTTTCTGACTCTAGGTTCATTCTTCTTTGTATCATATCTTTATGCTTCAATATGTGGTTACAATAATTAAAATAGCTGAAATATTTAATTTAAAGTTGTAATTTGTGTTTTCCTTGCTATATAAAAGAATTCATCTCCCTTATTGACCAACCTCAAATCCAAACAAGTTAAGATTCCATTTAAAAAAATAAGTCACTTTCATATGGTTTTCTTAGGGCAGGATAAAATGACTAATTATAGAATTTGAATCCTCCTTGATATTTCTGAAAAGGAAAAATAAACAGCATTATAAATATCCATTTAAATAGAACAATGTGGCTGTATGTGTAGTTGGGCTGACTATATTTTCTTAACCCCATTATCCATCAAACTTGAAAAACAGGTCAGTCCCATAGGTGTGAGTAGGATGAAAGAAGTGTAACAAACTAGACCAAACTGATTTCTGTAATAACTTAGAGGCCACAATACTAGATAGAGAATGGACCTCTAATTTTATCAGTGTAGATAACTCCAGGATGAAGAAACTCCCTCTACCAAAGACCATTCTAGTCTTAGAGAGTGGCCTAGAACTCTGAGAGGTTGAATTCCTTGCTCTAGATCAACTATCTAGTAAAGTATTAAATGTGGAACTTAGATTTGAACTCTAATCCAGCTGTTCTTGCCTTTGAAGACCATGTTCTGGCCACTAGGCCATGAACAAAAGTAACACAGATTAAAAATTGGCATAAGTCAGCATACCATAATAGTCAAAGAAAGAAATATTCAGGCTATTTCTTCCCTTTTTATACCCATTTTCTTGAGTTCTTGGTGTCCCATATTTAACCTGTATCAGATTGTTTACTATCTTGAGAAGGAGGGAGGTAAGGGATGGAGGGAGAGAGAACAATTTAAACACAAAATTTAACAAAAATAAATTTCAAAAACTGCCTTTGCATGGATTTAGAAAAATAAAATTTGGAAAGTAAAACTTGGAAAAATAAAATTGGAAGAAAAAAAAAGAATTCTTGGTGTCCTTGCCACTTCCAATAGCACTGAATACTTGATTTTTATTTACCTTGTCAACAATTAATAGTGCTTTCAGGAAACAGGTTAAAGTGGTAGTTTTATTTTTCTACTAAGTAAACTCCTTTCTAATTTATATGTCTTATAGCACCATGCTGTTATTTAGAACATGTAACTTAGAAGACACTCTTTTGATTCACCACAGAACAAAAGATTTTTTAATATGGACAAGAAAAGATCTATTAGCACAGGTAACCCCATCCTCAAGCAATGTCATCCCATCTCATTTCAGCATGGTTTTTAGAAAAAATTCTGGGTTCAAACCTAGACTGTACTACTTGCTACTTATCTAATTTGGGGCAGGAATTTCACCTCTCTGGCCTCAGTTTCATTTCCATTCATTCACTACATAAGCATTTATTAAAGGATGGGGAACCCCTAGCCTCCAAGAATTTGTTTTTTTAGGAAAAAACAAGAATGCAGATGATCAACAGTGATAAACTTAGTTCTTAGTAGTTCAGTAATCTAAGACATTCCCAATAAACTCTGAATAGAAAACGCCATCCCTATTTAGAGAGAGGACCATAGAGACTGAATGTAGATTAACACATTATTTTCAGCTTCTTTTTTTCTTGTTTTTTCCCTTTTGTTTTAATTTTTCTCTCTCAACATGATACAAAGGGAAATATGTAAAAAAAAAAAAAAAAGAATGCACATGTATAACAAAATAATAAATTTTTTTTAAAACAAACCAAGTAGGCAGATATGCCAGATAAGTGCAAAGTGATTTGGAGTAGGGGAAGGCACCAGAATCTCAAGGAGTAGAATAAGACTCAAGTAGATGCTTAAAGAAATCTAAGGATTCCAACAGGCAGAAATGATCAGTGAATGTATTCTAGGCTTTTGGACAGATGATGAGGCAAAGACTCTGAGATAGAAGGTAAAATACTGAAGTCAGGAAACAGAAAGTGTGGTTCAGTTTGGCTAGAACGTATGTCCAGCAGACAGCTGGGAATTCATTAAACATATAGACTCACTGATTCAACAAGAGATGAGAAGTAGTATATAAGGAGCCCAGGTAGGTCAGTTTACTAAAACACAAACTGTGAAGAGGAGCATTGTATAATAAACCTGGAATAGGAAACTGAAGCTAGATGGTGAATGCTGTTTGTTTGGGAGCAGCAATTGGGGTTAAATGACTTGCGGAGGATCACATAATTAGGTGGTATTAATTGTTTGAAGCTGGATTTGAACTCAGATGCAATCTTTACTCCAGGGTGGATACTTTACCCATTTACCCCAGGAAATGATTTTAAACAGAAATTTTGTATTTCATCCAAGAGGTAATGGGGAATCCCAGACATTTAAGTGACATAGTCAGACATGTGCTTAAGAAAATGTTATGAAAGCTCCATTTCTCCCTTTCCCCTCTACAACTGTACCCTATTATTCCATTGTACCTTCTGGAATTCCATTTAAATCTTGTTAACAAATACTCTTCATTTTAGATCTGTGCTCTCCTCTTAAATATTTCTTTTTATTTGTTTTGTATTTAATTTTGTGGAGATGAGTTCTAAGATATGTTAGAGCTTCCCTTCTTTACAGGAGAGCAGGACAATGGAGTTGCCAATAAGGAGAATTTCTGAGGTTCACATACTGAGGCTTGATATACCAGTGATTCTTTGCAAAATGAACTTTAGATGAACTTGGAGATGGCTGAAGAAGCTGACCATCCTTGAACCCCTCAGGGCTGCCTTTAGACTTTCCAAATACTTCACTCCTTGGCTTATGGTAGCTACAGATGTCTTCTCCCTTAAATATCTCTCCCATTCAAAAAGCTTCTAGACACTATATTTTTCCCCCACTTTTTTTCCTCCCCTTTGAGCAGCTGAAGAACTTTCTATCTGTCTGCTCCCTTGTAGAATCTTCTCTCCTCTACAAGTGTTTTTCTTGGACAATAAATATATTTAATTGGCATATTGGACTCTGTTACATTTCAGGTCTTTTTATGGACTTGGGGGTCATTTGTTAACATTTTTCAATTTACATGTTGTTCCTGATGTAAACTGTGTCTTTGCAGGGGAAGGGTCAGAAAGGAATCTTTGGGGGAAGGGTGATCGGGGTCTCAAACCCTCCCAGCCTCTGGGAGGGGCACACCCTTCTGTCCACAAGAGAAACTCTCAGGTAAGTAATCTCATTCAATTGGAAATCTCAGCCTGGAGCATGGTCAACTCCTCTATTGAGTTGAAGATTAGTCCCCTGAACTGCTCCCCAGCAAACCCAATAAAGCTGAAGGCCTGTCAATCCATCTCTGCTAATTCCTAATCAGGAATGCCCACTGAGTTGCTTCTCAGTGTAAATCCATCTTAGTAGAAGTTCTAACAGGTTTTTGCCCACTGATGAAACTAATTTCTTCTCAGTGTAAACCCATCTTTGCAAAATTATCCTAACAGGATTTTGCCCATTAAGAAAGCTGTCTTCTTAACATACTGTTTTCTTAGCATAAATAAACCCATTCTTGCCTCAAACCTCTTGCCTATATTCACTGAGTTTTGCGAATTCTTCGCAAAGCCTACAGGGAACTGGCCAAAGGGGATCCCATTGCTATCAGAGAATCTCTCAACCCTCAATTCTCACACATCAACATTCCTTCCAATAGAAAGTAAGTTTATTGAGAAAAGTGATGTTTAATTTTTTGTTTTATAATCCCAGTAGTTAGTAGAAATGCTTAGAACACAGTAGATACATAAAAAAACTTGTCAAATTCAACTAGGTGATTGCTTTTATTTTATTGTAACAGCTCACATGCCCTTATAATTCTTATGTGTGCAGTCAGTCTAGAAAAAGAACCCATTTGCCCTTTATTTTCTAAGCACACTCTGTTCTGGTTTAGCAGTTAATCAAAAAGCAGAAAAAAACAAAAACCATGCAGCAAGAAGATCATAAACAATCATAATAACTCATGACCATGTTCTCAAGTAGGGAGGAAGGCCCAGAGGATCACTGAAGCTAATTCAAACTCTGAAAGAGCTGATAGTTATACTTTAAGCATAAGCTTTTATATCTCAGAAATCAACAAAGGTTATAAATAAAGACTTGACTTTTTCTTTTATTGATGACCTAGAGTTTAAAAAGCGATATAGAAAATATAAACTATGCCAATTAATAGTGGGTCTTGTGTACATTTTTTTCCCCTAGAGACAGTTGTTAAACATGATTAACCTATAAAGATCCTTTCATTCCATATCATGGGCACTTCCAGAAGGAGACTCACCAAATGTATATGACCCCAGATTCATTAACCATGCCCATATTACAGCAAGTTCCTGGAAAATATGTTTAGAAGTATTGCACATATTTAACCTATATCAGATTCCTTGCTTTTTGGGGGAAGGGAGGGAGAAAAATTTAGAAGACAAAGTTTTATAAAAATGTATGTTGAAATCTTTACATGTATGTATGTTATATCATTACAAGTATTTGAAAAAATAAAATGCTATTTTTAAAAAAAGGAGAAAAAAAAAGAAAGTTCCAAGATTTATGTTAAAAAGGGATATTAGAGGCTATCTATTGCAATTCCCTCATTTTGCAAATTATTTGAACTTAAGTAACTTAAACCCTAGGAAAAAAAGGAAGGAAATAAGTATTTATTACGCACCTATTACGTGTCAGGGAGTGTGCTAAGTATTTTGCAAACATTATCTCATTTGATCCTCACAGCAAACCTGTGAGGTGGATATTATTAACCTAATTTTACAGTTGGGCCAACTGAGGTTAAGGCAGTTGCCTAGAATCATCCAGCTAGTCTGTAAGGCCATATTTTAACTCAGGTCATTCTGAGGCCAGGTCCAGTTCTCTATTCATTATGTCAAATAGTTACCTCTGTAAAAAAAGCTAACTGACTTGCCCAAAGTCACATAGGTAGTAATTGGTACAAGCAGGATCTGAACTCAGGTCCTCTGGTTCCAGACATAACTCATAATTTTCTAATAAAGTGTTTATCCTTTTATCATTTCCCTGCTTCTTTTTATTTATGGAGATATTGTGAATGTATATCTAAGCGGGATGGTAATGTATTAAGTAGAAGGATTTTCTGATTATAAATGTAAACCTGTGCCATAACTTAGAGATACATCTTCCTCCACAAAAACAATTTTGTGGATCGATATCTCCAGAAGGAATGGCAAACATATTACCTTGTATTAGGACACAAGGATGAGTTTATTTGTTTGTATTTTTATCTGATTCAGTCAACTTGCTTCAACCTTTTATTTATTCAATTTCTAACTAGTGATAGAGCTAATTGTTTGCTTAAGCGTGAATGGGAGAAAATAGCAATATCTATCGCGGTTACAAATATCACCCAAAGATTCAGGATTTCTGCAAAGTTTAGTATGGTTCAGAAAAACCATTTCAGTACCGAACGGAAGTACTGACTGCCTCCACTACTATGCCCACACAGGTCTGTGGTATGAAATTCTGTGTTTGTTTATGTGACGTCTTCACTATTCCATTCAAGAAACTGAAGCATTAGCTTCCGAGGACCGTCCTTCAACATCTTTATCATCACTACCAAATGACATTAATAGAACACCCACACATGTGTAGATGACACTGCATTTGGCATTTTGCAAATACAATACAAAGAAGACATAGAGATTCATTTCCTGTATTCATATTTTATATTTAATTATGATGATCATGATAATTATGAGAGGAAGCATGGCATAGTGGATAAAGGCAAGGCAAGATTACAAGCCATCATTTTCATCAACAACATCATCACCACTAATGTTTATAAAGCACCTACTATGTGCTAAGTGCTATGCTAAGCATAATACAAATATATTTCATTTGATCCTCACAACAATCCTGAGAGGTAAGGGCTATTATTATTCCTACTTTGTATTCAAGGAAACTGAGAGAAACATGTTAAAAGAATTGCACAAGGACATGTGACTAGTAAGTTATCCTGACTCCAGACTCAGAATTCTCTCTCACTTCTTGTGACAACCACAATGTAAATGAAAACTGGTCATCCTATAAGCCCAGGAAGAATTCAGCAAAGGGCAAAGGCCAAAATAGCAGAGGCATATTCTGGGCTGAGAAGGTGCAGATGGATGTTCCATCTGCATTCACGCAGAAAAGGCATGGCATTGAAGTCCAGAAAGAAACATGGTAGATAGAATACTGGGCCTGGAGCCAGGGAGACTCATCTTCCTGAGTTCTCAGACACTTAATAGTTGTGTGACTCTGGACAGTTACTTAACCCTGTTTGTTTCAGTTTCCTCATCTATAAAATGAGCTGGAGAAAGAAATGGCAGACTCCTCCAACACCTTTGCCAAGAAAACTCCAAAGAAGATCACAAGAATTAAACAGAACTGAAAATAACTAAACAACAAAAGTTAAAATCTAGAAAGTCAGGAGCTCACATAACTTTGGAGCATGGAAGAACTGGCCTCTCATATATGACAGATGTATAACCCTAAACAAATTGCATGACCTTTAGTGTTCCAGGCCAAAGGTGTTAAATATGCAGGTCACATGTAATTGGAAACATATTAAATTCTAACTTGAAAATATTTAACAAATAACAGAAAATGTGGTTTTCTTAGCAAGAATGTGTGATGATCAACTATGAAAGACTTGGTTCTTCTCAGTGGTTCAGTGATCCAAAATAATCTCAATAGAGTTTGGTCAGAAAATGTCATCTGCATCCAGAAAAAAAAAAGTAAGGAGACTGAATGTAAATCGATACATGCTGTGTTCACTTCTTTTTTCTGTTTTTTTTTTTTTTTTCATCTCTCCCATGGTTTTTCCTTTTTGCTCTGATTTTTCTCTGCCAACATGATTAATAAAACAAAGTATATTAAAAATAAATAAATTTACCAGGAAAAAATGTTCACTTCTTTTTTCTGTTTTTTTTTTCATCTCTCCCATGGTTTTTCCTTTTTGCTCTGATTTTTCTCTGCCAACATGAAACATAAAATAAAATAAAGAAATATAAAGAAATAAATTTACTAGGAAAAAATGTGATTTTTCTAAATCAATATGCAACCTACAGGGTTCTTTATGGCCCCCGTTTCTATTTGAGTTTGATACTACTGCTCTGAACAACTCTCTAGAATTCCCTATTCCAATGATATCTGTTCTTTATTCTTAAAGATAATCAGGATGATTATAAAGATAATAGTTCCTAAACTTCTTAGATTCCTTACTTTCTATCAAAGTTCAGATCAAGCACTAACTTTTATGTGGACCCTTTACTAACTTTCCTCAACTATTAATGTTCTCCCAATAAAAAAATTACCTTATATTTAATTTGTATGTAGTACCCCTTCCTGGAATACTTTCTAATCATATTAGTAGATCAAATGTCTACTCAGTGGTTAACTATTGCTTTTTTCATAGTTCTAAGAGTAAGCTTAAGGGAGTTGGGGTTTTAGTATTGTTACTTAAAAGTGCTAAATGCTGTGCTCCTAGTTTATTATCAGATATGGTTAGTTAGTTTTTAGAAAAGGATATTTTAGTAAAAATATTTAGATAATAAAATAAAAACAGTTGATACAAAAGGTAACATAGTAAAAACAGTTGATACAAAATCTCTCTCATACACACAGTGGCCTAGAGCTTACTTTATCAAGAGTACACAGAGTCCAGAGAAAGAGTAAACTTAAACTTAGAATACATAATGACTTAATGAAATTGAAATTACCTATTGCTAAAATACTTTTCTCCAGTCTATAAACACCATTATTTTCTAATTCAAGGGCTGCTGTACCCTGAAGCTGTTTGGTTCCCTGAGGGATATTTTTCTGTATCTTCTGTGTCCTTCCTGAATCAATTTCAATCTCTCTCTCTCTCTCTCTCTCTCTCTCTCTCTCTCTCTCTCTCTCTCTCTCTCTCTCTCTCTCTCTCTCTTCCTCTCTCTCTCCCTCTCTCTCTCTGTCTCTGTCTCTCTGTCTCTGTCGCTCTCTGTCTCTCACTCTCTCTGTCTCTGTCTTTCTCTCTCTCTGTCTCTCACTCTCTGTCTCTAACTCTCTCACTCTGTCTCTCTCTCTGTGTCTCTCACTCTCTCTCTCTGTCTCTCACTCTCTCTCTGTCTCTCACTCTTTCTGTCTCTCACTCTCTCTCTGTCTCTCTTTCTCTCTCTGTGTCTCTCTCTCTTTCTCTCTCTCTCTCTTTCTCTCTCTCTCTGTCTCTCACTCTCTCTCTGTCTCTCTGTCTCTCTGTCTCTCTCTCTTTCTGCTCTGAGTTGGATGCAATATCTAATAAGTTCTTTATCTCTGATAACAAGGTCATTGGACTAGCAGATGAGAGAGAGGGAAAAGAGGTAATTTCTCTATGCCCATGAAGCAGGTTGGGGTCCCTTTAAGAAACTGTATTTCCTATAGATCTATGATTCCTTTCAGATTCTCAGCGGAAAGTAGATCTGGGCTTGTCCTAGCCCCCACTGGATCTGACCTAACTTGGGCTCTTCCAGCCCCCACTGGTTCTGATCTGCTCCAGTTGTCCCAGCCCCCATTCCGACTTGCTTGGGTTGTCCAGCCCTCACTGTTTCTGATCTGCTCGGGTTTCCCAACCTGTAAAGGGCTGAAACACTTGAGTCAATGCACTGAGATCAGACAACCAAGCACTTAAGGCTAACTACTGAGTGGACAATACTCTATAGGCATATGCTTGGAAAATGGCCCTTCCTACTATGCTGTGCTGGCTCAATAATTGGTGTATACAGAGAATTGTAGGTGGGACTAGAGGGTAGAGTAAGACTAGCCAGGGTCACTTCTGGGCAGGAGATGAAGAAAGAAGGTTGCTGAGATTCTGCTTCCATCCAATTCCATCCTACCTCTAAAGACCAAGAATAAAGACCAAGGACTTTTGCTTATCCTGACTTTTAATCTGCTCCTGAGATCTGTTATCTCTAGGCTTCAAACTTTGGATTCTCAACTGCCCTTCAGCCAGGAGAACATGGGACAACTGACTAGGGACAACCGACTGGGACAAACACTCCTTAGATGCCCTGCTGCCAGTCCCAGACCTCCCAATTCACACCTCACCTCCTGGCATGAACCCCTCAAAATCCCTACAACCCTTGCCAGCTCTAAGCAGTTACATGAAGTTGAGATCTTTGTCTTTTTTCCCTTAAATGAATTTAAGTTTTGATTGCTTGAGGGGAGAATGAAGAGGGGACCCCGAAACTCTGAAAATCCTTGAAGGAGAAAACTTTCTTCAATTCTGCCTCAATAAGGGATCCTGCCCTAAGGGCCAAACAGTTTCACCCTTGTTATCTGGGTGGGGTTGGCTCAGTCCTGAAACTCATTCAAATTCTAGCTCAAGCTGAAATGCAGCAAGGATCCAACTTGGGAATCCACCCTCAAGCCCCCTTCAGCTCGTAGCCAAAGCTCTCATTATAAAAAGACCCAAACTAAAACCCTCTCTTTGCAGAGGTTCCAAAAATGCCAGCTCCATGATTGGCATGTCAAGGGCTTCTGTTCACTGGAATACTAATTCTAGTGCCATCCTCTCTTTACCCTCACCTATTTCCCTAACCAGACTTTATGCTTCTCTGTCAGGATTTCTAACCTTACTTCCAATCCCCATAATAAACCCTTTTATCAATCTAGGTTTTCGGGTCTGTAAATTCTTTTACAGAGAACCTCTGTGCCACCAGAAGGGAGTCCCCAAAACTCCCTACCCTTGAGCTGAATCTCAAGGGGTTGCAGGGGAGCCAAACCTCTCCATTTGGTTCCCTGAACCCTGAATCTGCCAGTAGACTTTATCATTTAACTCCCTGACCACCAGAAACCCTAATTTCATTTTGGTTCCCTAAATCTAAACCTCATCACTCAGAATGATTCCTCCTCTGGAACTTGGCTGAAACTGGAATCTTCAGCTCCACAACTGAAATTAGACTGAAAGCACCAATAAATTGGCTACTATTGTTTATATAGGTCCAATGGACATCAATGATCCCTTCAGCCAACTTTAGAAAGCCATCACTTTCTTTCTTTTTGTTTTTGCTGAGGCAATTGGGGTTAAATGACTTGCCCCAGGTCACATAGCTAGGAAATGTTAAGTGTCTGAGATCACATTTGAACTCAGGTCTTCTGATTTCAGGGCTAGTGCTCTATCCACTGTGCCATCTCGCTGCCCCTATAACTTTTTTTTTTTGATTCAAATATATTCAGTCTTTTAAATGTGTTTTAAAATTCCATCACCAGCAGTTGATTGATTTATTAATTTGGGTAAAGACCCTATCCTCATACATATTTTTAATATTTATTTTTATGTATAGATGTCTTCTCCCCCAATAGGATGCAAGATCCTTTAGGTCAGAGACTGTTTCACTTTTATCTTTGTATCCTCAGTGCCTAGGTTAGTTTCTGACATAATAAGCATTTAATAAATCAACAAGTTAAAGAATAAATCAAAGAAAAATCACTATATGAAGAATAATAAAAAGAGACAAAATTTTTGTAAGGCATCTGAAATAGTGTCAGAGAAAAAAACATTTTTATGAAAAAATATATTAAGAAATTGGAGAGGGGATTAATGATTTAAGTATATAATTTAAAATTTAAAAAAACAGAAAAAGGAAATCTTGAATATAAGTTGTTTAAAAAGAAAAAAATATACTCTTCAATTCTGATAAGAAGTTCAATGTTATGATGTTTTTACCTTTCTAGAAAAATTTCAACAAAAAAATTGTGGACAAGAACCAAACTGTCCAAGATCATAGGATTTAAAACTTGAAAGTAGCATGTAAATCAATAGTTCTAAAAGTGTGGTCTGGGAACTCCTGAAAGTTCCTAAGAATCTTTCAGCTGATATTTGAGGTCAAAATTTTTCATAATAATTGTAAGATGTTTATAACCCATTTAAAAAAAATGCCTCCCTTTTCCAACTATGTTTTTCTATGAGCCAGATTTTCTTGAACTAAAATAACATGTTACAACAGATGGACTGCACAAGCAAATATGAGGATTGAGCTGCCTTCCATTAAACTAGATATTAAAGAGATTTGAAAATAAATAGTTTTAAACTTGTCAGTTTTAATTTATAGTATGATAAATATTGATACCTATAACCCATATAAACAACAACTCCTTGGGGTCCTCAATATTTTTAGAGTATAGCTATATTCTTCATAAAGAGTATAAAGGTTCTGAGACCAAAACAATTATGTTCAAACAAGTTATGTATACAGAATATATTGGAGATAATCAGTAAAAAGAAGGCATTAGAATTAAGGCTTAGCAATGAAGGTAGGATTTTTTAATTGGGACTTGAAGGAAGTCAAGAAAACCATGAAGCAAAAATGAATGGAAAGGAGGTTTTAAGCATGGAGAACAAGTAAAAAGTCTAGGAGTTAGGAGAGGATGAATCATTTGTGAGAAAAAGTAAGAAGACCAGTGTCACTGGCTGGAAGAGTAAGCCATGGTAAAGGTGTAAGGGTAAAGGGGTGTAAGACTGAAAAAGACTAGAGAGGCTGGGAGGGGAGAAGGAAGGGAAGGACAAAATATAAAAGCAATGCCCTAAGACATGCCAGTTTGTGGAAGAGCCTAATCCGCCAATCAATAGCCTACCTATTCAGAAAATCCTTAGGAAGAGTAGGGTAGCTATTTCAGCTTCCGGATGCTATCATCAAATCTTTCCAAAGCAAGTTAAATAGCATTGCTTTTGAGTATCAATGTCTTTCAATATATATATATATATATATATATATATATATATATATATATATATATACATACACACATATATATGCAAATTTAATGTTTAACAGGTTTAGAAGTAAATGAGAAACTGAACTTCTTGGTTTAAGCTAACGATGTGTAAACTAGTTCAAATAGTAGGGAATTGGGCAGGGAGGAATGGAATGGAAAAAATTCTGGACATAGACTCAAGTAATATAGGTATAGCTCTACCTCCAATACCCTCCTAGTTTGGCTGTAGGATGAAATGAAGCATTTGAAAATCGCTGAATATTGAGCAAGAGATGGGGTTTACTTTGTTCTGGCACAGCAACGATATGCAATAAGAATACAGTGGCACATAGCTTTGTCATGGCTCTTCTCACCTCCATCTGGAAAACTTTCTGATCAGTAAGTCATCAGGGTATATAGTGTCTTCCGTGATCTCAGACAACCATCACATCTGAGAGGCCCAAATTACTCTAAGCTATAATATTTGATTACTTTTGATTAGGAAAAGCTGGGAAAGTTAAGGAAGCTGAAGCCAATCAGAATGGGGGGGGGGGGAGGATGTGTGATGAAGACATGTGGAAGTTGTCAGAGAAGCTAAGACCTAATGTAGTTGCATTAGGAAAACTCTAGCTCTGATCCAAGTAACTAACATTCACTTGTAATTCATAAATTAGAAGTCAGCAATTTCAGAATTATTGTACATGTCCTCCCCCTAGAGTTGTAATAGAATGGATTTGGCAATATCTAAAAAAGTTGATCCTTGGTGAGGTGGAAGTTAAAAGGAATGCTATATTTCCTTATTATAGTTATGTCTGACTCTTTGTTACCCCATTTGGGGTTTTTTTGGCAAAGATACCAGAATGATTTGTCATTCCCTCCCCCAGCTCATTTCATAGATTTGAAAAGTGAAGCAAGCAAGGTTAAGTGACTTTCCCAGGGTCACACAGTTATCTGAGGCTAGATATGAATTCAGATCTTCCTGACTCCAGACTCTTCCACTTCCCCCTCCTTTCCTCTTCCCCTTTTCCTCTTCCTCGTCGTCCTCCTCCTCCTCTTCTTCATCTCCATTCCCCTTTCCATTTCCTTCTTTATTCTCCCTTCCCTGTCTCTCTCTTTTTCCACTGTACTATCTGTCTCTCTATCTGCCTTCCTTGCCTCATGATGCTCATTGACCCTAGAAGCCTCATGACCCAAATCCACCTCTCCAGGTTCAGGATTTCATTTCAAGGTGGACTATATCCTAAACCAATCTTAGAATCCAGAATACTGTGTCAATGGTCAAATTGTTCTCTGCTCCACCCTTCACTGATCCCCTAGCTTCATTATTTTAACTCCACATAAAAAAAATATTCCTAGCTATGGCCTTGCTTTCCCTCCAGAGTAATTTTTGTTCCATTGATATGATTAGTATAGCAATTATAAATTTCATTCACAATTTTGAAATGACTAATTGTCTCTGATTAGGTTTGGATATGTGTAATCTGCATACTGGAAATAGAAAGGATGAATTAGGAAATGAATACCTCCTACAAACTAAAAGATAAACACAAATCCTTTCTTGTTTTATTAAAACTAGTTAGGTATGGCTAAGCCTATGACTTATACAGAAATTATGTAATTTTGATACTGATGTGGTCCAGGTTTATCTTCTGTGTATGACAATAACTATAACAATGCAAAAGAAAACAATACTAGAAGATGGTGAAATTTCTGATTAATTATTATGACTAGTCTCTACCCACCAGCAAGACTGATGGGGATACATACCTTCCAAACCTCTCAGAAGAGATGAGGAATATAGTATATACTGTCAAATATACTTAGTTGTTTTAATTGTTGATATAAAGAAAGTTAACAAGAGTAAATGGGTGCCTCTTGAAAGCAAACAACAGCATAAATTTTTTTATTATTTAAATTGAATTTTATTTAATTTTGAATTCCAGATTCTCTCTTTCCCTTCCTTTACCTCCTTCCCCACCCATGAATAAAACAAGAAATATAATACCCATTATATTTGTGAAATTATGCTAAGCATAATTCCATATTAGCCTTGTTCCTGGAGGGGGAAAAAAGCCTCAATCTATATTCTGAGTCCATCAGTTCTCTGTTTGGAGATAGATAGCACTTTTCATTATGAGTCCTTTTGAAACTGGATGGATCATTAGATAAATCAGATTTACTAAGTCTTTCACAGTTGATTCTCTTTACAAAAAAATTTTTTAAAAAATTCTGTTTGCAAGACAAAATTTATAATATCCTCATTTCATAATGAACATTTCAATTTTCCAAGGGGATCATAAAATCTATAATCATGTTTTCTTGATGATATAAATAAAGAATTTATACTTGGAAAAAGTGAGAAGGGCTGGAAGGGGGAGGCAAATTAAGGAAGGAAGGAAGAAAGCTAAAGCAGCTTTATATAGCAGGGATAATCAGGGGACTTGATCAATTTGGTGAATCTCTCAATCAATTTGATGAGACTATCAGTTCTGAAAATTTTCTTGAAGGATGCTTCCCACAGATAGAAAAGGAGAGATGCCAGTTACTGCTTTTATTTGAATTTTTCAACCAGCTCTCCCATGTGATCTCATTGTTTTTCCTCTGGCTGAGCAGGAAGAATAGAAGCCTTAATTGGTCAAAATTTTTTGATAATCAGCTTTAGCTGTCTTTTCCACTCTAGTTAATTTCATTAAACATTAAAAATTCATTTTGTCTCCTTTTATATATAGCCCAAAAGAACAGTAGAATTGAAGAGAATATGAAATCATGTAAAAATACATAGATAGACAGACAGACAGATTGTTGTCCTTTGTTCTAGAAGAGAACCAAAATGGCATCACTATGTTAAAGTCTAGTTACAGTGTGTCTAACTGTGGCTGATCAAACCAATAGGTGCTTAGAATGCTCTGCCACAAGCCAGATACAAATAGTCCCCATAAATATTTCTCTAACTTTGTGCATCTTGCATTTCTTCTGAGCTCATTCAATTCTACAGAGCATAGCACCTTCTCTGATGAGGGTGCTGGGTGATCCAATGCCAGTGTCTTCCATGTCATACAATGGATTCTAAAATTCTAAAGACATACCTCAAGAGTGTTCTTGTGTTACTTTTTCTATCTTGTGAGCACTTGCCTTGTGTGAATTCTCCATAAAATAGATATAGATATAAAAATAGAGATAGATAGAAAGATAGATAGAGCTTTCACTCCTCACCCATTAGTTGTTTGATAAAATGACTGTGTTGTTATTTTTTAATTTCTTTTTTAAATTAATAAATGTTTTTTCCTGTTCTTCCTTCCCTCTTCCCTTCCTAAATTGAAAAAAACAAAAACCACAAACAAAACATCTGTATATATTAGGGGACAGCTTTTGTATTAATACACTGTTTGAATCAGTTCCTTATATCTCCTGTAAATTAAATTGTTTATGTGAGAAATTTTTTGCAGAGATTGTTTTTTTGTTTTTTTGCAATCAACTTCTTCTAATTTCCATTCTGGTGATTGCCTGTTTTACTTGTCCACTCCATCATTTAGTTTCACTCTACTTACTTCTTGCTTCCTGCTTCAAGATGTGCTCAGTATCCCCCTTTCTCCAAAAACTCTCACTTGAGCCTTTTATTCCCAAGATCATGTTATATTTCTTCTGTATTTTATAACTAAACTCCTTGATAAAGTTGTCTACAATAGGTGCCTTTCAGACATCTCAAACTGGATGTTCAGTAAACTCAACTTGACCTTAAACTCAACATGACCAAAATTAAATTACTTCTTTCCCTCAAACCCTCTCTCTTCCTATTAATTTCCCTCTTACTGTCCAGGATGACTCCATCATCCTAGTTCCTTAGGCTCACAATCTAGGTGTTATCCATGACTCCTCACTATCTCTTACTACACCCCCTAGACCCATTAATCTGTTGCCTAGATTTGCCAATTTCATCTTTATAACCTCTTTCAAATATTCTCCCTTCTCCCCTCTGACACTGCTGTCATTATGGCACCCTCATCTCCTCACCTTATTATTGCAATAATATTGTTTTATTTATATTATTTATATTTATATTTATTTATTTATTTATTATGTTTATATTTATTGCAATAGCCTGTTGATGGGTCTGTCTGCTTCAAGTCTCTCCCACTCCAACTCATCCTCCATTCAGCCATTAAAATGATTTTCCTAAAGTTCTGGTCCAACCTTGCACCCTCCTAATCAAGAAATTTCAATGACTTTCTATTGTCTCCAGGATCAAATAGAAACTCCTTTTTAGGCTGCATTTTCTCTGGCTGTCCCCTATCCCTGGAATGCACTCCCTTCTCTTCTGTGCTTCCTGTTTTCCCAACCTTCCTTTAAATCTCAACTAAAATACTATCCTTTACATAAGAAGATTTTCTTAACCCCTCTTAATTCTGGTGTCTTCCCTCTATTATTTCCTATTTGCATATAGTTTGTTTATATATATTTCTTTGTTGTTTCCTTAATTAAATTGTGAACTATTTGAAAATAGGTACTGTCTTTTGCCTCTTTGCATGCTCAGAATTTAGCTACAGTGTCCACCACAAAGTAGGTGCTTAATAAGTGTTTATTGATTAACTGACTAATATTACCTGCATTATCACATTTATTTTATTTTAAAAGAGTTTTCAAGTAGGCTGAATTGCAGCAGGTTAAGAAGATAGTAAGAGAGGGCAGCTAGATGGCACAAACACTTCCTAGCTGTGTGACCCTGGGCAAGTCACTTAACCCCAATTGCCTCAGAAAAAAAGAAATTCTTGGTCCTGTCCTCTTGAGCCAAATAGATAAAGTATAGTGCCTTTTCCACATGAACTTTTCTTGAATTTTCAAATCTTTGAACATAACCATTGTATCCTCCCTGCTCTTTCCTAAATATAAATATATTTATTTCCTTCAAAGGATTCTCGTATGATATGAATTCAACTCTTGATTTTTAGATAGAACCAGCTAGAAAAAGAGCCAAACTCAGAATCAAGAGGATATAGGTTTGTGTTCTTCTTCAGACACACATGATTAGATAGTTACATGACTTTGGGAAAATTACTTAACCTCACTATGTCCCAAACAGCTTTCTCAAACTATAAGTTTTCTTTTTTTAAATTATAGCTTTTTATTTACAAGATATATGCATGGGTAATTTTTCAGCATTGACCCTTGCAAAACCTTCGTTCCAACTTTTCCCCTCTTTCCCATCTCCTCCCCTAGATAGCAGGTAGACCAATACATGTTAAATATGATGAAGTATATGTTAAATACAATATATGTATACATGTCCAAACAGTTATTTTGCTGCACAAGAAAAATCGGACATAGACATAAGGTAAAAATAGCCTGAGAAGGAAATCAAAAACACAAGCAGACAAAAACAGAGGGAGTAGAAATGCTATGTTGTGGTTCATACTCATTTCCCATAGTTCTTTCACTGGGTGTAGATGGTTCTCTTCATTATTGAACAAATGGAACTGATTTGGTTCATCTCATTGTTGAAGAGCACTATATTCATCAGAATTCATCATCATACAGTACTGTTGTTGAAGTATATAATGATCTCCTGGTCCTGCTCATTTTACTCAGCATCAGTTAATGTAAGTCTCTCCAGTTGGCTCTCTTTTCAACTGGAAGCCTTAGCCTTAGACTTCTATAAAGGATTATTCTGAACTCCAAATCTTTGTAGAAGTATGAAGTAGTATGCTTTGCCAAGGGATCTCTCCTCTTGGCACAGCTGCCTACCAGGAGTCCTGCCCACTGTGAAGAGACCTTCTTCTCAGTGATAACCTTTTGTTATTTTTCTGCCAGGACTTCTTGCCACTTGGAAGTTTGTCTTCCTAGCAAAACTGACTTCTCAGTGCCAATAAACTTCCCTTTTACCATTTAAACTTTTTAGGTTTATGAATTCTTTTCACGTTGGACCTGCGTTGAGACCAGAGAGGATTCTCACATCAATTCTCTGCCACTAGAACAGCATCAGTTCTATTTACAAAAATAAAAGAATTGAGATTTTAAAGACACAAGTTCATCAATGTAGAGGGCTGGAACTTTGGAGAAGTATACTTGAAACAAGGATACTTACAACAAGATATTAACTCAGTGGAATTGATGAGATGATGGTTCTTTAGTATACATATACTTAGTACTTAGCATGGTGATGTAATGGTTCTCTAGTTCCCACATACATAGTGTGCTACAATGATATAATTGTACCAGAGTATTTAAGGGCTGAGAAGGACTGGAAATGAGATATTCCATTTTTGACCAGCCTCCTGGTGGCTCTCCTGCCTTCATCACTTCTCCACCTAAAGATGAAGGCCCGTCCAAAGGACCTCCAGAAAGCTAGCCCGAACATTACACATAAAAGCATTATAGTCAGAACTGGAAAGGGGATAAGCATTTATTAAGCACCTACTCTGTGCTTTACAGCACTCCTCATCATAGCTACTACTCCCAAAAGATGTATATATCCAACTCTGACCAACTTTAGTAAGTTGGTCTTCATTTGCCAGCCTCGTTTCACATAGGGCTGCTATTTAGATATGGTATTTGCTGAGTTCTCTTGCAATAACAGTTATTTGTCTTTCAGTTCCACTGTGTTGTCCATGAGCGTACACCCATTTCATATACCAATGGTGAGTGGAATAATCTTCATAAAAATTTTTGTATATTTTTTTGATCACAAGGTGGGATCCTTACCTACTGAGGTAAGCTGGCCAGGATTAGGTAAAACAAATGATTATGAGAGCATCTTTTCTAACTTCTTCCTCATATCAGGAGGTGAACAGTACAATCCTTAAAAAAAGCAACATAGATTTTGCAATCAGATCTAATCTGGTCAGAGAACTTATATGCCTCCCAAAAGGAATAAATGATGGGTTCAAAACAATGCAACTTCCATTTGCAGCAAAATGATGCACCACCATTATCAGTGCATATGCTCCCACCATGACAAATCTGATAAGATTAAAAAAAAAATTCTGTGAAGACCTGGAGAGCCTCATCATCAATGCACTGAAAGAGGAAGACTATCAATTGTGAGACATGAGAGATGCTGATCCATGGAGGAAAGATCAGAAAGTTAGGGCTAAGTAATTTCCCCAAAGATATAGTAGATCGAACCTAGATTGCTAAGCATGAAATGCAGTCATTTTCCCTCTATGTCATGCTACCTTGCAGTTCAATTTTCAACATAGCGACATATAGAAACCTGGAGCACATCCAAGTGGAAATATTTAGCAAGCAGATGGAAATGTAGGAATGGAGCTTAGGGGAGTGGTTTAATTGCTTAGCACAGTGCTTGGTAGTTAATACTTGTGGATTGATTAATGAGGTACAGATAAATTTGGGGATCATCTTTTCGAACATTGTAATTGAAGCCATGAAAATGAATGAGATACTGAAGAGAAAGAATAAAGAAAGAGTAAAGTTGAATTTTGGAAGGATGAATTACTGCCAGCACAAACTGACTCTCAAGAGCCAATTGTCAAATTTTCAGTGTGAAAATTTTTACATCTCTGAAATCAGCAAATACCATCCATCAGAGATTAATATGTTGTTGTCCAGGCTTAGATAAAACATTAATGCAGATTAAATTTTAAAATATGTTGTCTTTTTTTTTTCAGAGATCCAATTGTTAAATATTTACCAGCACACCCCTGACTTTAAGGGTATACTGCCCAAAAATTAGAGTGATAAAGGGAAGAAAAGGAATCTAAAAAAAGAAACCTAGAAGGATTATTCAGACATAAGGAAAGAGAGCCAGGAAAGTGCAATGTCATAAAAAGACAAAGTAAGAGAGAAGAAGAGTGTGGTCAGCCATTTCGAAAGCAACATAAAGATCAAAGATAGTTAACTGATAACTGAGAAAAGACCATTGGATCTGATAGTTGGTAGATCCAATGGAGTGTTGCTTCTAAGAAAAATGTAGTAATAACCATAAGGCCTCCTGACCTTCAGAATGACGTAGTTAAAAATGATATATTTTTTCCCCTCTAAGATGTAGTGATAACCCCTAGGACTCCCAACCTTGGAAGTGCAGCAATTCCACAAACTTTACTGATTTTCAGGTAACAGTCTATTGGTCTGTATTAGCAAAGTCTCTGAGACAATAGCGAAGTGCATGCCAAATCACTCCTCAACTCTGCCACTAAGCCATAAAATTAGCATATCAGTGATTTGAAGCAACTGTTTTTTAAAATTTTTTCCTATAAATTTATTTTCTTGCTTCTAGCTGTAATGACCGTGTATTTAAAATCAGCTGGAGTCAGGAATTTAGGTTAAGGGAAAAATCTTCAATCTTTATTGAAGTGAAGAGGTGAAAAAAGATTGTGATAGCAATATGGGCAGCTGCGACAGGAAGCCAGCTAGCAGAGAGAGACCTGAGCTGAAAGGCCATCACAATGGCAATGCTAGCAGCTGTGTCAAGACACCAGCCATCAGTCTCTCCTTCCCCTTCCTTTTTCACTCCCCTGCCTTCACCCACCAAAATCGTCATTTCCTATACAACACATCAGGACTTGCACAAAGAGTGGGCGGGGGCCATTCTTTCTCCAAGCTTATATATTAATAGAATATGGTCCAATTACGATTTAGCCTCATGTGCTTGGGACCTCAGTGCATCAACTCGAGCCTCAGTCCATTACATCTTCCGCTTTCTTTTGTTTTAGAACACAGGTGGTCATGCCATCCCTGACTCCTCAGGAAGGTCAGAGCCCCCAAGGGGAGGTGATCACACCCTCCCTGACTTCTCAGGAAAGGAGGTGAAAGCACCCAAAAAGAGGTGATCATGACCCCCCTGACTTCTCAGGAAGGGAGGTGAAAGCACTAAAAAGGAGATAATCACGTCCTCCCTGACATCTCAGGAAGGGAGATGAAAAGCACCAAAGGGAAGTGGGGGTTGCTAGCGGTCTTATTATGCACAAACCCATCAGCATGGGAGGTATTACACAAGCACATAGCAATAACACAGAAGCTATTAGTGATGACTCTCCCCACAGTCAGTGCAGGCCTGATGTGGTGTAACAAACATGAATTGTACACGCAAGTAACTGTATAACAAACAATATAAACCAACATGGTGTTGTAAAAGATTGCCAGAAGTCCTAGAAGGAGAGTATGTAAACAGCAGTCACACATATGCCTTCTTCAGCAGCCAAGAGATAGTCCAAAACCAATCTATTGTCCATTGCTTCACATATCAGGGAATCCAATGATCTCCCCAAGTTTTTGAAGTCCTGCAAAAGTTTTTTTATGTATTAGGGAATCCAATGATTCCAGCAGATTTTGAAGTCCTGTAAGAGTCTTATCATTTCTCAGAAAATCCAATGATTCCTGAGGGCTTTCAAGTCTTATGTCTTAAAGGATCCAATGATTCCTGAGGGTTTTCAAGTCCTACAACAACCTTATCATGTCTCAGAGAATCCAATAATTCCTGAGGGTTTTGAAGTCCAACAATTTTCTATGTCCATGAGTCAAATGCCATAACTGCCACGCTCTTTCAATGGTGAGCTCAATCAGCAACAGAACCACCCGATATTTCTTGGGTCTTCTCCTTCGTTTCAAGGGTCTGCTTCGTCTCTCTGTGATGGACAAGGCGAATATGGCTCTTTGGCACCCATCTGATTCCTTCTCCACCTGTAGAGATACAAGCAAACCCTCTCCCCCAAGCAGTTAGCCTATCTGGTCCCTTCCATTCACCACTTTCTGGGTCTCTCCACATCACCTGGCGATTATCTAAAGATAGTGGAGCTGCTCGCACTGGACACTGCCCTTCCGGTGGGTTATAAAACCTGTCTGCCGGAGCCAGTGAATCTTTGTCAAAAATCAAGAAGTTAATAGTATAAAGTGCTAGATTTAGTAGTTTTCTAGGGTTACCTGTGGCTCCCCCTTTCTTTTGTTTTTGGAGCAGCGTTTTAATGTCTCTGTTTCTCCTCTCTACTATTGCCTGTCCTTGAGGATTAAAAGGTATGCCAGTGGTGTGTAAAATCTTATACTGTGCACAAAAGTGTGCAAAATGTTTGGAGGTGTATGCAGGACTATTGTCTGTTTTTATTGCTTGTGGCACACCCATAATGGTAAATGCTTGTGTGAGGAATTCAGTGACCACTCGGGCTGTCTCTTTTGCTGCTGGTATGGCAAAAGTGAATCCTGAAAAGGTGTTTACCACAACATGGATAAAAGACAGACTACCGAAAGATTTATAATGGGTCACATCCATTTGCCAGATTTCATTGGGTCTCAAACCACGAGGGTTCTTCTCTGGAGGCAGTGTAGGAGTGTGGAAAGGAAGGCAAGCTGTACAGATTTTTACTATGCCCCTAGCTTCCTCTTTTGTAATCCCAAATTGTAAATGCAAAGCTCGAGCAGCCTGATGGTATTTAGAATGGAATTCCTCGGCCTCCTGAAATAAAGGCGTACTGGCTAACATAGTTAAAAGGCTATCTGCCTTTAAATTCCCATCAAAAATAGGACCTGGAAGTCCACTATGTGAGTGGACATGCAAGATACAAATCTTACCTGGATGTTTTCTCACTTGCTCCTGAAGTTCCTTAAAGAGCTGATATATATTAGAAGTTGCAAATTTTATTTGGGTTGAGGCAATTCTTTGTACCACACCTACTGAATAGGCTGAATCAGATATTATATTTATGTCTCCTGGGTAATAAGTGAGAGCTAACATGATCACATATAATTCGTTCTGCTGAGTGGACTGAAAAGGAGTTCTGACTACTCTCTTTATAGTTAAGTCATGAGAGTATACAGCACAAGTATTGTGTTTGGATGCATCTGTAAAGATAGTTGGTCCTTTAAGAGGAACTTTAGAAACTTTTTCTTCAAGAATCCATCGCCAATTATGTAAAAGTCTGGTTATCTTTAATAGAGACCCATGTGTAAAATTTGGAGCCATGGCTAATAAAATTTGCCACTCTGGGATGGTCTCACAACACACATTAATTTGTGTATTGGTGTAAAAGGTGTATATCTTGTCAGGTCTTGTCCCAGATAATTGTACTGCTCACTTAATAGCCTTTAATAAAATTCTAGCCACAAGCACTGGGTAAGGAGTAAGGCTTTGTTCTGGTTGTGCTGAGAGGTTCACCCACTCTATAACACTGTCTCCTTGATGAAGGACTGCTGTGGGTGCCTCTTGTGTGGCAAAAAATGATATTTCCAAGGGTTTTTGAGTGACTCTTTCAACCACATTGGATAAAGCCAGTTCGACTTTTCTCAAAGCCTCTTGAGCTTCTTTTGTAAGCTGGCGTGGTGAATTTAAAGCACTGTCTCCCCTTAAAATGTCATATAATGGTTGTAACTGATAGGTAGTCAAGCCTAACACTGGTCGCATCCATTGGATATCTCCTATCAATTTCTGAAAATCATTTAAGGTGTTTAGTTTCTCTGTTCTTAAGGACAGTTTTTGTACTGTAAGCACCTTAGGGCATACTTCATATCCTAAATATTGAAAAGGAGCATGTCTTTGAATTTTCTCTTCAGCTATGTACAATTTGTAGTATCTTAGTGTTTCTATGGTCTTTTGTAGACATGTTTCTAGCATTTGTTCCTCAGGTGCACATCCCAATATATCATCCATATAATGAAATAGCATAACTTTTGGAAGTGCTTTTCTTACTGGAGCAAGAGCAGCAGCAACACACATTTGACACATAGTGGGGCTGTTTTTCATTCCCTGTGGCAAAACTGTCCATTCATATCTTTTATAAGGCTCAGCTAACGCTGAGCACTGAAAAGGCAAATCTTTTCATGTCCTCCTTATCCAGAGGGATAGAATAGAAACAATCCTTAATATCTATGATCCAAAGAGGCCATTCTCTAGGATGGAAGTCCAGGCTGAAGAGTTCCCATAGTTTCCATCTGTTCATTCACTTTTCTTAAATCAGTGAGCATCCTCCATTTTCCAGATTTCTTTTTTACAATGAACACTGGGGAGTTCCAAGGACTTAGAGAAGGTTGTAAGTGTCCTTGGTCAAGTTGCACCTGTACTATATCTAATAAGGCCTGAATTTTATTGTTACCTAAGGGCCATTGTTCTATCCATACTGGTGTATCAGTTTTCCATTGGATAGGAACAGGTGAAAGTGTTAGCAGGCCTTCAACAGCAGCCCTGCTTAAAAAACCGAAGTACTCATTTTTAACCCTAATTGTGGTAAAACGTCTCTTCCCGACAGATTGATGGGGATTTTTTTCAACTATAAAAGGAGTAAAAACTCCTGTTTTGCCTTCAAAAGTCCATCTCATATGGGCAGTACTAACTTCAGCTGCTATTGATCCTCCTACTACAGACATATAGGTGTCTGCTTTAATCTTTGGCCAGTGACTGGGCCAATTGGCACCTCTAATGACTGTATGATCTGCACCTGTGTCTACCAATCCCTCCAATGGTAGGCCATTTATATAGATCATGAGCATAGGTTGGTCAGCTGTTACAGCAGCTGTCCAGTATATTCCTGGATTTTGTGGTCTGGAGTCAGAATCTGGGTAACTATCACCAGGTTGCTTATTAGGATTCTGTATGAGTAAACCTGATGCTACTACTTCTCCTGGGTGATAAGTCACACATTGTCTACCTGTATTAGTGACTGGGATAGTATCTACACATTCCCCAGTTTCCCACATCAGTGTGTGGATGTACACTGTTTTGTACGTACAAAAAGGAGGTGAAATGGTCAAGCCTACTGTGCCTGGAGGTAAGGGATCCATAGGCTGGAGAGGAACAGATTTCACCTCTCCAGGGGGTATCTCAGTTGTCCCAGCTGCATACAGCTCTATTCTCCCCAATTGTAATTCCTTTCTCCCATCAGGTTGCTTCCTGGCTGGTTGACTGTGTAATCCTCTTCTCCCATCAGATGGCTTTCTGGCTGATTGGTCATGTCTGGGTACTGAATTTGTAGGTACTCTCTGGGTGCACCATTGGCTGCCATCATGCTCCAAGTGTTTTTTGCCTTGGGCCCTGGGGCTGGGCCCCTCATCCCGTTTCCCTGAATCTGTCTATATTCTGAGGCCCAATGGAAGCCTCTGTTGCATTTTGGACATGGGGTATTGGGTCTTGTTCTCCCACCCTGTTTTCCCATTCTATCTCTATACCAACATTGAGCTTTCAGATGCCCTACATTTCCACACTGAAAGCATCTACGAGTCTCTCTGGAAGTCCCTTGCCAGGAGGGACTCTGTTTTCCCATGTTTGGATTTTGGCCTGGCTATAAAAGGCACTGACTCAAGAGCCAATTGTCAAATTTTCAATGTGAAAATTTTTACATCTCTGAAATCAGCAAATACCATCCATCAGAGATTGATATGTTGTTGTCCAGGCTTAGATAAAACATTAATGCAGATTAAATTTTAAAATATGTTGTCTTTTTTTTTCAGAGATCCAATTGTTAAATATTTACTAGCACACCCCTGACTTTAAGGGTATACTGCCCAAAAATTAGAGTGATAAAGGGAAGAAAAGGAATCTAAAAAAAGAAACCTAGAAGGATTACTCAGACAGAAGGAAAGAGAGCCAGGAAAGTGCCATGTCATAAAAAGACAAAGTAAGAGAGAAGAAGAGTGTGGTCAGCCATTTCGAAAGCAACATAAAGGTCAAAGATAGTTAACTGATAACTGAGAAAAGACCATTGGATCTGATAGTTGGTAGATCCAATGGAGTGTTGCTTCTAGGAAAAATGTAGTAATAACCATAAGGCCTCCTGGCCTTCAGAATGACGTAGTTAAAAATGATATATTTTTTCCCCTCTAAGATGTAGTGATAACCCCTAGGACTCCCAGCCTTGGAAGTGCAGCAGTTCCACAAACTTTACTGATTTTCAGGTAACAGTCTATTGGTCTGTATTAGCAAAGTCTCTGAGACAATAGTGAAGTGCATGCCAAATCACTCCTCAACTCTGCCTCTAAGCCATAGAATTAGCATATCAGTGATTTGAAGCAACTAGTTTCTTTAATTTTTTCCTATAAATTTATCTTCTTGCTTCTAGCTCTTTGCTAAATTTTTTTGGAACTTAGTCCACTTTAATCAGCATTACAATTATAATAAATTTTGACCCTTGACTTGGAGATGGGTCCAAGCCTGAAAATTCTTTTGACACCTCAGGACCCTGCTCTGGAACCCCAGTCTTTTTGGGGTATCCTTTGACTCCAACAGGTCTAATAATGACCATAGTAAAGAGTGATTTGAATTGAATAGTGGGCAGAAAAGCCAGAATGCAAGAGATTAAGGAGTGATTAGTGAAGAAGAGACAGGTTGTAGAGTATTTTTTCTTGACCTAAATAGATTTTTATCCCCAAAGAGATGGAAGAAGGAGGAAATTTTTTTTTATTTCATTCAACTCTTCCTGGTGGCAAAGAATTGGAAATTTGGGGTAGGATGGAGTAATCCCATGGTTATGATATATGTATGTGGTGAAATACTATCGTGCTGTACAAAACAATGAAGAGAATCATTTCAGAGAAACTCTGAAGACATGTATGAACTGATACAAAATGAAGTGAGTGAAATCAAGAGAAAATTTATTTAAAACAACAATAACATTTTGTAATGAGAGACAACTTTGAAAAACTTAGGAACCCCAATCAACACCATGATCAACTATAGTTCCTGAACACTTATAATAAAACATCTATCCATTTCCAGACAGATAGAGAAATAATGGACTGAGAAAGCAGGTTAAAGCATTTTCTTTAGACATACTAATTAATGTAAGTAATAACTTGTTTTACTTGACTACATATTTGTAATCGATTTTATTTTTCTTAATTTCTCAGTGAATAGGAAAGTAGGTGATGGAAAAAAGAGAATTCAGAACTAAAAATAAAATTAAAATTGAATTTTTAAAAAGTATATTGATCATACCAAATTCATATATGATATCTATTTTGTGGAATGGTAACAACAATAATAAAAATAACTAGCATTCACATAGCATTTTAAGGTTTGCAAAATGCTTTATAAATACTATCTAATTTTATTCTCACAACAACCCTAGTCAGTAGATGCTATTATTATTATTCCCTTTTTGCAGACAAGGAAACTGAGGCAGAAAAAGTTTAAATGACTTCAAAATCACACAAATGATAAGTTTCTGAGGTTCTTCACAACTCCAAGTCCAGAATTCTATTCATTGTGCCATATATACCTCAAGCCTTAGGTGCATGTATATATTATGAAAATTATATAGGGAAAACGCTTTACAACAGCTCCCTAGTGTTGAAAACTCTCAATTCCCACCATTGTCCTCTCTCTTTTTCATTTTGCAGTCCATAAACATATCCACTACAACTACCACTTCTCCATCTAGTTTCATAGCCCTTAAATCACCCTTTAACTCCTCCAAAAAATAAATACCACCACCCCAGATTCTTCTTGATGCTTCCAAATGCTAAAGGGATGTTATCCCTTATTTCCCCTTTGCATCATTGATACAGTGGAATGATGAGGGGAGGAAATCTTTCTGTGGAAGGAACATTTGTGTCTATCTTTACAATTCAGTTCTACAATCTCCCCTATTCGTGATACTAATTTTCTCCTGATGATGGCCTATGACTATAAATCATAAAACACCATAATAGTAAAATAATCAAGCTCTAAGTCACCCAAAAAAGCAATAGTTTGCCTAACATGCCACATATTACCAATATGATTTTCATATAAAAATACGGAACATTACTCAGTCGATAAATAAATGAATCATCAAACATTTATTAAGCACCCCCTATGTTCCAGGAATGGAAAATGAAAAGACAATAATAAAATGGTCAAAGAAACTTCCATCCTATTGAAAAGAAACAACATGTACACATTTAAATATACAAAATTTAAATTTTTCACTCTTATCCAGATGGGTTTGGGTAGTACTAGAAGACAAGCTTGTTAACTGTAGACATGTAGGGAGAAGGAAATCCTGATTGGCTAAGATATTTTAAGAGAAATTAGAGAAAGGAAAGAGTAATCATGAATTTTAAGTATTTGATAAAAAATCATAAAGCCACAGGCATGTAAAAAAGAGCCAGCACCAGAATATGCACCTTGATTTCAAGCCCTTAAACCACTGAGATTGCTGTGAGTTAGATCAACATCTTCTCAGTGGAATTGAGACTTCATTTCACTTCTGAATAAGAATGTTCCTAAATTCTTAAATGGTTTATCTTCTAAATTAATTTTTATTGTAATTTATTTATTTTTATTATTTATTTATCATATTATATATTATTATTTTATCACACATATTATTACATATAATATACAATATCTAATATTATTACATATTATATATGTTATATTAATAAGTATTTATTGCTTGTTTAGATAAAGTGTTTTTGTTTTGTTTTGCTTTGCTTTGCTTTCTGTAATTATTTGTTGTGGAATAAACATTTTGTGAGAAGAAAGTCAAATTACTGGAAATTTAACGTTCTACCTTTCAGATCTGAAAGAGAACTATTTCCCCATTCCCCTAAAAGAACCAAGAAACTGCAAGTATGACCAGTGAAGTTGAGCGTACAATGCACAGAGCCAAAGAGAAAGGATTCAGTTTATGAGGAATATTAAATGCAATGATCTCTGAGGTGATGGGAAGCCATTAGAGCTCA
Organism: Antechinus flavipes; assembly: GCF_016432865.1. NCBI lineage: Eukaryota > Metazoa > Chordata > Mammalia > Dasyuromorphia > Dasyuridae > Antechinus > Antechinus flavipes. The sequence continues at coordinate 225,580,734 of NC_067398.1, read as the reverse complement.
TTGAAGAGAATGATGTAGTCAGACCCATGCTTAGCAAAAAAAAAAAAAAAAAAAACACCTTGGCAGCTGGCAGGATAATGTGTTGAAGTGGAAACAGATGAAGCAGTTAAAAGATTATTGCAGTGTACCATAGGAAAGGGACGAAAGGATGAGGGCCTGAACTAGGTTTCTGGCTATATGAGTGGGAAGAAGAAGACATATATACAAAAGTGTTGTGGAGGTAGAAACAAGATTAGGATTAGTGTTAGAAAACAGCAATCAATCAATTCCAATAGACTTGGGATGGAAAATGCCATCTGCATTTAGAGAGAGAACTATGGAGCCTGAATGTAGATCGAAGCATAACATTTTCACTTTTTTTATTTCTTTGCTTTTTCTTTGTCATTGTTTTTTCTTTTGGTCTGATTTTTCTTGTACAACATGACAAATATAAGAATATGTTTAAAAGTATTATACATGTATAGCAGATATCAGATTGCTTGTTGTCTTGGAAAGGAAAGGAGGAAGAGAAAAACAATTAGAAACAAAACCTCACAAAAATGAATGAAAACTATCTTTACATGTATTTGGAAAAATAAAATACTATTGAGGAAAAATAAACTTTAAAAATGAATGTTAAAAACTATCTTTATATGCAATTGGAAAAAATAAACGACTACTAAGTGAAAAAGAGAATAGCAGTCATTTTAAGATGAAGTGTCCTATGGTTAACTCTACCAGTTATATTTTCTAAAAGCTGATCCTTCAGTCAACAGTCAACAAGCATTAATTAAGTACCAGAATATGCCAGAAACTGCTAAGCATTGGCAAGACAAAGAAAAGCAAAAGACAATCACTGATCTCAAGAAGGTCAACCCTAAACATTTAAAATGGAAGCTCTTTATTTGTTAGGGGATGGAGGTGTTTATAATTATATGTTTGATTCATCTTCACAGTTAAAGATTCTGATAAAGGCCTCATTTCCAAAATATATAGAGAATTGACTCTAATTTATAAGAAATCAAGCCATTGTCCAATTGATAAATGGTCAAAGGATATGAACAGACAATTTTCAGATGATGAAATTGAAACAATTTCCACTCATATGAAAGTGTTCCAAATCACTATTGATCCGAGAAATGCAAATTAAAATACCTTTGAGATACCACTACGACACCTGTCAGATTGGCTAAGATGAAAGGAAAAAATAATGATGAATGTTGGAGGGGAAGCAGGAAAACTGGGACACTGATGCATTGTTGGTGGAGTTGTGAATGAATCCAATCATTCTGGAGAGCAATCTGGAATTATGTCCAAAAAGTTATCAAACTGTGTATACCTTTTGATCCAGCAGTGCTACTACTGGGCTTATACTCCAAAGAGATACTAAAGAAGGGAAAGGGACCTGTATGTGCCAAAATCTTTGTGACAGCCCTGTTTGTAGTGGCTAGAAACTGGAAAATGAATGGATGCTCATCAATTAAAGAATGGCTGGGTAAACTGTGGTATATGAACGTTATGGAATATTATTGTTCTGTAAGAAATGACCAGCAGGATGAATACAGAGAGGACTGGCGAGACTTACATGAACTGATGCTAAGTGAAATGAGCAGAACCAGGAGATCATTATGTACTTCAACAATGATACTGTTTGAGGATGTATTCTGATGGAAGTGGATTTCTTTGACAAAGAGATCTAACTCAGTTTCAATTGATCAATGATAGATAGAAGTAGCTACACCCAAAGAAAGAACACTGGGGAATGAATGTAAACTGTTTGCATTCTTGTTTTTCTTCCCGGGTTATTTTTACCTTCTGAATCCAATTCTTCCTGTGCAACAAGAGAACTGTTCAGTTCTGCACACATACGTCATATCGAGGATATACTGAGATCTATTTAACATGTATAGGCCTGCTTGCCATCTGGGGGAGGGGGGGAGAGAGGGAAAGGAAAAGTTGGAACAGAAGTGAGTGCAAGGGATAATGTTATAAAAAATTACCCTGGCATGGATTCTGTCAATAAAAAGTTATAATTATTAAAAAAAAAAAAAAGAATTTTTAGAAGGGATTTTTGCTCAGGTACTACTTGGACAAGAAATACTTTCAGGTCTCTTGCAACTTAAACTTTTTAGTTTTATGAATGTATGAATTAAACAGAATTGTGAGTTAGTTGGGGGAGCAAGGAGAAATAATTTTTGTTAACTAAAACTAAAACAAAAAGTATGTAAATAAGAAAAAATGTCTAGAAACTATAACTCGAGGAGCAATCCTCTTCAGGTTATAAAATCAATTGTATGTAATAGCTTGCTTTGCATAATAGACAATAATTTTCTTTTAAAAATGTGAGTAAATAATAAATAGAATTGAGGTAAAAAAATTATATGTTTGTTTATTTTCCATTATCTCTCGATTTTTCTTTTACTTTTTCTTATTTTGGTAGTTCTGAGGGCAAAAAACCAATTTTTTAAATAATAGCTTTTTTTTTCAAAATACATGCAAAATAGTTTTCAAGATCCATCCTTGCGAAACCTTGTTTTCCAAATTTTTCTCTCTCCCTTCCTCCCTACTCCCTCCCCTGAACTTCAAGTAATACAATATAGGTTAAATATGTGCAGTTCTTCTAAACATATATCCCCATTTATCATGCTGTGCAAGAAAAATTAGATCAAAAGGGGGAAAAAAACTGAGAAAGAAAAAAACAG